>NC_132804.1:39311930-39669066 GCF_048594095.1 Paramormyrops kingsleyae
AGTGCCAACAGCATGTAAACACACCGTTTAAGAGGGCGGAAAGTAGTCACTACTGTTAGTGAATATATATTAAATCCAACACTGGGATTTGTTCAGACCTATATGCTTCCTCGAGACCTGTTTTTTTTATATTATTTCCTATGCATATCTTACTTTGTAGCAAATCCTTCTCGTGGTACATATAACCTGGGACGAATACAGCTACCAAATATTGTGAAAAATGTCTTCACCACCGTTTTAGTTGCTGGTTATGCCTTTTTTTCTTACAACCACTCCCAACTGAAAAATAAGCCATCCGTCGACATTTTCATACTCTAGCCGTAAGTTTAAATACCCCAATACATGTATAATTTCCCGTCCAACACTCGGTATTTCACATAAACGGCGTCTTGGCTTATGTGTGCGTTACTGAATTAATGTATTTATTGCAGTTCATACATTTTAGAGTCTTCTACCCACATATCTCCGATACTCGTCATCTATTCCTGGCAACAGCGGGTTAAAACATATACACACGTGGAAAAAAATTAACTTATATTCAAAAAGACAAAAAAAAAAAGAGTAAGACTTCTACGAACCTTTTCCTGTTTACTCTGATGACGGATGCAGCATCTCAAGCGAAGCGTGGCAGCAACAGGAGATAAATCAGGCGAATCTTCTCCCTTTGTAATTTGTGTATTTTAGTGTCTCGTCGTTTTAATCCCAGCTTCTGCCAGTTCGTGTTAATGAAACACGAATCCCGTCCACTGTCCTTTCGGTCAGTCAGGGGAGAGGGCAAGGCTTGTCTTCTCAGCCAGTTAACGCTGTGTGGAAATAGACAACGTTGGAAAAAAATCTCAGTATGGCAGGAACTTCCTTAAGGAGTGAGAAATATCCGCCAAAGACCTGTTTGTTCTTTTCAACATTTGTAGAAACAACCGAGTATCGGTTTTCTTTTGGTATTTTTTAGCAATCCGCGATTTATTTTCCCTTTACTTCTGCTTTCTAAACGGAGAAAGCTTACACACAAACGGAAAATCTCGACATTAAACGTACATCAAGAAAAGACAAACAGTTCTGAAGCAATTTCCCCCCTCAGTATGAGCGGTATTTAGTCCTGCGTGAGTTGCTTTCATCAAACAAGTGGCATCATCATATCAAAGTGCAAATTATATTGCAGCTTACTTTTTATATGAATATACTCAAAGAAAGACTCATATCCATATTAGCAGTAAAAATGCATTTCCGTTTGAGGAAAAAGGGGGGAAATTATCGGTATGGGAATATTCCTCGGTCAGGCTTGTACTATGTAAGAGTCCGGTGTTGTCAGTTTTTCTTCTCTTTCTCTCTTTCTTTCCGTAAGGTAAGTTCTTCACCACAACTGTGCTGTCCGTGTTAAGTACGCAGATATAAACAAATTACCTCCAACTAAAGGCGAAGAACAGCACACAACTAAACGCCAGCGATTGTTCTGGCTGTAAAACAGGGAGGGAGGTGTCGGCGGAGTCGAGCTGGGGGCTACCGCGCGAAGGGAGGGGTTAGCTTGAGCACAGTCATTTAAGGTGGCCCTCGAGCAAACGTGTTAAGCTGACAGGCTAGCTCGCGCTTAGTCATTTAAGGTGGATCGAATCAAATGTGCAGTCTTAAACAGGCGTTTACCGAAGACGCCTATTTATCGGTATGTGCTAGTATCCAGAGCCGTCGTTAGGGCGGTGCAACCGTTGCGGCTGCACCGGGCCCCGCCCTATAGGGGGCCCTGCTCAAAGGGGAAACTTGCCTAGATAATGACAGGCTTAATAATAATAATAAGCTGTTAATTAATTTTTTTCTTACATTGATTGTATGCAGCTACATTTCATCAGAAAGTGTTATTTTGGCTAGATAATAGGCCTGTAACGGTATATGTATTACTTGTGAAAAGTTCAGTACATCATTTTAGGTTCAGTATGCACAATGAAACAAATAAATACATTTACTGACACCGGCCGAACCTAAATTCACAAGATGTTAAACATGAAAAAGATTATGCTAATAGTGGCAGTGGTTATGACTAATTCTGGTTAGTCAGTCATAACTGACGGTTTGTGAACATTTTGGTTTCCCAACAAATTACACCAGCACTGGAGAGAGAGAGAGTAGTTGATAAGACCAATTAAGACTCTACATCGGGACTGTTATACTGAAATTGGATATGTTATTGAAAACACAAGCAAAACAGTAACTCATTTGAGACAACATCATTTGAATGTGTGTACAACCAGGCATTGAAGTGGGTTGCAGGGGCTTCGCAGGCCAGTCTCTGCATCGGGTCCTGGGACTACTAGGGATCAGCGGACTGCACAGGCGAAGAGCCATGAAGAACATTATAGAAGCTGTGGAAAAGGCTTCACGTTGGCTCTGGTTGAGGAGGGGGGATGTGTGGCGTTGTGCGCTACCTGGACACAAGTCGGGGCCTGATCATCCTCGGCTGGGTCACTCGGATGAGGGTGTCTGATGTAAGACCCGAAACACCCCATGACCCCAGTTACATCACTGAAGATGTGTCCAGGTTGCACCACAAGGTGTATTTCAGTACTGTGTTGAATTGAAAATCTCTCTCTGGCCAGCTTACCAAAACTGGCGACCCTGAATCTGCTAGCTAAATATTTGCATAATGAACTACATTTCTATGTCCGACAGTGGTCAAAGTCAGATGTCCAAAAACTGAACCCGATTTGCACGTCATATAGACATACAGATACAGTCCTGGACTGATTGATGCAATATAGACATAATCAACATATATGACAGACATTTCATATTTGCTGGGTAGTCTCCCCATGGCATTCTTTGGTGCTTTTCCACTGCCACTAAAAACGGAGCTGTACCCAAGCCATATCGTGAACTAACAATTTTCTATTGTAAATTATTGCAGCTGAACCCGTGCTGACATAGGCCTGCTTACTAGCAAGGCTGAAAGTGTGACCAAACTGAACTGGTTGCATCACCACAATCTGTCTGGTTGAAATACAGGAAGATTCCGGTGCTTTGCATTGATATGAATGGATTATTTGAAAGAAAAAAGGGCGTATTCTGTATATTATTCATCATTTGTAGTATTGCACATTGCAATGCATGTATTGATGCATTTCCGATTACTTGGAACTTGAACATTTCCAACCTATTTAAAAAAAATACTATAGAACAGCTGAATGGGTTTGTAATGCAAATTTACACAAGCAAATGCAGATTTCGTAGTGTATACAGTTTTACATCAGTCACTCTCCAAACTTGACAACACCTTTACCAAGCCGACCCTTCTGTAGCGGAAAACTGAAGCGAGCTGGAATCGTGTTGTAACTAGTCTCTCTTTGCAGTACCACTCAGGTATGGTTGGTTCCTGTATGGCAGTGGAAATGAGCCATAAGGCAAAATGACTATATGCTATTAAGGTGTTTATCACTACAGATAGGCAATCATACTCAGTTGTAAAGAAAACATGATTTAATTCATAATGATTGGTATGACATTATTTAGTAGGTTTTTTTTATATTTTACATCTTTTACACTGTGCAAAAAAGCATCTCTCAGGTTTTGCTATTCAGACATGTCAATAGAGGCATTGCCTTCAGATTGCAACTGTTCTGTTTTCTCTGCTGTACTGAAATTGGACCAAACCCTGAACTCAAAGCCGAGGTTTGTACTGAACTGTGTTTTATGTACCATTATATCGTATACATTGGAGACAGACTTCCAATTAATGGAAATCCTACCTTGGACATGTGATCACATAATTTAGACTAATGTAACTTGCATGGCCACAGTACTGTTTGGTGCCGACTAGTCCACAAAGTTCAGAATGGTCACGTTGTAGACTGTGAGGTATCGGTGAATTATTATTCTGTATTATAGTTGCAGCTGCATTATAATGACCAAGGACTAGCAGGCACAATGTATTCCATTATTTGGTTGATGTTGATCTCAGCTGGGTCCCCAAATAATCTATATGGTGTATAGACTGGCCTTTTGAAGTAATGCAAAACAACTCTCCACAAGACAATTTCAGTAGGCAACTGATTTATACTTCATATAAACAAAAAAGTGAAATTGAATTGAACTTTCCATTTCACCTGTCAGTACCTATCAGCTGCTTCAGGAATCCCACAAGCTAACCAAGCTCAGAAGGCTTCCTTTTCCAGCCTGACAGCTCTCTTTAATGCTGGTGTCCACCACCAGGTTCAGGGATTGCCACCACGAAAGACACCAACTACCTTATGGCTACAGCACCGCTGCCTCAGCAATGTAATCCCAGAATATGGCCCATTCGGCCTCAATGTCCGCTGACTCCTTGAGGATGCATGAATTGTTCTGCTGGAGGTGTGAGTTGAAGATCTCCCGGACAGGGGTCTCCGCCAGATGCTCCCAGCACTATGTGTATAGGTCTATCCGGCATCTTCCCCCACCATCGGATCCAGCTGACCACCAGGCAGACGTCTCCACTTACACTCACCTAAAGGATTATTAGGAACACCATACTAATACGGTGTTTGACCCCCTTTCGCCTTCAGAACTGCCTTAATTCTATGTGGCATTGATTCAACAAGGTGCTGAAAGCATTCTTTAGAAATGTTGGCCCATATTGATAGGATAGCATCTTGTAGTTGATGGAGATTTGTGGGATGCACATCCAGGGCACGAAGCTCCCGTTCCACCACATCCCAAAGATGCTCTATTGGGTTGAGATCTGGTGACTGTGGGGGCCATTTTAGTACAGTGAACTTCATTGTCATGTTCAAGAAACCAATTTGAAATGATTCGAGCTTTGTGACATGGTGCATTATCCTGCTGGAAGTAGCCATCAGAGGATGGGTACATGGTGGTCATAAAGGGATGGACATGGTCAGAAACAATGCTCAGGTAGGCCGTGGCATTTAAACGATGCCCAATTGGCACTAAGGGGCCTAAAGTGTGCCAAGAAAACATCCCCCACACCATTACACCACCATCACCAGCCTGCACAGTGGTAACAAGGCATGATGGATCCATGTTCTCATTCTGTTTATGGCAAATTCTGACTCTACCATTTGAATGTCTCAACAGAAATCGAGACTCATCAGACCAGGCAACATTTTTCCAGTCTTCAACTGTCCAATTTTGGTGAGCTCGTGCAAATTGTAGCCTCTTTTTCCTATTTGTAGTAGAGATGAGTGGTACCTGGTGGGGTCTTCTGCTGTTGTAGCCCATCCGCCTCAAGGTTGTGCGTGTTGTGGCTTCACAAATGCTTTGCTGCATACCTCGGTTGTAACGAGTGGTTATTTCAGTCAAAGTTGCTCTTCTATCAGCTTGAATCAGTCGGCCCATTCTCCTCTGACCTCTAGCATCAACAAGGCATTTTTGCTCGCAGGACTGCCGCATACTGGATGTTTTTCCCTTTGCACACCATTCTTTGTAAACCCTAGAAATGGTTGTGCGTGAAAATCCCAGTAACTGAGCAGATTGTGAAATACTCAGACCGGCCCGTCTGGCACCAACAACCATGCCACGCTCAAAATTGCTTAAATCACCTTTTTCTCCCATTCTGACATTCAGTTTGGAGTTCAGGAGATTGTCTTGACCAGGACCACACCCCTAAATGCATTGAAGCAACTGCCATGTGATTGGTTGATTAGATAATTGCATTAATGAGAAATTGAACAGGTGTTCCTAATAATCCTTTAGGTGAGTGTATATACACACACACACACACACACACACACATACACACACATACATGCATACATACACACACACAAATTCCTAATAAGATATACTTCTGTCATTTTTTAACCTCTAGCATCAACAAGGCATTTTTGCCCGCAGGACTGCCGCATACTGGATGTTTTTCCCTTTGCACACCATTCTTTGTAAACCCTAGAAATGGTTGTGCGTGAAAATCCCAGTAACTGAGCAGATTGTGAAATACTCAGACCGGCCCGTCTGGCACCAACAACCATGCCACGCTCAAAATTGCTTAAATCACCTTTTTCTCCCATTCTGACATTCAGTTTGGAGTTCAGGAGATTGTCTTGACCAGGACCACACCCCTAAATGCATTGAAGCAACTGCCATGTGATTGGTTGATTAGATAATTGCATTAATGAGAAATTGAACAGGTGTTCCTAATAATCCTTTAGGTGAGTGTATATACACACACACACACACACACACACATACACACACATACATGCATACATACACACACACAAATTCCTAATAAGATATACTTCTGTCATTTTTTAATGGAGGAGGGAGGGCATACTTTTGCCAAGTTAAAAAAAAAAAAAAAAACACCTTACACCAGTATTCATCTTTACTTCCGAAAGAGTTAATTGCGCTTAACTTGCAGGTATAGGTGTAGACATGCCAGAACACTTGTGCTCCATTTTCAAAGTGGAAAGGGGACACTTACATTTAAATATTTCTACGCATGGGCACGGCTTCCCCTATCAGCCGGAATGTACTGTACATGCTTTGAGCCTTTTCAGTGTGGTCCCGACTCTCTTTAGAGTGACATCAGTGGTAACATGGGGGGTAAGCAAATGGTGCAAAATACCAGTTCCGCTTTACGTTTAGTTGTAGGGAGACCGAGTGTTTCCGCCCAAGTGCCAACAGCATGTAAACACACCGTTTAAGAGGGTGGAAAGTAGTCACTACTGTTAGTGAATATATATTAAATCCAACACTGGGATTTGTTCAGACCTATATGCTTCCTCGAGAATGCCACGCCACGCTCAAAATTGCTTAAATCACCTTTCTTTCCCATTCTGACATTCAGTTTGGAGTTCAGGAGATTGTCTTGACCAGGACCACACCCCTAAATGCATTGAAGCAACTGCCATGTGATTGGTTGATTAGATAATTGCATTAATGAGAAATTGAACAGGTGTTCCTAATAATCCTTTAGGTGAGTGTATAATGTATTTGTCATCTGGATGACACTGAATCCATATTGGAAGAAAGGAAAGCTCCAGAGATAACAGTCTTTAAAAACTGGGCAAGGAATTGATAAGACCTCAAATCCAAAGTGCATTTTCTTGAAAATGGTACAGTATAAGACGTATTTACACCTTATTGGAAAATTCTGAGCAATGGCAAATGCGTATATTAGCATGAATTTCAAAATGTCTTCTCTTAAAAACAGTGCAGTGAAAGTTGACCAAATTTTGTCTGAAAATAGCATAGGACCTTGCCTTTTAGAAGATATAAGACTTTTTTATACTTTATGGGAAAATTCTAAGAAATGGCCCATCATACTTGTCTCATAACACAAAAAACATGGACTTCAAAGTGCATTTTCTTGAAAAGGGTACAGTAAAATTGACCAAATTTTGTCTCAAAATAGCCTTGTGTCACATACGGCGTGCAGGCAAATGGGGGAGCAGGCAAGTGGAATAAACGGGGATTTATTGGTCACAGACGGGCAGAACAGGACAGAATCAGGCCCTACGCAAAACAACATCAATGCTAGAACTGGGGAAACTAACCAAGACGTGGACTAAATACACAAGACAAGCTGTGGGTAACGAGCAACAGGTGAGAACAATCAGGCAGAAACAGGAGGTAACGAGGTGGGCGTGGCACACACGAGTATCGGATGGAGCTGGACGTGACAGAATCCCCCCCCAAAAGGCGTGCACACCGGGCGTGCCCGAGGGGAAGCGACGGACGAGACGAGGGAACAGGACCTGGAAGACAAAAGGCAAGACTAACGGGGAACTGGAAACAGAACGGAAACACTGAACAGGAACAGGGACCAGAAGAAAGACAAAACCTGACAAAGAACAGGAAACGCGGACAGGCAGACGGAAAAGGGCGACACGGAGGGAACACTCACAGGCGACACGAAGGGGCCAGGAGTGAACAGAGGAGGAGCAGAGGGACGAGGAGCAGAAACAGGCAGGACGAAAGGAGGAGGAGCAGACAGGGGAGACCAGACAGGAACGGACGGGGGACAAAAGGGGGCCCGAGGGAGCCCAGGCGGGCGACGGGCAGCGGCTGGAGGGGCCGCAGGTGGAAGGGAGAAGGGAGCAGAAGGGAACCACACAGGGGCCAAGGGAACGGGACGAGGAGGAGATGGAGGGGACACGGAGGGAGCAGGAGGGAACACCAGCGGAGGCAGGCAGAAGGGGGAAGCCGGAGCAGGTGGAGGGGAAGCCGGAGCCGGCGAAGGCGCCGTCCGACGCCCCACCGAAGTAGGGGGGCCCGGAGGAGGCCGACACGGAGCCGGAGGTGAGGCCGAGGACCGGCACCGAGGAACCGGGGGAGGACCCGGAGGCGACTGCCGACCCGACGGTGCAGGACCCACAGGCAGCCACCGAGCCACAGCCAGGGGCCGAACGGGCGAGCTAGGGGGCAGGGCGGGCGGGACCCGGGCCCGACGCCTATGTCCTCTTCCCTTACGGGACACCGAAAGACGGGGTCCCGAGAGGCGTCGGTCACGGTGGGCCAAGGGATAAGGAGTGCATAGGGTGGCCCCGAGGGATCCCACTCAAGTCCCTCCTCGTCCCCGGAGGAAGGAGCGGCAGTCAAACAGTCCGGAACCTCCTCGGGGACAGTAACTAGGGCTGGGGGAACTGGAGGCAGGGCCTCTGGTGAGGAGGCAGGTGTGACTGCAGGCAGTGCAGCCGGTGCCGCGGGCGTGGCCGCAGGCGGTGCAGCCGGAGTCGCAGGCATGGCCGCGGGCTGGACGGGCAGGACAGAAGAGCCGGGCTGGATGGGCAGGACAGACGGGGCCGCGGGCAGAGCGGCGGCCTCAGGAAGGGCCGCGGGCGTGCGGCCAGCAGGGGGAGCCTCGGCAGGCACCTCGGGCGTGCGGCCAGCAGGGGGCGCCTCGCCAGGCACCTCGGGCGTGTGGCCAGCCGGGGGCGCCTTGGCAGGCGCCGCCAACACGTGGCCAGCAGGGGCACCTCGGCGGGCGCCGTCACATGGCCAGCAGAGGGCGCCTCAGCAGGCACCTCGGGCATGCGACCAGCAGGGGGCGCCTCGGCGGGCGCCGCCGCCATGTGGCCAGCAGGTGGCGCCGCAGCAGGCCCCTCAGGCAGAGCGCCGGCAACAGCAGCAGGCGTTGCCACGGGCAATGCGGTGGCAGCAGCAGCAGGTGGTGCTGCTGGCAGGTCCGGAGCAGGCGGGTCCGGGACTGGCGCGTCCGGAACAAGCGTGTCCGGAGCAGGCGGGTCCGGAGCAAGCGGGTCCGGAGCAGGTGAGTCCGTAGCCGGTAAGCCTTGGACTGCTCCTTTAAGGGCTTTAGGGACCCGGGGAATAGTGTCCCGGATGGCGCTGATCCCCTTGCTGCGCAGGCGCTCCGGCCGGTATTGGTATGCTTCCAATGGAGGCGGCTTCTCCGGGCGATGTCGTCCCAGGCGGGTGGTGAGCCCTCGGGCTCACTGGCTAACTCCCAGGCGGGGAGCAGAGAGCAGGCTCCCAGGAAGAGAGTCGGGGTCTCTTCCTGCAGTGCTTTAGCCCTCTTCTTTCCCCACTTCTTCTTTCCGCGGGCGGTGGAAGGCGGAGCCGCTGCGAACACGTCGCCTAGGCTCCGCGCGACGCGTTCGTCTCTCCGCTGTGTGAGACGCTCACACAGGCGGCGAAGGCATTTTCGTACCCGTTCGAGCAGGTACTGCTGTCCGGGCGGGCGCTCCTCCGTGAGGAGGTCTGCGCCCCAGGTGGCCAGTTCCAGGGCGACGGGATCCTCCAGCACCCAGGGAGTTCTAGCATTCTGTCACATACGGCTTGCAGGCAAATGGGGGAGCAGACAAGCGGAGTCGTGAAGTCCAATAAACGGGGATTTATTGGTCACAGATGGGCAGAACAGGACAGGATCAGGCACTACGCAAAACAACATCAATGCTAGAACTGGGGAAATTAACCAAGACGTGGACTAAATACACAAGACGAGCTGAGGGTAACAAGCAACAGGTGAGAACAATCAGGCAGAAACAGGAGGTAACGAGGTGGGCTTGGCACACACGAGGATCAGACGGAGCTGGACGTGACACCTTGGACCTTACCTTTCAGAAACTATAAGACTTGTTTATAGCTTATGGGAAAATTATGAGAAATTACCTGTCAAACTTGACTCATATATGCACGTATAAAACCGTGGATTTCAAATTGCCTTTTCTTTAAAACGGTACAGTAAAAGTTGACCAAATTTTGTCTGAAAATAGCATTGGCCCTTACCTTTCAGAGGACTTGCCTATGCATTATGGGAAAGTAAGAAATTATTTGTATTTGAAAACATCCTGTACTTCATACATATGAGTATGCATCACTCTTTTCTAATGCGTGATTGCTTAGGCTGTTATTTTCCTAAACATGATTTGATACCGCAATGTTATGTCTATGCATGCACCACCCAGAAGCAGATGGGTTACCCAAGGCAAGTAAAGTAATTTATTGCTGTAGTTTTAATATTTAATACATGTTGTTATGTATAAAAAGACCCAAAATGAACACTGTAGGCAGACTACTTGATTACTATATGCAAATTATCTAAACAGTATTTGTACAGGAATGATTCTGTCCTAAGCTTTTTGATTCATATAAGCGGAATTACCTTTGGTAGTTGAAACTGTTTTGTTTTTACATTTGACCTCTTTTGATTTGATTTGATTTGTGTCGTCTTCACTAAATCACAATGTGTCCAAATGATGGACAAGCAGGGACGGATTACGGACCGGGCCAGTGGGGCCGCTGCCCAGGGGCCCTTGGGGTGCAGGGGGCCCATGGGGCCCCTAGCACAAAACAATTTGCAACAATGTATTTTCGTTTGTCTATTTTAGAGGGCCTACATTCTTTGATCCTCTGCCTACAAGGGCCCCTGACCCTATAGGGCCTCTGATGGAAACATGGAGGGAGGGCGTTTTGCTGCCAAGGGCCCTTGAATTGTGGTGGTTGTGGTGGTGCTGGTGCTGGTGGGGCCCTCGCGAACGTTTTGCCCAGGGGCCCACACAACCCATAATCCGTCCCTGTGGACAAGGCATTTTCATTTGGTACAAGCTGCTTGAGTTGCTCAGTGGACTCGGTGTTTGAATTCTGCTCCATGTTGCTCCCATGTTGCAGACTGGATGGAGTGGAGTCACATGACAACACACGTGGCAGTATGTTTTTACGGGGACAGTACACACTCGTGGTGAAAAGTATTAGATTTTTTTATGTATTAACATAATAAAAAAAAAAACCAAAGTAACCGACATGGGCAAGATTACAGATGCTCCTCTACTTTCAACTTACGAACTTTCAGACATACAAACAAATAGGACTGTAAGTCCAAATTGTGTTCATTGGGCTCCTGTTTCCTGTCCGAAACATCAATTTATTTTTCTGTGCACCAATTCTGCCTAGTACGACTTCTGGCCACTACTCCCGCCATGCAGCAACATAGCGTGTGTACTCCCAGCATCCTAGTTCTTAGTACTTGTCTATACCCTTAAAATGATGTTGAATAATGACTTACAAACATTTTAAGTTACGAACGGCCGTTCAGAGCGTATCTCATTCGTAAGTAGAGGAGCGTCTGTACATCGATTAGAGGTTCTGAATGTTGGTTTTGATTAATTTTTGATTAATTGCCCAACCCTAGTTTTGCCAATAAATGGTTTTATAGTTAGATTACAGCAGCAGTCCGCAAATGCTGTTAATCAGAGGGAGGAACTGGCACCTTCAAAATTTTTGGTTTAGGCCTGGAAAGACCTCCCCAAAAGAATAGGTTAGCTGTATTTTGACTCTGACATTGGCTGTTTGTTAGATGAAAAATTCACTGAAAATGGTCTATTTATATTTGATACAACAGTTGTTGTGGCAGCAATGGGCGGGATTCTGTGCGGAAGGTCACAGACAGCCAAATAGGAAAGCCTTTGATAAGACTTCTGGGTATAGAATAGAAGGGCCAGGTTTGTCACTTTTATTAGAAGTGGCGTAGATGGAGAAAGAGTTTCCAAGGCATTATTAAACAAATGAATATTTAGGGCACAAGGATATTTAATTTCCTAAACCATCAGTAAAAATGCATATGCTTTACAGTAAACAAGTAATGAATGTTCACACCAGACAGCTATTTGGCAGACCTTCAATCTTTGCAGATTTTCCTGCTGTTTCTTATTGCCCTTTCAGCATTCTGGTGAAACAGGAAGAGCAGAAAAAAATTTAACTTTCAAACCAGAAAGTAACATTATAGAGAGGGAAAGTATCAGTACGAGAGCCTGTAAAGCTGCTTTCTTGGTCAGCAGTCCAGGTGGTTTTTCCAGGACAGTTAAGGGGGATAGTTGAGACACCAAAGAGGACACAGTTGGCACAACAGCAATGGCAAGCAATTATAGAGCAATAAAAGAGGACAGTTCAGACTGCAATGTGTGAATACATGCTGTCAGTACTTACTCATTTTTAATAAGAAAATTCTATAGATTAGTCAACATTTCCCAATCACACCCTTTAATTTTGAGTTTCTGGAGAAACAGCAGGTATTATCTTGGACATCCCATTTGCCTGACAACTAAACCTTATTAACTGCAGATCATAAACCAGTAGTTCTAGAAATAAATGAAAAATGATTGAAAGTAGGCAATCAGGGAAAAATTGAGCAAATTTTGATATTTAAATCAGAAAAAGTAAAAGATATATAGTGAGGGTAGGAATGTAGATCAAATGGTAAATTGAAAGCTTCACCTTCTGGCTCAACTCTCTTAACCACAACACAACGGTACACTGTCCGCATTACTGCTGACACTGCACCGATTCATCTGTTAATCTCACGGTTCCTTCTTCCCTCACTCATGAACTAGACCACAAGAACAAAACCCTTGTGAACAAGACCCTTAAACTCCTCCACTTGAGCCAGCAACTCATCCCCCACCAGGAGAGGGTAGTCCACCTTTTTCGGGTCGAGAACCATAGCCTCAGATTTTGAGGTGCTGACCCTCATCACAGCCACCTCACACTCAGCTGCAAACTGGCCCAGTGCATGAGGCAGATCACCCGCTTATGATGCTGGCAGGACCACATCATCTGCAAAAATCAAAGACGCAATCCTGAGGTCCCCGAACTGGACCCCCTCCGCCCCTTGGCTAATTTTGTCCATAAAAGTTATGAACAGAATTGGTGAAAAAGGGCAGCCCTGGCAGAGTCCAACGCCCACTGTGAACGAGTCTGACTTACTGCTCGCTTCATTTGTACAGGCACCAGATAGCCTTCAACAGACCCTGTACCCCATACTCCTGAAGCACCCCCACAGAACCGCCTGATGGACACAAATGTATGCCTTTTCCAAGACCACAAAACACAAGTACACTGGTTGGGCAAACTCCCATGAACCCTCCAGCATCTTTGTGAGGGTGAAGAGCAGGTCTAATGTTCTGTGGCCAGAATGTGTATTGTTCGTCCTGGACCTGAGATTCAACCGATGAGCAGACCATTCTCTCCAGTACCATGGCATAGACCTTACCGGTAAGGCAGAAGAGTGTGATACCCCTGAAGTTGGAACACATTCTCCTGTCCCCTTTCATAAATACTGGGACCACCACCCCAGTCTGCCAGTCCAAAGCCACTCAATGTTGGAGAAACATATCAGCCACAACAGCACCTGCGCAAAGTACAAAAAGTTGTCCTTACTCAATTATTCAGAGGTGTGTTTTGGGCGTGACATGCAACAAACCAATCAGAATGGCACATCACCTCACCTTTAAAAGGCAGAAGCGCATGAGCTACGACAGATTGCTATTACAATGGTGCATTTGCCCAACAATCCAGATCGGTTTTCAGTCAGGAATAGGGGTTTATTGACATGGACTGGGCAGACAGCGACAAACATCAATGACCGATCTGGGGAACACTAACTCAGACGCAGACTAAATACACAAGACACACAGAAAATAACAGGTAACAGGTGATCACAATCGGGGTAGTACACGTAGGTAATGAGGGGTGTGGCACACACGAGGATCGGACGAGCAGGTCACGACAGAACCCCCCTCCAAAGGCGCACACTCCGGGCACACCTCAGGGGAGGTGACGAAGGAGATGAGACCAGGGAAACAGAACCTGAAAAACAAGAGCAAAAACATTAACGAGGGACCGGGAACAGAACAGAAACACAGAACAAGCACAGGGGCAGAAACCAGGACAGAACCCGACACAGAACGGGGAATGCGGACAGACAGATCAGAAAGGGAGACACAGGGGGAACACCGACAGGTGGAACAAAAGGGCCAGGAATGAACAGAGGAACCAGAGGGGGACGAGGAGCAAAGACAGGAGGGACAAAGGCAAAGGGAGGAGGGACCAGGGGAGCCAGAGGGAACCCCAGTAGGCGAAAGGCGGCAGCCGGAGGAGTCACGGGCAACTGAGCGGCCAAAGCCCGGGGGCCCCTGGGTGACCGCGAGGCAGGAGCCGGAGGGGACAATGACGGGGCAGAGGAGGAAGCTGAAGGGACCACCGGAGGGGCAGAGGAGGAAGCAAGAGGGGGCACCAGCGAAGGCGAGGAGGGAGCAGAAGGGGACCCCAGCGAAGACAAGGAGGGAGGGGAAGCCGCAGTAGGTGACGGCAAAGCCGGAGCAGGCGGAGGCGCCTGTCAGGGTATTGTGTCAATGTGTTATATCATCCACCCGCTAGGGGGCCTCAGTGAGTTATATATGCGGCTGCCGAGGCATAAGAGGCGGGACCGCAAGTGGCCGACGAGGCGACGGCGAAGGACCCGCAGGCGACAGCCGAGCAGGAGCCCGGGGGACCACAGGCAAGCCAGGGGGCAGGGCGGGCGGGACCCAACCGCTGCGCCTATGTCCTCGCTGTTTCCGGGACACTGACAGGCGGGGTTCCAGTTGGGAACGATTGCGCCGGGGCAAGGGAAGAGGAGTCAATAAGGAGGTCCCCGAGGGGTCCCACTCTAGTTCCTCCTCCTCTAAGGAGGAATGAGTGACGGTCAGATAGTCTGGGACCTCCTCGGGGACTGGGACCAGTGCTGGGGGAACTGGAGCAGGAATTGGGACAGGTAGAGACTGGGCCGGGTCATCACGTGAGGGCGGAGTCTGGACCTCAGGTGCAGATAGAGCCGGAGCAGGAGCCAGGGCCTCGGGTGAAGCTGTAGCAGGGACCACGGGTGTAGCCGGGACCTCTGGCATGGGCGGAGCTGCAGGTGGGGACGGGACCTCAGGCAGAGCGGCAGGTGGTGCCACAGGCAGAGCGTTGGGCACGGGCGGAGCGTCGAGCACAACAGGAGGCAGCTGCAGGTGGAGGCGGAGCTGCAGCAAGTGCCTCAGGAGCTGCAGCGGGTGGAGGCTCGGGCAGAGCAGCGGACGAAGCCGGCGAGACAGGCAGGATGGGCGGAGCCAGCGGGACAGGTGGAGTCGCAGCAGGAACCGCCCCGGGCGGAGTGGCAGCAGCAGGCAGGCGGGCCACAGGTGCCGCAGCAGGCGGTGCAGGAGTCACGGGCGTAGCTGCAGGCGGTGGTGGTGCCGGGACCTCGGGCCTCAAGCCCTTCTTGATCTTGTTTTCTCTAATAATCAGGATAGAATTTGAAAATTAGAGGTTTTTCACCTAGGCTGGCAGATTTAACTAAATTAAACCACATCCCACTTTTAAAGAAGGTAGAGGATGATCTGGCTAGATGGAAGTCCCTACCCATATCACTCATGGCATGGGTCGCCTTAATAAAAATGGTGTTGCCAAGAATTAATTACTTATTTGCAATGATCCCGAGCAAACCATCACCTGACTGGTTTAGATCTCTGGACTCCGGCATCTCTAAATTCCTTTGGAAAGATAAACCACCGCGTATTAGCTTAAAAACGCTGCAAAGGACCAAGGACAAAGGAGGACTAGATCTGCCTAACTTTCACCACTACTTCTCAGCCAACAGGCTTCAAAACATCTCAGGGTGGCTAAAACATACCCTCTCAGATGAACCTTGGCTAGATGTAGAACAGGCTCTATGCAATAACATAGAGATTTCGGATCTACCATTCATTAGCTCAAACATTAAACGACACGAATGCTTCAAAAGCATCAGTATCAGCTCTTCTCTGACAGCATGGTGGGAGTTTCTAAAAACGACTGAGTCTTCATTAATCCCATGCAAACGTACTCCCATCTGGAACAACGATGACATACTACTAAACAATAATATGATAAACTTCCCGGATTGGAGTGGTAAAGGTATTAAATACTTGGAACATATATTCGAAGAAATAGACTTTATCCCCTTTGATATATTAGTTAAAAGATATGGGATTAACAAGAATAGATTTTTAGAATATCAACAAGTTAAATCTATAGTAAAAAGGAAATTCAAGTCTAATCAAATCAAATTACAAATACCACCAAGTGTGGCAGAATTCCTTAATCTCAAAACCCCCAAATTACTGTCTAAAATATACAGGACTTTTTCCAAAATGGATGGATCAATATCCCTTCCTATTGCAAAATGGGAGGCAGATCTATCAATCAGCTGGGACCACAATTTCTGGTCTAAGGCATGTTTAAAAACCTTTGAACTGATCAGAAGTTCCAGTTTACAATTAATACAATACAAAATCCTGCATAGAGTGCACTATACAGGGCATCGGATGTTCAGGATGGGTTTTACGTCTTCTAACACCTGCTCACATTGTCAAGGGGATACACCTGACAATTACATCCATGCTCTTTGGTTCTGTCCACCTGTTCAGATGTTTTGGCGCAGGATTTGTGAGGACTTATCAAAGTGTCTGAAATGTACCATTCCAGCCTCTCCTTCAGTCTGCTTGTTGGGCGACCTAGATGGTGCCACTACAGAGATTAACACAACCCACATGGCTTTCACCGATTTATGCATTGCTAAGAAGACTGTCCTCATGAACTGGAACAATAAAAATAATCTTAATATCAACCAATATAGAGACAGTTTGCTGGACCATATTAGTCTTGATACAGCTTCTGCCGCCATATTAGATCAGACTCTCTGGGCTCCTCTGATCAGCTCCATCACCTAGTGGGGGTGGGGGGTCGCAGGTTTGTCCCGCTTTGGTCTTTGTTGTTGGTGTGGTGGGGGGGGGCATATGGGCTTGGGGCGTCTGGGGGTTCCCTGGGCATGGGTTTCTGGGGGGGTTTGGCGTTGGGGCTGTAGTCCTGGCCTAGATGGGGCTTTGGTGGCTCTTGGGTGGCGTCTTTCTGGCGGCTGCTTACAGCGCTGCTGGGGTAGCCTGTGCCGGCGGACGTAGGGTACCGGCCTGGCGGCTGTGCTGCTCCTGGGTGGGTCCGGGGCGGGCTTGGGGTTCTGGGGGCGCTCTGCCTCTGGGCTGGGGTTCCGGCTGGTCTTGGAGTATAGAGTATATATGGGAAGTGTGAATGTGTGTACGGCGTTCATTTCTGTATGTCTCCATGTTGGGCGCATGGGTGAATATTTGTTTATGTGCGCATGAGGGTGGGAACGTATGCTTGTGTATGTGTACGTCTGTTTGTCTATACGCATGTGTCAGGTTGGGTGTCAGGTTACACTCCACCTGGAATAACATCTCAGGCTCTGTTGCCCCCCCCCCCCCCCCCACACTCCCTGCCGGTGGATGAGGCCCCCGGCTGCCGATGCGCTGGGGATTCTCGATGTCCGGGGCTGGATGCTCTGGTGTGTGCTGGCTCACTCTCGGCGGTTGCCTGCCGGGGCCCGGCCCTTCCGGCTCTGTCGGGGCCCCGGCTGGGGGGTGGGGGGGCCCTTGGATCTCTGGGCCCGGGGCCCGGTCTGCGCTGGTGTGGCCTGCCGCCAGCGGGGCCTGCGTGCTCGCCGCTACGGCCCCCTGGGGCTCCTGCAATGTGGCTGCCGGATGGCCCCCCTCCGGAGCACTCCTCTGCCCTTTTCTGGGTGGAGGCTGCAATTGTCCCTGCGGTGGTCCTCCTGGGGTTCCCGTGCCCTGTGGGGCCTCTGCATGTCTAGGGCCCGGGTCTCCTCCGTGTCGACTTCATGTCCTGGCTGGGCGGGGCTGTGGCTCCCCACACACACTACTGGACATTTACATGGAGGAACCTTAGGAACACCAGCGCGCTGACACACACAGGTGTGCACACAGGTGCTCACGGACGCGTGCTCACGGACACACACTGTCTTGATCGGCTGTTGCTTCTTGGCATGTGTTGTAATACTGTTTGTGCGTGCTGTTCAACAACATTTAACGTTTGGTGGTCATTGTGATTAGTACAAATGTTGTATGTTGTCTTTCTCTTTTCAGCAGACATGGAAGCAGATTATCTGTTTTGTTTTTTTTCTTTTCTCTCCTCTCTCTCTCCCACTCTCTCTTTCCCCCTTCTTCTCTTTTGTTTCCCCCCTTCTCTCTCCCTCGCCTTCTCTTGAGGAAGTAAATTAAATAAATAAACGAACAAATAAATAAATAAAATAGTCCTCCGCAGAGGGGGGGTGGTGGAGGGAGTTTAAAAAAAAAAAAAAAAGAAACTGTAAACTGAATGGAGTTAAATAGCAAAACTGTTTAAAAGGCATGGAAATTCTTTAAAAGCACCTTGTTGCAAGTGCAAGGGGACTTCATACCTGTTTCCAGAAAGCTAAATATAGGAAACAGCAACCAAGGTGGTTTACTATGGAAATTAAGAATAAAGTCAGGAGGAAAAAGGTACTCTTCCACAAATGGAAAATAATTAATGATTTCAAAATGAAGCAGGACTAAGTCTACAGGTTGAGTTTAAAAATGACATTAGACTTGCCAAGAGGAGTGTAGAATGGAAGATTGCACTGGAGGCTAAGTATGACATTAAAAGTTTCTTCAAATATTTTAACTCCAAAAGAGCTCTAAAAGCTGAAATCACTAATTTGCAGGATAGTAAGGGCCTTATAATTGAAAATGAAATTGATATAGTAAATGAGTTTAATGATTATTTTACATGGGTGTTCACAGTAGAGAACACGAGTAACTTATCACTATTAGTACAAATACAGAGTCGACCAATATATGTACTATAACTGAGGCTGGTGTGGTACAAAGCCTAGCTACTGTAAGCTCAAAATAAATAAATCGCAGGGCCCTGATGGCATCTTACCTATCGTTTTAAAAGAGATGAGGGATATTATTAGCCAACCTTTAACTTTACTATTCCAGAAATCCTTATCTGCTGGTGTGGTGCCTTCTGATTGGAAGCATGTTAATATAACACCCATATTCAAAAAAGGGGATAGAAGTAATCAAGCAAACTATAGGCCAATCAGTTTAACTTACAAACTGGAAAAGTAAGGGAAGCCATAATCCAAGTGAAAATGGTAGATTACCTGGATTCAAATAACATTCTGTGGGACTGCCAATATCGATTTAGGAGAGGTAGATCCTGTTTAACTAATCTACTTGAGTTCTTTGATGACGCTACAAGAGAAATTGAACGCAAAAAGGCCTACGATATGATCTACTTAGATTTCTAGAAGGCCTTTGATGTTGTCCCCCACAAACGGCTCCTGCAGAAGGTCAAAGCTGCATGGATTTTAGAAACTGTGTAGAACTGTTTAGAAAACTAGTTAACAGACAGGTAGCTGTTAGAGGCACAATGTCAGGGTTCAATTTTAGAACCACTATTGTTCCTAATTACATTAATGATATTGACACCTGCGGTGTGTTGGCGACTGGCCAGGGTTGGTTCCCGCCTGCGGCCATTGTTCCAGGGATAGGCTCCGGTTCCCCCCGCGACCCCAGTTGGGATTGAGCAGTTTCAGAAAATGGATGGTTGGATGGATATTGACACCAATACATACAGTAAACTGGTTAAATTTGCAGACGACACCAAGGTGGGTAGTATAGGAGATACTGATCTAGCAGCACAGAGGCTACAATGGAATCTTGATTTAATTAGCGACTGGGCTGATACCTGGCAGATGAAATTTAACATAGATTAATGTAAGGTAATCCATGCAGGGAGCAGAAATATAAAGTACAGATATTTTATGGGTTCCACTGAAATAATGGTAGCTGATTATGAGAAAGACCTTGGTATGTATGTTGATGCTTCCATGTCCCTCTCTCGCCAGTGTGGGGAAGCAATAAAAAAGGCCAATAGGATGTTGGGTTACATCTCTAGGTGTGTGGAGTTTAAGTCAAGGGAGATAATGCTACAATTATATAATTCCTTGGTAAGACCCCACTTAGGTTTGGTCACTATACCTTAAAAAGGACATTGCTGCCATGGAAAGGGTGCAATGTAGGGCTACAAGATTGATTCCTGGTCTTAGAGGAATGTCTTATGAGAAGAGGTTAGCCGAGCTGAATCTGTTCAGCCTCGAGCAAAGGAGACTAAGGGGGGACATAATCCACTATACAGTTGTACCTCAGTTCTCAAACTCATTAGAACTCGAAATTCTTAAAAGTTGAACCAACCAGTTCGAAAAAAAAATGACCTAGAACTCGATCTGAATCTCAGAAGTCGAACCGTGAACGGCGACCTAAGATAACTTGTACGCGCGGGGAAACGGCACATCTCTCAGCGGAAACAAAGGGTAACACTTCAGTCTCAGCCTGGCATTTGCTGTGATAGCATCGTACATGTTTACACTAGCTGAATACATATATTTAGCCAGTAGAAATACATTTAGACAATGATAGACAGTAACAGTAATTATTATCATATAATACATTTAAAAATAAAGATTTCTTATTAATTATTTTAATATTAATAATAAACCATGAATACATTTAATTATAATAATATTGTCGTGCCAAGCGGGGACGAACGGAGACAAAGGCGTAGACGTCAGGGTGTCGGGGAATATGGGGTTTAATTACAGGTAGGGCGGGCAAAACGCAGACGGACAATACAATGACCGGACTGGGGAAACAAACTGAAATGCGGACTAAATACATTGGACTAATGACAACAACCAGAAACAGCTGATCACACGGGGATTCCACACGGGTTTAACGAGGAGGCGTGGCACATGGAAGGAGTGGACGATCGGGATAAGACACTGTTTTTTTTAATTTTACACATTGTTTGGATACATTTATTTTCTTACTTTACAAATGACTGTTTTGATAAATGTGCTTAGATGTGTTTAGTACAGTATATGCTCTTCTTGTTTTATCCTATACATTTTGTGTTTAAATGCTAAAAGAAACATATTTAGGTATAATTTTTTGGGGCCGGGAACCAATTAATTGGTTTTCCATTATTTCTTATGGGGAAAATTCGATCAGAACTCAAACTTTTTAGGATTCAAACCTTTTTTTTTTTTATTGCTGACCACCACCCCCCTCTTCAGAGGACAACTTTATTTTACATGAAATTCAAGAGCAAAGAGTGTGGCCGCTCCAAACTCACCCATCCTAGTACCGTGATTATAAAAAATAAAAATAAAAAAAGGGGGGGGATACATGTAACGTTCCCGGTGAACGGGCACGCAGAAAACGGGGAAGGATGAGGCAGGTAGGCGAGAATGCAGGAAACGGGGTTTTATTAAGGAAAGACAGGGCAGACGGCAACGAACATCAATGACCGATCTGGGGAAAACGGAATCAGACGCGGACCAAATACACAGGACAAGCTGAAAATAACAGGTAACAGGTGATCACAATCAGGAAGTAACACGAGGTAACGAGGGGGGCGTGGCATACAGGAGGATCGGACGAGCCGGGCATGACAATATAGAAACAACAATCGAAACAATAACAGAAGTAAATCGCCATGGGGAGAGAGGGAGAGAAAAAAAAAAGGAAAAAAGAAAACAAAGGTATACAGAAATAATAATAATAATAATGTAGGTGGGATGGAGAAAATTAAGTGTAGGGGAATACAAGAACATCAAACAACAAACATTATAACAACAACAATAGCAATAATAATAATAATAATGTTACAGATAGGTATTATATATATGTAGCATACATATTCTGCCCTCACTTCAGAGTGTCCTACGCTTTCTTCAGCTAGGCAGAGAGATAACTCGTCCATGCACGTCGTATTTGAATGGTTTATTTTAATGCTTCATTCGCTTGGACAGTGTGCCAGGAACAGAGTAAAACTAAAACACAAGAGTACATATAATAGATATAAGAGACATATAAGCATGAATAATATCATAAATTTACCCCATAAACCAAACAAAGGTCCAAGAGCATCACGAATTAGAAAAACAAAGAAATCCCAATTTAAATATGTATTAAATTTCGCCATATTTCCTCAAAGATATGCATAAAATACAGTTTAACAGGTATAGTTGTAATCATACTCACAGACGATGCCTCCAACATATAATTGCGTGTAGGATGGCCTTAGATGCACATATTAACTGGTGCACCATGTGTTTCTCTGTTGCTAAACATAGAACTAACTCAACCCAAAGGGAAGTGGCGCTAAAGGCAACCCCAAGTAACAGCACCACCTGCAGGCTAGGAGTACATTAACACAATAACAGAACACTCCCCGCCTGGTATCCAAGGGATACCATCAAAAAAAACAGCACAACATGAACACATCATTTAAGCCTCTGAAGGAAGAAGTAACACAGTCTCGGTGACTGGACGAAGGAATGTCTTCCACGTGTCTCTTTTGGTTGTCTTCACCTCTACCTTCCTCACCTTCCCATCCTCACTAGCGAAGGCATGTGTGACTACGCCTATAGGCCAGTCATTCCTTTTAACCGTATTGTCCTTCAGCATCACAAGATCACCCCTTTGGAGGTCCCTCTTATCTCCTTGCCACTTCCTGCGAGCCTGCAGGGTCGGAAGGTACTCCTTCCTCCACCGGTCCCAGAAAATGTTGGCGAGGCTTTGGACCTGTTTCCACTGACTTGCGTACAGATTACTGGCATCAAACTCCCCTTGGGGAGGCGGGAGCACCCCGACCTTCTGAGTGAGCAGCGTTGCTGGTGTTAAGATGAGAGGGGAATCTGGGTCAGTGGACACCGGTACCAGCGGACGAGAGTTCACAATAGCAGAGACTTCGGCCATGAAGGTGGTCAGGACCTCATGAGTGAGCTTGGATGGGGCTATCTTTGCCAACATTGAATCAAGAATACGCCTGGTGACTCCTATGAGCCGCTCCCAGCTACCCCCCATGTGCGAACTGTGCGGAGGATTGAAGACCCAGACGCATGTGTTTTTGGATAGGTAATCTTGAAGTTTCCTCTCAATGAAGACTGAGTCCATTTCCAATTTCCTACACGCGCCGATAAAATTCGTCCCACGATCTGACCTGATTTGCTTAGCTGGTCCCCTGATTGAAAAGAACCTTCTCAGGGCATTTATGAAAGAAGAGGCGTCCATTGACTCAAGGACTTCAATGTGGATGGCCCTAGTGCTCATGCATGTGAATATCGCTGCCCAGCGTTTGCCTGTAGCCAAGCCTCCTCTAGTACGGCGAGCAGCTACCGTCCATGGCCCAAACACATCTACTCCTACGTGAGAGAATGGAGGGTCTGTGTTCAGGCGCTCTAATGGGAGATCCGCCATCTTCTGTGTTTCCGTCCTTCCACGTAGCTTCCTACAAGTTACACACTGGTGGAGTATGCTGCTGATGCGCCGTTTCCCACCTATGAGCCACCAGCCAGCAGTCCTTATGGCACCTTCAGTTAAGTGGCGTCCTTGATGGTGAACCGTCTCATGATAATGACGTATGAGCAAAGTTGAAACATGACTCCGTGCTGGAAGAATGAATGGGTGGATTTCGTCCCTTTCGAAGTTAGCTTGCGACAAGCGTCCTCCAACTCTAATTGTCCCACGATCGTCCAGGTATGGGTGCAAGTTGTACAGCACGCTCAGCTTGGAAATTGGCGAACTGTCTTTGAGGGCCTTTATCTCCCCACTGAAGGCTCGCTGCTGTACACTTCGGATTATAGCAATCTTAGCCAGATTCAGTTCTTCTGAACTCACACTGTCACAGATGTGCCATCCCTTGCAGGTGGCTCCTTGTCTAAATGACTGGGCAACATGTATAAGGTTTTTTACTGCGCGTAACAGTGACTTCCAAGTCGAGAACCTTTCAAAGCGTTGTGGGTCTAGACCTTTAGCGGTGACAGCTGTAATGTTGTTCATGACCTCTGGACGAACTTCGATGTCTGACCCTGGTTCAAGTAGGTCAAAGGACTCATGTGACACCTCTAGCTCAGATTTGAGCAGGAATGGTGGTCCTCTCAGCCACGTGCTGTTAACTAGGCTGCTTGCCGGGACTGACCTTGTGGCTTCGTCTGCAGGGTTTCGATCACTTCGAACGTACCGCCACTGATCCGGAGTAGTCGACTTCCTTATTCGTTGCACACGGTTGTTCACATACACATAGAATCGCCTTGACTCGTTGTGAATATACCCTAAGACAACTCTGCTGTCTGAGTAAAATATCACTGCGTCAAATCTGATGTCCATCTCATCAATGACTGCGTCGGCAACTTCCACTGCTAGTACTGCAGCACAGAGCTCTAGACATGGGACTGTGATCTCTGGGCGAGGTGCAAGTTTTGTCCTCCCAAATATGAATCCGACCTTTGCTATCTGATTTGAATTGATGGTTCTGAGGTATGCCACAGCCGCGATAGCCTTTATGGATGCGTCACAGAAAACATGCATCTCCCTTTTGTATGCTTGGCTGATGGAGGCAGGAGTGTATTGCCGTGGTACCTCGACTTGTTCAAGCGCAGAGAGTGAATCTTCCCACGTTTTCCATCTGTTGTATTTGTCCTCTGGCAGAGGTGCGTCCCAGTCACACGACTGCAGGGTAAGCTCTCGCAACAAAGACCTCCCCTGAATACTCACCGGGGCAACAAAGCCTAGGGGGTCAAAAAGACTGTTTATGGTGGACAGAACTCCTCGCCTGGTGTAGGGTTTTCCTGTCACTGACACCCGGAAGGTGAACAGGTCTCTGTCTATGTCCCAGCTCACTCCCAAACTTCTCTGCATTGGAGAAGGCTCCTTTTCCCTGTCAAGGTCTTTGAGCCCTTTAGCCAGATCCTCTAGTGGGAATGCTCTCATCACGCCTGGTTTGTTGGAGGCGATTTTATGCAACCGCAGGTTTGAAAGACTGAGCATCCGCTGGGTGTTGTGAAGAAGGGCTATAGCTTGCTGCTCTGTAGGTACAGATGTGAGCCCATCGTCCACATAAAAGTTTCGCTCAACAAAGTGCCTAGCTTCCCAACCACAGCCACTTTCGCCATGGAGAGCTGCTTTCCTGAGCCCAAACATGGCCACTGCTGGGGACGGGCTGTTGCCGAAGACATGTACACACATACGATATTCTACTACTTCATCATCGAAGATGTTGTCGCGGTACCAAAGGAACCGCAGGAAGTTACGGTGATCTTCACGAACTACAAAGCAGTGAAACATCTGTTGCACGTCTGCTGTCACGGCAACCAATTCTCTTCTGAAACGCATCAGTACACCGACTAAACTGTTATTCATGTTGGGTCCAGTGAGGAGGATGTCGTTGAGTGAAACACCGCAATACTGGGCGCTTGAGTCAAAGACCACTCGTATTTGTCCTGGCTTTTGGGGGTGGTATACTCCAAATATCGGAAGGTACCAACATTCGTCTTCTGGCTGTACAGGTGGAGCAATCTCTGCATGTGCGTTTTCAAAGACCTTGCCCATAAACTCAACAAAATGTTCTTTCATTTCAGGATGCCTCCTGAGCCTGCGGGTAAGTGACTTAAGGCGATCCTCTGCCTGCCCACGATTGTTCGGTAGCCTTTGTCGGGGGCTGCGGAAAGGGAGTGGTGCGACCCAGCTGTTGACATTATCCTGATGGAACTCCTTCTCCATTATCCTTAGGAAGGCAAGATCCTCCATTGAAGGGGCTAGTTTGTCATCATCCTTGGTATAATAGAAGATATGATCGCTTGTTGAGTCCTTCAGCATGGCTGGTGCCCACTGTTGTTTTCTATGTAAAGGAAAGAGGTTCGGAGGTGAGTTGTAACCTTCTTTAATGTGCATGGAGCTAGAGCAAGGGGTCATGCAGCTGGGACGTCCATTCTCGAGAATGTTAGTCTTAAACGTGTGTACTGACGTAGGTTTATGTGCACCCCGAAGGCAAACGTCACCTATTATTACCCATCCAAGGGCTAGACGTTGCGCAAAGGGAGCACCAAGAGGTCCGTTGCGTTGTTCTAGCACTTTGTGAACTTGGATGATGTCTCTTCCCAGAAGGATGAGAATTTGAGCGTTTGGATCCATTGCTGGAATCATGCTAGCTAAGGCTTTAAGGTGGGGCTGATGCGCTGCTGCATCCGGTGTTGGAATTTCTGCCCTATTGTCGGGAAGTTCGTCACACTCAAGAAGAGTGGGAAGGGACAGACATGTCTTCCTGTCGATGGACTCCACCACAAGTCCTTTAGCTCTCCGACCGATGACATCTGAAACACCAGAGCACGTTTTAAGGGTGTAGGATGATGCATAATCGGTAATCCCAAACATGTCGAATAGCGTCGATCTAGCCAGAGATTTATTGCTCCGGTCGTCCAGAATCACATAAGCCTTTATCTTCCTTTCAGGTTGACCTTCAAGATAAATGTTTACGAGACATATTTTAGAGCAAGACCTCCCTGATAAGCCATTGCCGCAGACTTCAGTACAGGTGGTAGTGGCATGTGAGGTGGCGGAGGTCTGATCTTCCTCCCCGCCGTGACTGGTCGAAGGGTTGACTATCTCCTTGCTTAACCATGGAGCTGGGCCGTCGTGGAGTGCCGCAATGTGCCTGTTGCTGTCACACTCAGAGCACTGTATAGCAGCTCTGCAGTCCTTTGCCTTATGGCTCGTCGAGGAGCAGCAGCGAAAACATATAGAGTTTTCCTTTAAGAAGGCCTTTCTCTGCTCAAGTGACTTCCCTCGAAAGCCCCTGCATTTGCGCAGTGGGTGTGACTTCTTGTGGAGGGGGCAGTTCTTATTAAGGTCCTCAGTGTTCTTAACAATATCGTTGCCTTTCATAAGGCTGCCCACTTCTGTCTTGTGCACAACAATTGAGGCATGTGCCGGCCCTTTAAGCGGCTTGTTAGCTCTCATTGGAGGTGCACTGGTAGTCACCATTTGGAAACTCGGATCGTTCCTTATTCGAGCTTCTGTACGAACGAAACTAGAGAAGAATGAGAAAGGTGGAAAGCCCACACGATGTTCCTGTTTATATCTGGACCCTGTCAAAATCCACTTCTCCTGTAGGCTGACTGGAAGCTTCTCCAGGATGGGACTGATGCTGCGAGCAGTGTCCAGGTAGGACAAGCCAGGCAAGTAACCTTCGGCCTTGGCTGACTCGAGTTCATGGAGTAAGTCCCCTAGATCTCTGAGACGTTGGGGCTCCCTGTTAGAGATCTTCGGGAAGCCCTCCAGTTTCTGAAACAGAGCCGCTTCTATTGCTTCGGCTGATGCATAACATTCTTCCAACCTCTCCCAAACCCTGTTAAGTGCTATGCCTGGGTATCTAATGTGCACTGATCTTACTCTTCTCACATGCTCAGCCGAGTCAGGTCCTAGCCATTTAATGAGAAGGTCGAGTTCTTCACTTGGCTTCAACTGTAAACCTTCTATGGCATTGTGAAAGGTGGATTTCCACGATAAGTAATGCTCTAGTTTATCGTCAAACCTTGTCAAACCTCCTGTCAGAAGGTCTCGTCGAGCTAAGAACCTGGCCAGATCGATGACACTGGATTCGGAAGGATAGACTGCACTGATCTTGGATCTCTCACCAGCTGGGAGGGCATCCCTGTGGTGAGTTGGTAAAAATGACCTGGCTGATTTGTAAACTGGTGAATTAATTGTTCCTCTATCGACTTCGGTTTTCTCTCCTAGCTTGACGATGTCCTCCCAGGGCATGGACTGCTGATGTGGAGTACATTGAGGTGGCATGTTCATGACTGGAGAGAAGCAGTAGGGCTGATCATTCCTCTTAACACAAGATGGTGTATACATAAAGTCAACTTGTGAATTGCATTTTTGTGAGGCAGACTGGTTAGCTTTAACAAAATCCATTTGATCTTGAACATACCTCCTTGTGTTTTCAGGTGAATTAATGGATGCTGCGTGATGGGTGCCAACCTGAGAGAGCTGCTCTGAGTTGGCTACATCAGCAGCTGTTTCAAACACAAAGGCTTCTGCAATAGCGACTTCAGCCTCCCTTTCATGTCTGAGTGCCTCTAATGTAGCTTCAAGACGTGTTTCTTCCACTTTAAGCTGCGCCTGTTTTACCTTTACTTCTATCTCCCTTTGTGCATAAGCGGCTCTCGCCCTCAATGCTTCAGCCTTAGCACGAGCTTGTATAGCAGTTTGGCCAGATGAAGACCTTTGTGAGTCTTTAGATGATTTAGTGGAAGAACGTGAACTCACGGATTTAGTTTCACTCATCCTTACTTCTGCTGAGGATATTTAGTTAGTTAATACAGGAAACGCTGAGAGAGAAAGTGATCCACCTCTAAGCTGCAATCACAGATGGCCGTCTTTTTACTATTCTGCCCTCACTTCAGAGTGTCCTACGCTTTCTTCAGCTAGGCAGAGAGATAACTCGTCCATGCACGTCGTATTTGAATGGTTTATTTTAATGCTTCATTCGCTTGGACAGTGTGCCAGGAACAGAGTAAAACTAAAACACAAGAGTACATATAATAGATATAAGAGACATATAAGCATGAATAATATCATAAATTTACCCCATAAACCAAACAAAGGTCCAAGAGCATCACGAATTAGAAAAACAAAGAAATCCCAATTTAAATATGTATTAAATTTCGCCATATTTCCTCAAAGATATGCATAAAATACAGTTTAACAGGTATAGTTGTAATCATACTCACAGACGATGCCTCCAACATATAATTGCGTGTAGGATGGCCTTAGATGCACATATTAACTGGTGCACCATGTGTTTCTCTGTTGCTAAACATAGAACTAACTCAACCCAAAGGGAAGTGGCGCTAAAGGCAACCCCAAGTAACAGCACCACCTGCAGGCTAGGAGTACATTAACACAATAACAGAACAATACACACACGTGATCCTACCGATATACATGTATATTTCAATTCCTATATCTATAACATATGCTAAAAAGTAATAATAATAATGATATTGATCGCTCAACCTTGTATGCGGCCATTCTTGTATGTGCAAGTGTAGGTGTGAACTGATTTGTCATTGGATGTGCTGGCATTTGATGTGACAGCGCCAGCCCCCGCCCACTCCCCGGGCCCAAGGTGAAGGCAGGGGAAAGCAGGCAACCGAGGCCACCCCGCTGCCCCCACGGCACAAGGGCCCACGGCCACACGTCCCCGAGACATCCACCCGCCCAACCCGAGAGGGAGCCCGCGAGGGACTAAGGAGGCGCCCAACCCCTGTACAGGGTGGCCCACATAGGGGGGACGGGCGGAGAGCCCGCCAGTCCTGCCCGCAACCCCCCACCGAGGAAAGCGGGTCCAGGGTCGAAGGATGGGCCAAATGGCCTCCTCTTATTTGTAAATTTCTTATGTTCTTAAGGGCAAAAATGATTATAGTTTTTCTGGAAATATGAACACATTTACATAATATTCAAAATAACACAAACATGCAAGGTCTCAGTGTGTTGGTTAGTGTCTTTCAGTATGTGAAACAGAGACAGTCTGTTCTTTTCTGAAAATTTGAAGGCCCTTATTTGTGTAAGGTTAAAGCCAGCCCAATAGTCACACTGATGGGGTTAAAGTGTGGCTCATCAAGTTATATGTTTGGAAGGTTTGCTTGTTTAGATCCTAGGATTGGAGAGGTGATTTTACTTCCCTTGAGCAAGGCCCTTAACGTCCAGTTGCTCCAGGGGACTGTCTCACACTGTTTTTTTTTAATAAAAGCTTCTGCTAAATAAATAAAATGTAAAAATAAATAAAATGTACAAAAAAAATCAAATACTTCACTGGCATGTACTACAATGAGAGAGTTACATATTTTAAATGGGAACTGAAATCTGAAGGAGCATTTTTCAGAGACCCACTCAGTTTTGCCTGCATTCAAAACAGTTTACCACAGTTACTCTTTTGATTATATTTACAATATTTTCTCATTTGAAGCCTACACAGAGCCTTAGTCACTGATGATCTGTAATGTAAAAGTAACTGGCAATGATATGCAAGAGCATTCATTGACAGTTGGTGCATATTATACATGGTTATTTGCCTCTTTTTTAATGAAAGTGAAAAAATGCGATGCTATCGCTACAAACAGCCTCTTGAGTAACATCAATAATGTGGCTGGTCCAGACCTTTATCCACCACCTCCCACACTGCACACTGTTTTTTTGCTCATTAACATACAAGCTGCAAACTCACCAATGTGCTGAAATTTTCTTTCCAGAAACCATCATCAAGGACTTATGCATGAAGCAGTAAAGGAATTTACAGTATGTAGCTCAAGAAGATAAATTATATAAATGTAAACACTCCTGCACACACACCCAAATTTCTTAATTTCAGCTTCAAATGGCCCTTTTGATCCTCTTTGTATGATTTACCTTCTTCATTTTAATGTCATTGAGCACATTACTATAAATTTTGTCAGTCACTGAAGGAAGCTGTTAGCCTAAATCTAGGTAATCTTCTTAGGTATGATTGCATTTGAGGTAAATATCAACATGTGATACTTTGTGTATAAAAGGCTCTCAGATAATGCATATGTGCAAATGGCAAATAAAGCATAATTTCGCTTAATAAAATTTGGGCAGTTCTATCTAGGAAAGTAAAGTTGGATGACCAAAATTTTTCATATCCTTTACTCCTGAGGCATTTGTACAGTATATGCTGGTGAGTTTTGTTTCCCCAGTAACCCTGAATCAGAGCCATCTTCCTTATCTGATCGGAACATCAAGATAGTGGGATTCTTGTGTACTGTGCTTGTCTATTTTCCTCACTGAGGGAGCAATTTGTATTCAGAAAGATATTTTGAAAATCATGAATAAATTAAACCTATATGTGATTTAGGTTTTATGTTGCATATACATCATTCTGAAGACCACCCTCTTACTGTTTAACCATTATGAATACCTTTAGACTTGTTTTGTGTGGTGCAGAGCAGTGGTTCTGTGGTAATTACTGTGGCCTCAAACATCTGATGCAAATCCCTGTTGAATATGTATGGCATTTGATTGTATTTTCTCATAGTTGTACTCCCTGGACAGAGAATACATATTGTTTTGGGACTGGTCCACCGCCACTGCAGGTACTTTCCTTTACCAAATAAAAGGGCAATTTTAGAGACTTGATCCTGTTAGCATAATAAATCAAAAAGTATTTCACAGATTTTTTTTGAACATTGCAAGCATGTGTTTTGGTAATGCACTGGAACTGATACAATTCTGAGACAAATTGCACCAAAACTGAAGCAGCAACGCATAGTGTTCACATTAACTGAAAAAGTATTTGACAGATCTTTTTCAAACAGGAACAACCTACTGCCTAGCTAAACAAAGCACTAAATCTCACATTTAACAAACGTATGAAACCCATAAATATGTGACAAAAATATTTTGACATAATTTCCTCTCACTCTACAATGGTCCCTTTTCTTAACCCAGAAATTGTTCACATTTGTGGATAGTCTAGAACAACTCAACTTGAGGAGGAGCTGCTGGAAGACATCACATATATACCTAAACTCTTTGGGATAGGCAAGACCCACTGAATATGCCAACCCAACAAACATGGTGAAAGCTGTAGGAAACTTACCCAGAGCAGTCAGAACTTTCACACTGTCTACCATAATGCTGATGTCAGGACCCTGTGACATTTCACTCACTTTCATTCAGTGACATTTCGCTGATTTTGCAGATTTTCATCCTTTGTACAGCAAGGTCCTATGACACATAGTCTCCATCTGCATCCTGAAACTACACAATGAGCCAAAAAGAACACCACATGAGAAGTTGTTTGGATGGCAGGTGGAGGATGGGGCAAATTGATGGTGTGGTATATAAGAAGATTATAAGCATTCTCCAAAAAAGATGTCTCATGGAAGTTTGCGCTCCATAGCAACCTGTTAAATACAGTCCGGTGGGGAGCTGCTGTTGATGAGGGGGCGGGGCTGGGGATATGAAAAAAAGAAGACTAGGGGGCAAAAGAAGGACACCAAACAATGGTCCAGACATCCATCCATCCATCCATCCATTTTCTCCCGCTTATCCGAGGTCGGGTCGCGGGGGCAGCAGTCTCAGCAGGGAAACCCAAACTTCCCTCTCCCCAGCCACTTCATCCAGCTCCTCTGGGGGAATCCCAAGGCGTTCCCAGGCCAGCCGAGAGACATAGTCCCTCCAGTGTGTCCTGGGTCTTCCCCGGGGCCTCCTCCCAGTGGGACATGCCCGGAATACCTCACCAGGGAGGCGTCCAGGAGGCATCCTAATCAGATGCCCGAGCCACCTCATCTGACTCCTCTCAATGCGGAGGAGCAGCGGCTCTACTCTGAGTCCCTCCCGAATGACCGAGCTCCTCACCCTATCTCTAAGGGAGAGCCCAGCCACCCTGCGGAGGAAACTCATTTCGGCCACTTGCACTCGCGATCTCGTTCTTTCGGTCACTACCCACAGCTCGTGACCATAGGTGAGGGTAGGAACGTAGATCGACTGGTAAATCAAGAGCTTCGCCTTTTGCGCCTTTTGGTCCAGACAGAAGGCTGGAAATCCGGATGAATGTTTATTCTAGTCTAGCCTGAGTTAAAGCTGCTTCTTTTAGAGATGCATTTCTTGTGAGAAGGAGGAATACTTATGAAAGATGTTCATAACATTTACTTAGACTTATACAAAGGACAGCTATTAAATACAGAAAAACACTTAGTAGAAATACTGGGAGAAATATAGTTATTACTGTGGTTTGTGATGTGACGTTCCCAACACATACCAAGCGAGATAAGAAGACATGACAGGGAGAGATCACCTTTCCTATCTTTTAATGTGTGTTACAACTTACATCATACTCTTAGTAGATTCCTCAAGGTACACCATCAAGCACCAAATGACAACATCTCTGGTCATGTTCATGCTAGGATAGCTTGGAGCCTGAAATGACAAAAAAACATTAATCAGTATCACATACTGTACTATTATTGTATTGTACTGCTGGAGGTACCGTGGGCAGATTGGACTGATGCCAACCGTGTAAATAGTTCTTTGTAGTAGCTATACACTATATTGTCTTGTGCTGTATTGTAACGTCATGTGTAGTGTTTAATGTTAAGTGTTGTATATAGCCTGCGTGTGTGTGTGTGTCCACTATGTGTGTCAGGAGTAAGCGGGGGGATGCACACGGTGTACAGCGTCAGTGTGTGGTAGAGTGACTGGCACAGGTGCAATAAATGCCACCTTGTGGTCAAAACCAGCTATCTCCAGCTGGACTCACTACACCTTCCTCCACCATGGCCCGTTTGCTACAGTGTTTATTCAACAATGTGAAAGAAAATACTAGGGATGAAACTGTTACTTGTTTTACATTAAACCATGGTTAGTCTGAACGGTTATTATCATTTAAATTTTTTATCATCATTAAAACTGTGGTTGACTACCACAATTTACTCACATCACGATTCAAGTATAATTCAGGAGGCTACGATTTGATTACAAAAGAATAGTTTAATAAATCTCAATTTTAGAACACGTAAAAAAAGAAACATCATATACACAACATCATATTATACACAACAGGGTGTTACGATCCACGGCGTGTGTAGCACGGAGCGGGGAAGCAGGCGAACGGAAGCCAGGGATCGGGGAATACGGAGTTTAATCCCAAAACACAGAGCACGCAAAACAACACAACATCACAACGTCAATGACCGGACTGGGGATACAAACGGGAACACGGACTAAATACACTGAACTAATGACAACAATCCGAAACAGCTGTAAAACACTGGGATTCCACATGAGGTTAACGAGGGGGCGTGGCACACATTAGGATCGGACGGAGCGGGGCATGACACAGGGGTTCTCACCCTTGCTCTGGTTGGAGTGGTAAAGATTGATATCCGTTTATATAGCAGGCAGGATGGGAGGGGGGTTTAATGCAATTATATAAATATTTATTACATGTGTATTTATCGCAACCCTAACCTACACAGTTGCAGCAGTTTTAATTGGACATGTGGCCTAGCCTATAATTTAACATCCATTGTACCTCTGATGTGGCAAGATGGCTTTTTTTTTTCTTTTGGACATTCAGAACCCTGTGCTTATACTCTCTCCTTTTTTCCTCTATTTTTTGGCCATTCATTTCACATTCACATTCCTATTTTACATTTTCTTGTACATTACTTTCATTGGCCAACTCACTGCTGGGCACTCTTGTTGCATTAGTCTAGAGTATTAATGCTTATAAACTAACTTGATTGTGATTGGCCAGTGAGCCCAGTCCTGGAACACTTACGCAGCACACACTCATGTGCCCCGTGAAAGGCACACTAGAAGGCTGGTAAAGAGAAGACAGATGGAGCCGCTAAAAACTTTATGGATTTATGATGGCCAGTACACCACTCATGCCAGCAAAGGATATTGAACTATGTATAATAGCACCAGGGGCGCTGCTAGAGATTTTGGGCCCCATGAAAGCATATCATATTAGGCCCCCCAGTCCAAACCAATCCAGTTATTTTCCTAATTTTTTAGGGCCCCTGTCACTCAGGGGCCCTTGGAATCGTCCTAGCTTTCCTCCCCCTTACGGCGCCCCTGAATAGCACCAGTGAGTTTAAGTAATAAGCAATGATGTTGCAGCAGTTTGACTACAAAATCCCTAAACTAAAATAATAGCAAACAGAAAAATCACTGAAGAATACCTGGAGTAGGATAGCCTGCAACCTCAACCCCACAGTTCCACGCTTGGAATGGAAGATTGCCAGAACCATGTATTCATCCGGCTTGGACATGAACTTTGATTCAAGGTGCACTATTGTGATTCTGTGAAACTCATCCTGGAGTTGAAAGAAATGTAAATAACATTATATGCATAATAGCATTAACACCTCAAATCATTTTTATAGCATTTTATTACCTCTGTGTTTGCTCATTGCCTACATTCTGGGTTAAATTATTTGACAATACAGCACATTAACAATGTTTTTGGCTAGCATCTTCAATGTCTGTACTTCATCAAATGTACTTTCAAGAATTAATAAAAATAACCACATACTAGTGCAGCTCAAAAAATTTGAATATTGTATATTTAATTTAATTAGAATATTTAATCCAGTGTTTTTCAACCTTGGGGTCGCCTGGAATTCAAATGGAGTCCCCTGAAATGTCTAGTAATTGATAAAGAAAAATACTGATAAAAATATTTTTTCAACTAATTATTATTCTTTTAAAAATTATGATTTATACACCATATACAATTAGAGGTGGGCAATACATCGATTTTGTCGATTAATTCGAATTTACAGTTCAGGACGATGTGTTTTTATGAAAATCGATTTTATTACTTATTTTACACGAGAGCGCCAACTAATGCGACGCACCGTTCTTCACGGGTAAATTAGCGCGGCGCACCCAAACACTGTAGCAGATTCACAAACAACATGGCAACGACAGGGGAAAAGCTGGAGCTTGTGTCGCTACATCTGTAATATGGAATTGGTTCGGTTTTGCGCCGTCGGACACCGACCTATCAAGTCCTCATTGCAAAGTCTGTTTAAACACTGTTGCAACCAAAGGAAGCAGTACGACAAATTTATTCCAGCACCTAAAGCGGAGGCACGCAGCGGAGTGGGAGAAGTGCAGCTCCCGGCGAAATGAAAGCCGCAGCACCAGCACAACATCCAAAGATATGCAAGCAACCGTCCCTGACACGTTTTCGAACTGTGTGCCATATGATAAGAATGGGGCACGGTGGAAGGCGATAACAAACGCTATCGCAATGTATATTGCAAAAGACATGGTGCCCATACATTCTGTGGAAAAGCCGGGATTCTTTAAAATGCTAGAAGTTTTTAAAAGTTTCTAAAAGTGTTTACAATGGCGAGGTCTGCCATCTCACTTACAAGCATCTTTTTTGGCTTGTCAGATTGCACTTTAACCCTAAAGTGAAAAAAAAACAAACTTAAAACTTGTTTTGAACCATTTATTTGTCATCTGTAGTTTGATTTTGAGTAGGGGAGGGGAAAATCAATTTTATTTTTAGGCCATATCACCCAGCTCTACATCCAATCTTAAACTGTATTCTTTCACATTCATAAATATCAATAAACATAAATGAGTTCAAATAAAATGATCACGATCACCTTCAGCCTTGTAAAGACAAGCTTGTCTAACTGTACATGTGATCAGGGAAAATGAATTGTGACTTTGTGCACTAATCTGGCTACTCTGTATCTGTGACACGGTATAACAAATATGATCAAAAAGTAATTCTAGAAAAAAAAAATGTCTATGGGGTAGCTGTCACGCCCGGCTCCGTACGATCCTTGTGTGTGCCACACCCCCTCATTACCTCGTGTCAATTCCTGGTTGTGATCACCTGTGTCCTGTTATTTCTGGATAGTCTTTTGTATTTAGTCCGAGTCTCAGTCTGTCTTCCCCAGATCCAGATCCACATTGTAGTGTCATGCGTTGTTCCTGGTTTGCTCGTCCTATCGTCTGAATAAATCCTTCTGTCCGTATTTACGGCTGCAATCGCCTGCTTTCCGGCTCGCTTGCCCCGCACCCTGACAGAATGACGGATCTCCACAAAAGCACAGCGCAGCAGACCGAGCTCCAGAGGCTCGGTCTGCTGCAGGAAGCAGTGTACTGGCGCTCCCAGCCCGAGGTACTAGAGGACCCCATCGCCCTGGAACTGGCCACCCGGGGCGCGGACCTCCTCACTGAGGAGCGCCCGCCCGGACAGCAGTACTCGCTCGAGCGGGTACGCAAGTGTCTACGCTGCCTGAGTGAGCGTCTCACGCGGCGGAGAGACGAACGCGTCGCCCGGAGCCTAGGCGACGTGTTCGCGGTGGCTCCGCCTTCCGCCGGAAGCGGAAAAAAGAAGCGGAGAAAGACCCCAGTGCAGCAAGAAGAGACCCCGACTCTCTTCTTGGGAGCCTGCTCTCTGCTCCCTGCCCGTGAGCATGAGGGCTCACCGCCCGCCTGGGATGACTGCGCTGTTGCCCGCCTAACCAGCTTCCATGGAGAGCAGCCGCCTCCGTGGGTGGCTTCCTTTTATCGGCCATGAGAGACGCTATTCCCCGGATCCCCAAGGCCCTTAAAGGGACAGCGCCTGCACGCCCGGCGCCGATCCTGGCGCCTATCTCAGACCTGCCTGCCTGCTCCAGACTTACCAGCAGCACATGCTGCTGCTGCCGCTGCACTGCCCGCGGCAACGCCTGCTGCTGCCGGCGCTTTGCCAGCGGCAATGCCTGTCCTGCCTGACCCGCCTATCCTGTCTGACCCGCCTGTGGCTTCCTTTTATCGGCTGGAGCATCTGGGGCACGGCGGAATACGCACCATGAGAGATGCTATTCCCCGGATCCCCAAGGCCCTTAAAGGGACAGCGCCTGCACGCCCGGCGCCGATCCTGGCGCCTATCTCAGACCTGCCTGCTCCGGACTTACCAGCAGCACATGCTGCTGCTGCCGCCGCACTGCCCGCGGCAACGCCTGCTGCTGCCTCCGCTCTGCCCGCGGCAACGCCTGCTGCTGCCGGCGCTTTGCCAGCGGCACTGCCTGTCCTGCCTGACCCGCCTGTCCTGCCTGACTCACCTATTTTGCCTCTAGTCCCTGCAGCTGCCACTGCTCTGCCTGCAGCACCGCCCGAGGTGCCCGCGGCTGCGCCCCCTGCTGGCCGCGTGATGGCGGTGCCCGCCGCGGCGCCCCCTACTGGCCGCGTGATGGCGGCGCCCCCTGCTGGCCAGAAACTGAGAATGCCCGCTGCAGCTCCGCCCGAGGGCCAGGCTTCGCCTCCGCCTGCAGCGGAGGAAGCCGCTCTGCCCGTGGCGCCCCCTGCTGGTCGCACGCCCAAAGCACCCTCCAAGGCGCCCCCTGCTGGCCACTTGACTGAGGTGCCTGCTGAGGCGACCCCTACTGGCCGCACGCCCGAGGCGCCTGCTGAGGTGCCCCCTGCTGGCTACGTGAGGGCGGTGCCCGCCGAGGCGCCCCCTGCAGGCCACACGCCAAAAGCGCCCTCCGAGGCGCTCCCCTGCTGGCCACGTGGTGGCGGTGCCCGCCGAGGCGCCCCCTGCTGGCCGCACGCCTGAAGCGCCTGCCGAGGCGCCCCCTGCTGGCCACGTGGTGGCGGTGCCCGCCGAGGCGCCCCCTGCTGGCCGTACGCCTGAAGCGCCTGCCGAGGCGCCCCCTGCTGGCCACACACCCAAGGTGCCTGCCGAGGCACCCCCTGCTGGCCAAGTGATGACGGCACCCGCCGAGGTGCCCCCTGCTGGCCAGACGCCCGAGGCCCTGCCTGAGGCCGCCTCTCCCGTCCAGCCCGCGGCCCTGCCTGAGGCCGCCTCTCCCGTCCAGCCTGTCCTTCCCATCTAGCCCGGCTCTCCCGTCCAGCCTGTCCTTCCCGTCCAGCCCGGCTCTCCCGTCCAGCTCGCGGCTCTTCCGTCCAGCTCGCGGCTCCGGCTGCACCGCCTGTGGCCACGCCCGCGGCTCTGGCTGCACCGCCTGTGGCCGCACCTGCCTCACCAGAGGCCCTGCCTCTAGTTCCCCCAGCCCTAATGACTCCCTCGCCCTTGCCCCGACAAGGCCGACATCCCCCGGGACCCTGCCTTTCAGTGTCCCGCAAGGGACGGGGACACAGGCGTCGGGCCCGGGTCCAGCCCGCCCTGCCCCCTGGCTCGCCCGTTCAGCCCCTGGCTGTCGCTCGGTAGCTGCCTGCGGGTCCTCCGGCTGTGAGTCGGAGGTCCCCTCCGGGTCCCCCCCCGGTGCCTTGGTGCCGGTCCTCGGTCCCACCTCCGGCGCCATGTCGGTCGCCTCTGGACCCCCCTGCTTCGGTGGGGAGCCGGAAGGCGCCTTCGCCGGCTCTGGCTGCGCCGTCGACTGCCGCGGCTTCCCCCTCCTGCCTGCCTTCGTCGGTATTCCCTCCTGTTCCCTCCGTGTCCCCTCTGTCTCTCCCTCGTCTTGTTCCCTCGGTCCCTGTGTGGTCCCCTCCTGCTCCCTCCTCCCTCTTGCCTGCGACCCCTCCGGCCGCTGCCCGTCGCCCGCCTGGGCTCCCTCGGGCTCCCCTTTGTCCCCCTTCCGTTCCTGTCTGGTCTCCCCTGTCTGCTCCTCCTCCTTTCGTCCCGCCTGCTCTCTCTGCTCCTTGTCCTTCTGTTCCTCCTCTGTTCACTCCTGGCCCCTTCGTGTCGCCTGTGGGTGTCCCCTCTGTGTCTTCCTTCTCTGTCTGCCTGTCTGCGTTTCCTGTTCTTCCTGTTCTGTCAGGTCCTGTCTTTCTGTTGGTCCTTGTTCCTGTTCTGTGTCTCTGTCCTGTTTCCGGTGTCTCGTTAATGTTTTGCTCTTGTCTTCCAGGTCCTGTTTCCCGGTCTCGTCTCGTCCGTCGCCTCCCCTCGGGCGTGCCCGGTGTGCGCGCCTTTAGGGGGGGGGGTTCTGTCACGCCCGGCTCCGTACGATCCTTGTGTGTGCCACACCCCCTCATTACCTCGTGTCAATTCCTGGTTGTGATCACCTGTGTCCTGTTATTTCTGGATAGTCTTTTGTATTTAGTCCGAGTCTCAGTCTGTCTTCCCCAGATCCGTCATTGTAGTGTCATGCGTTGTTCCTTGTTTGCTCGTCCTATCGTCTGAATAAATCCCGTCTGTCCGTATTTACGGCTGCAATCGCCTGCTTTCCGGCTCGCTTGCCCCGCACCCTGACAGTAGCCAGAAATTTGTGATGTCAAAATGGGGTCACAGGCCAAAAAAGGTTGGGTACCACTGGTTTAATCAGTCCCTCCAGGATTTTGTGGGCTACTTTTGTGATTTTTGCGGCTTAAAATGCTTGATTTTACGACAGCTTTTTCAAAAAGTTGCAGTGAAAGTTGTGATGTTTCGAGGCTTTAATTTTTTATATGACATTGCAAGAACAAATGAATTTACAAAAATAGTTGCAACTGTTTTTAGTGTTCCATGTAACCTTTCCGAAAAAGGTACAGGATTTCAACAATATTAAGGTTTAAAGTGCAGATCATTGATATCAGCTATCAGTGACAACAACAAATCTGTTCAAGTACTTTCTTAAAATAAGACTTAACATGAATAAAATAATTAAATGAAATGTTGAAAAATTCCATTAATAAACAAATGCAAAACCAAAAGTGCATATCCTGCAACCAAGTAGCAAAATACACTGAACTTCTCTTAACATTGTTTTTACAACACACCATATGAAGTGCAAACCCATAAAAAATCTCAGAAATTTGGTCTCCATCTGCTCATAAAACCAAAAATATCCACTTATACCAACAGACATCCATAATGAAGCTGAACGCTTTAACTCATGTTACCGTAATTCATGAACAGTGAGAAATGATGAGGGCCAGTCCTGAAAGCTGCTTAAATGTTCCCCATGTCTTCCTCTTGCTCACAGTCTATCTCCATCTTATCCCTTTCAAAAGCCCCACTGGTAAGTCGTTGGTTGTGGTACAAGAAGACCAAAGCTTTGAGGTTGTTGTTAGTGATTGATCATCTTCTTCGACTGGACAGTACAAACTTGTAAATGCTGTTGCTTCGTTCAGCATCTGCTGAGTTTATGATGACATCTTTGTATCTTTTGGCCAAGATTCTGAGCACAGGAAGTCTCTCCTGCAGCCCATCCCAAAACACATCTAGAGCAATCACTCCACACCCTGATGCTCTGAGTGCTGCTGGACCCAGGTGGTTGAAGTAGGCCTCAAACTCATCTTGAGGGACAGCACTGAAGCCTGGTATGTTTTTGTAGCTAGAAACATGATTATTCATAAATGAAATGTGACAAGGGTCAAACACCCTGACTTCTTGAAGGAAGTTGATGGCAGGTTGTCCATCTGACATGTACTTGGTGAGTTTATTCTCTGCATTGTTGTATGCTTGTTCCACTGTATTGAGGATGTGTGTTTTGATGGCAAAGGAGATGTCAAGCCCTTCAAAATACTTGGCAAAGGCTTCATATGGCATCTGTTTGTTTGCAACAAAGTTCATCTGTAGATACTCAAGATAGTCAACTAACTATACACTTATCTGCCATGAGTCTGATCTAGACCTGCAGACTTGCAGCAATGTCTGGATTTTGTAGCATTTCATGGAGTCTTTCCATGGACTGTAGTGCGCTTTTGCCACATGTCTGTGGATAGAATAAAAAATAAAATTAGTCATGTGTTTCAATGCAATTAGCTAAAGTAAATCAAAAAGCACAGATGTACATGGCATCTGTAAGAAATACATTTTTAATGTTTGTAGTATTTCGGTGCAAGTTAGCGTGAGCAGAGGTCAAGTAAAATGTTATGTTTACACATATTGAGTAATTAAAGTACTTTGTTAAGACAGGTGGAAATGGTCCTTTCCTGCATTTCCATCTCTATGAACTCCTCATGGTGTACAAAGTGCTCTGAATGCACAGCGCTGAACCAGGAGTTCCACCGTGTAGAACATGCATTTGGAGCCATGGTTGCCATCCTTCCTGCTGGGAGTTTTTTTGTCATGAACTCCAAGGATCTTCTGTTGCGGGAGCCAGCTTTCTAGAACATCTGTGAGACGCTCAGCATGAATGCATTCAGCTTGTCAAAAGGTCTGCGGAAGGCATCACCGATGAGGTTCATCATGTGTGCTGTGCATCTAACGTGTATTGAGTTTGGAAATAAAGATTGCAGTGCAGCTTTATACAGTGCCTGACAAAAGTCTTGTCGCTTAACCAAGTTGTAGGAACAACAAATAATAACTTGACCTGTAGTTAATCAGTTGGAATCAGAAATGGCTTATAAGAAAAGGCAAAGCCCTCTAGATTATGCTTATTATACCAAAATAAAGTTTTGCATCATTCATTGAGTTTTGTCATGTAATTAGGACAGAAAGATCAACTTTTGCCTGGACAAAAGTCTTGTCATATGCAAAAATAATGTAGAAATTATACATATACTTCATTTAGAATACACAAACATGCTACAATAACATCAGAACATAAAGTCATGGTGCCTTGGAAAAAAAAATTAATAATGTGTATGACTCCCATGAGCTTGGAGGACCACATCCATACGTCTTGGCAATGACTGAAATAACTTGTTGATGAAGTCATCAGGAATGGCAAAGAAAGCAGTTCCAAGCCTCCTCCTTCAACTTACCCCAGACATGCTCAATAATGTTCATGTTTGGTGACTGGGCTGGCCAATCCTGGAGCACCTTGATCCTCTTCAGTTTCAGGAACTTCAATGTGGAGGCTGAAGTATGAGAAGGAGCGCCATCCTTCTGCAGAATTTGCCCTCTCTTATGGTTTGGAATGTAATGGGCAGCAAGAATATCTTGATACTTCAGGCTGTTGATGTTGCCATCCACTCTGCAGATCTCTCGAACACCCCCATGGATGTAACCCCAAACCATGATTTTTCCTCCACCAAACTTGACTGTTTTCTGGGTGAATTTTGAGTTCATGCAGGTTCCAACAGGTCTCCTGCAGTATTTGCGGCATTTGGTATGTAGTTCAATGGATGATTCATCAGAAAAATCAACCTTCTGCCACTTTGCCTCTGTCCATCCTTGCTGCAAGCTGTGGGCCTTGGCAAATTCAACATGCTTTTTTTGTTGTGTTCTTGTTAATGCTGGTTTCTGAGCACTAATTTGGCCATGGAGACCAATGCGTGCGAGAATTCGAGAAACTGTTCTTGTAGACACATCGGTTTCTGGTGACCAGTTCTGATGTAGCTCTGCTGCAGTTGAAAAAGGGTTGGCCCTGGATTTTCGAAGCAACAAACGGTCCTCTCAAAGAGCTGTCTTACGGGGTCTGCCTGACCTGGGCTTGTCATGAACATCACCAGTTTCTTCATATGTTTTTTTAATCCTCTCCACTTGATGTTTGGATACATTAACGATGTCTGCCACCTCAGCAGCAGACTTGGTCTGTGGTTGAATCTTTGGCATGTTGTCAGAAGTTAGGTTGCACTTCAAGTGAAGGTCTGGTGTGCTGGGGTTCTTTTTATACACACCTGGGATTATGTTAATTACAATATTTGTCACAGGTGAACCTCTAATTTGTGATTGGTTGAATAATTAAAAGACATGACAAGACTTTTGTCCTTGCAAAAACAGGTGTTATGGACTTTAACAAGCTGTGAACATCAGGACACTTTTTGACTGTTTCATTTTGTACCCAGTTATTAATGTGAAAGCCCTTGGCATTAAATTGATCCATTCATTGTAACAATTGATTGATTAGAAATAAAGTTATATGCCTTTTTAAGTTACTATGTCCTTATGTGACAAGACTTTTGTCAATGACTGTATGCCATCTTCATGTATGCTGCATTGTCTGTGTCAAACACAATTACATTTTCATTGGCGATGCAGTATTCTTGCAGATATTTGACCACAGAGACGGAGACAGTAGAATGGTTGCACTCCTGTATGAATCCTCCCAGATTCATCCTTTTCCAGGGGCGCAATGAGGATGTTGAGTACACATCTATTGAAAAAAAAAGATGCTGTTGCCTTCATTCACCTACTCAGTAATGACGAAATGTTTTATGAAAAAAAACATAACCAGCTATTGTCAGTGATAAAAACTTTAATTTAATGAACATTTTTTTTTACTGAGACATTGAACACTAACATGACTAACAGAACTTCAAAATAATGCATGAGTAACCATATTCAAGCCAACTAACTTTTTAAAACTACGAACTGTCCCGCAACACTTCCGCGAGCCACTACGAACTGTCCCGTGACAGCAGCTGCAGGACAGTACAGTTTATGCTCTAACTCCTTCTCCGTTTTCACTTCAATTCAATGCACATCTGGTATCAATTATTTCAATCTTCTATGAATTATTACAGTCTATTATAAATTATTACAACGTCAAGTAATGACAGATAATTTCCATAACAATAGGAACTGTAGCGACTTGGATTGATAACTGGTTAACGGATAGGAAGCAGCGAGTAGTTATAAGAGGCTCGATGTCACAGTGGGCCTGCGTTCATAGTGGGGTACCGCAGGGTTCAATTTTAGGACCACTTTTGTTCCTAATTTACATAAATGATATAGACACCAATATATACAGTAAACTGGTGAAATTTGCAGATGACACCAAGGTGGGTGGTGTAGCAGATACTGAACTAGCGGCTCAGCAGCTACAGCGGGATCTTAATTTAATTAGTGACTGGGCTGACACCTGGCAGATGAAATTTAACATAGACAAATGTAAGGTACTCCATGTAGGGAGCAGAAATATAAAGTACAGGTATTTTATGGGACCTACTGAAATAAAGGTAGCTGATTATGAGAAAGACCTTGGTGTGTATGTTGATGCTTCCATGTCTCATTCTCGCCAGTGTGGGGAAGCAATAAAAAAGGCCAATAGGATGTTGGGGTACATCTCCAGGTGTGTGGAGTTTAAGTCAAGGGAGGTAATGCTAAGATTATACAATTCCTTGGTGAGACCTCACCTAGAATATTGTGTACAGGTTTGGTCACCATATCTTAAAAAGGACATAGCGGCCTTAGAAAAGGTGCAGCGTAGGGCCACAAGAATGATTCCTGGTCTTAGAGGAATGTCATACGAGGAAAGGTTATTTGAGCTAAATCTGTTCAGCCTCAAGCAAAGGAGACTGAGGGGGGACATGATCCAGGTCTATAAGATTCTAACAGGTTTGGATGCTGTTCAACCGAATAGTTACTTCAGCATTAGTTCAAATACAAGAACTCGTGGCCATAGGTGGAAATTAGCGGGAGAACATTTCAAACTGGATTTAAGGAAGCACTTCTTTACACAGCGTGTAGTCAGAGTATGGAATAGTCTTCCTGATAACGTAGTGCAAGCTGAATCCTTGGGTTCCTTTAAATCAGAGCTAGATAAGATTTTAACAACTCTGAGCTATTAGTTAAGTTCTCCCCAAGCGAGCTCGATGGGCCGAATGGCCTCCTCTCGTTTGTATAGTTCTTATGTTCTTATGTTCTTATGTTCTTATGCGGTATGATTGGGAAAGACATGCATAACCAGCGAAATTACCTAAAAAATGTGGTTATTTTCTGGGTCTTAGAAGCAGCAGCCGTCATCTCAGCCTGCTTTCTTTTTTTCACCCGATCTTTCGTAGGCATTTTAATTGGAACTTTGTGGCCTTATAACAGGTCCTTAACAAGTTGCCTTCAGATGTGAAGAGGAGACTTTCTTCAGGTTCTTAACTTTTACATGTATTCGTCGATGTAAATCGATAATTGTTCACGTGCCAAAAATACCCCCAATACAGCCTCACTTTCAAAAGAATTTCTAAACCTTCTCACCCTCCCTATTCTATGAACATGTTGCTATTAGTTTCGGAGGGAGGTAAGCATCGGCTAGAATAGCCGCTCTGAATAATTTAACCATGGAGGCGTGGCTAACGTAAAATTATGGGATATCAACCCAGACATCACGGACATGGCGTCAGAGAAGTAAAAAACTGAATAACTTGTTCTTGATTTCATACGTTTATTGACTTTATTATGATCTAAACATACACAATAGGGCACAAAGGCAACCGAGGAAGAGGGCACTGCAAGTATCTGCCGGCAAGAACTTGTAAATATTCAGGGCAGCACGGCAAATTGCTAAAGCACGGCGCCTCTTGCCGTCGATAAATTCGATCTTTGTATTCACCACAGATCAAATACAATAAATCTGGTTAAGTTACCCACTCCACTTTTTCCTACATGAAAAAAATATTGTGTGAGCTTAAATGTGTATTCTCTCTCCTCTGCATTACTGCATTAGTGAAATCTGACACACACCAGAGCATGTGAGCGGAGTGGAGCGGTGAAAATTTCCGCTCCTCGCTCACGAGACTGTTGGCTCCGCCCGCTCCTCAGCTCTAATTCGCTCCGCTCAACACCGCTCCTCGCTCCACTAAAATTTCCTCCCGCTCCAGTCAAATCGCTCCACGTTCGCTCCAGTTTAAAAGAGGGACAAATAATCTGCATGCCTAACAAATGTCACCTTAAACCGATGCCTTATATCATAAAGAAATGTGAGCAACGGCACTCAGAACAGAAAATATTTATTTTTAAACAATATAAAGGCAACAACGGACAGGTTTGGCAATGGCATTCCACACAAAATAGGCTTAAAAATATAGGAATCAGTGGGCTTAATAGCCTAAAGAATATACAGGCTAAGCGCATCCACGTTTTAAATTCCTCAGTTATTTTCTGTTGATGCTGCTGCTGCGTCTATCTCTATAAAATAAAATTTCACTGACAGCGTTACGTGAATTTAAAAAATCCTATTAGACCTAATTTGAATGACAAACTAATTTATTTGATTACCAAATTATAGGCTTTTATACTTTTATTTACTTTATAGCATTGGCGGAGCGGGGGGGTGGCTTACTGGGCTTAAGCCCGGGTTGTTGTTTCAGAAGCCCAGGGTCTTTTGGAGTGTAATTTGTTTCATAATTAGATGCCTGACTGACAACTGTATAAAACAAAAACTACACACAATATTCGAAGCACATAGCGCACAGTCGTAAATTCCCCCTAATTTTGGTATGATCCGAGCTCAGGCACTAGGCGACTGAGCACAGCACTTACGCATGTGAGCGACGGGGGAGAAGCTGCTGCCTGCGAATTTGCTGTAGGAGAAGTGCAGACAGGCAGACAGAGGAGAGCTTAAGTTTGACCAGGTACCAAAGCAAATCATTCGTACTGTACAAATAATGTAAATATGACGGTGTATCACAAAAGATTGATATCAAACTGATCACTTGACCCATATTACGTTACTTGCTGTTCGAGTGAATCAACAAATGGAGTACGTCTTTGCTTACATGTGTGTTTATTTCATATTTTCAGTTGTTACCCTCCACGGCTAAATAAAGCACTCTAAATTGGTTTCAGTTATGTACTGATGTACACAACAATGGACATAAGGGGCTTCTTTCAAAGAAAAAACTCAGGTAAATGTTATTTTATATATTATGCTTTGTATGTTATTCAATATATTTCTATGCAAAACAAGAGGAATTTCAATACACAACAGTATATTCACAGTTGAAATCAGATATTTACAACGTACACTTTAGGGAAAAAACATTTTTTTTTACTGTTAATCATCAAACTGTTTTGTTTTAGATAAATAAATATTGAAATATCTTTTGAATTAGTTAAATGTCAGAATAAAGAGAGAGAGAGAGAGATGTCTATTTTCTATCACTTTCATCAAATTTAGGAGTATATATACACTACGTTTATTGTGTCTTTAATTAATAAGAAAACTCCAGACGATTCCATTCTGAGCTTAAGAAGCTTCTGATAGGTTAGTAGAGTCACAGCCTAATAAATCTTCAACTTCACAGCATGTTTTTCAGTCATTTCTAACCGCCCCCCCCAATTCCACATGCATACTACCCTTTGGGGCTAAGCCCCGGGTGTATAAAATGTCTGGCTCCGCCTCTGCTTTATAGACTTCATATGCTACAACTATATCAGAGCATGTGAGCGAGGAGCGGAGCGTGAGCGAGGAGCGGAGCGGGCGAAATTTGGTCAGAGCGCGGAGCGGTTTTTTAATTAAGGCTGGAGCGGTGGCTCTGTCTCACTACAATTTCGCTCCGATACCGCTCACACTACGACTCTGAGGCGTGCGCAGATCTTCCCAGAATTAATCTATACAATTATCAAAGATCCGCTTTGGAATCTAAAAAGACCTTTGTGCTACGCGAACACGCGGAGGCCAGAGCAAAACGTGAGCAAGTTTTATATGGTTGTAGCATATCAAGTCTATAAAGTAAATAAAAGTATAAAAGCCTATAATTTGGTAATCAAATAAATTAGTTTGTCATTCAAATTAGGTCTAATAGGATTTTTCGCGGAGCGAATTAGAGCTGAGGAGTGGGCGGAGCCAACAGCCTCGTGAGCGAGGAGCGGAAATTTTCACCACTCCACTCCGCTCACATGCTCTGGCTCACATGCTCTGACACACACACACTCACACATACAATTTTAAAATATTGAACAAAGCACGTAAAGCATGTTTAATTGTTTCATTTAATATTTTTATTCACAAACATATTTATTACTCATTCGCTAGCACACACATAAACACGCTGCACACATATACACACACACACCCCGTTTGAGACACAGACATACAAACACACCTCTGTAACTTTCTAATTATACTTCTCTAATATTTTCCATAAAAGTGCAATTTAATCTAACTCACCTTGTTTGTTTCAACACTTGTGACAGATCTGGATGCAACACACAGGTGTTCCTCGCTTTTCAGCCATTCCCCGTGCATGTTTTGCAGGGGCGCTGATCGACATCATCCGGCAAGCCTGCTCCAGCCTCCCGGACTTGGAGATGGTATTGCCAGAGAGAAGGGCACCAGGCACACTCCCTCCTCCATCCAGGACCCTCTGGACCCACACAGCACACCCTGAAGCTGTTCCTGCCAGCCCGCTTGGATGTCGGTGAGCAAGGAAAGCGGGCTCTCCTGTCGACTCTGGCCGCTCACTGGCTATCAACTGCTCCCCACTCATCAGCCACGAGGAGCCGCAGTGCGACCCCAGCTGCAAGCACAACCAGCAGAGGCAGCAGGTGAAGGCTGATCTGTTGGAGCGTGAAGAGGTGTGTTGGAGCTGGGAGGCCTGGCTTGCTGAAGAGTGCCATGAGCTTGACGCGCAGCACATCAAGACTGGGAGCAGCTACAGGAGTCTGGGGAGCAGGGGCAGAGAGAGTGGAGGCAGCATTATGGGGCCGTGAGATGGTGCTGCTAAGCTGGGATGTGGCATGTCATGGCTTGGAGGCCCAGCTGGCCCAGAAGAGCTGTGAGCTGCATGAGGCGGAGGCTGTGATGCTGTACCGCTAGCTGGCATGCCTCAATCTGGAGGCCCAGCTGAGCAGCGGGAGGAGGAAACCTGCTTGACATGCCTGTGAAAGGATACCAGTGTCGCAGTGCAGGAGCAGCTGTGCAGACTTGCTGGACTCTGCAAGCAGGAGGCCCCGCAACAGGACCAACCTGCCACACGACATAAAGGCCCCACTAAGTGGGGTAGGAAGAAGGGCCAGGAAGCGACAGCACCGCTGGCTTTTTCCAGCAGCCCTGTGCGCTGACTGTCTCTGGAGAAGGGGGGCTGTGGGAGTCGCTGGATCTGGGGTTCCCAGACCAGGTGCACCCCCTGGAAGGGATATTAGGTCCCCTTAGGGAAGGGTTGGTGCTGGGGGAACTTGCTTTGCTAGCACCTACCAGCAGCTGAACCTCGCCATTGCCTGCGATATCGGGAGCTGACGTCCCCCCTGCCCCTTCATTGGAGGCACGGTGCGGCTGCCACTGTACCCCTGGGACTTGCTTACGAACTGAGGTGGGAACTGGGGAAGGTGGTAGCCAGGATGGTTGACTTTTGAGAGAAGGGTAGTGCAGTCCCGGCGGGGGTCAGCATATCCTGGCATGGTTGCGGGCATTTGTAAATAGCCCCTGTCTGTAATTGTAAATAGCCCTTGTTGTACTGTTGTTGTTTCTCTATTATTGCGTGTGTGCCCTATTGTCCATGTCTTGTGTGTACCCTGTCTGATCCTCACATGTTCTTAGCTTGTATAAATCTCCCACTGTGTGTGCACCTTACAGTTCAGCATCTGACCACCTTGTGGTTCGTGACCTTGAGGAGCAACTGGCTCTCATCCAATGCAACAGTGAGTTAGAGGAGCTAGTTAATACGCCGTTTAGGGAGATGGTGTGTACGCCACTAGTGGGGAGGAGGGAGAATGAAGTGGAGAGAGGTCGAGAGAGCTGAATGACCGTAGGTCGTAGACGCAGGAAAAGGCGTACACACATTACAGAGGCGGCATCACCTGAGGTGACTGTGTCTAACAGGTTTCAGGTGCTTCCAGCTTTAGAGCCGGAAGGGACTGGGGAGGCAGGTGGGCCCTTGGGCACTGAGGAGCCCCCTCCCCCCAGGAAGAGGGAGGTTGTGGTAGTGAGGGATTCAATTATTAGGGGAGTAGACAGTTATGTGTACACGCGTGATAGAGGGTCCCGTACAGTGTCTTGCCTGCCTGGTTCCCAGGTAGGAGACCTTCCAGATCATGTAGACAAGCTTTTGGCCCCAGCTGGGGTGGATTCAGTTGTCGTGGTGCATGTTGGCACCGACGACATAGGCAAGGGTAGGAGGGCTGTTCTGCAGGATAAATTTATAGAAGTCGCCAATAAGCTTAGAAGCAGAACGTCCATGGTGGTATTCTCTGAAATACTCCCCGTGCCACGCGCAAGGCAGGCTAAGTTAGCTGAGATAAGGAGATTAAATGCGTGGCTAAAAGGATGGTGTAGGAAAGAGGGGTTTAGGTTTATGGGGCACTGGAAGACCTTCTGGAACAGGTGGGACCTGTTCAAGCCGGATGGGTTGCATCTGTAGAGTAGTTGAGGAATGTTTAAACTAGGGACTGGGGGGGCAGAGATGTTAGTTAAGTATGTAAGTGGGGGGAAACGGAAAGCCCCAAAAAATCATATTATAAGTGGGCACCGTAATAGGCCTACCCTTTGTTGTCTGTATTTAAACGCCAGGAGTATTAGGAATAAAATTCATGATTTAGAGGCTTATATCTCATCGGGCTCTTATGATATTATAGGAATAACTGAAACGTGGTTGAGAGAAAAGGATATACAAGAATATAATATGGATGGTTACACGTTGTTCCATAAAGACTGTATAGGTAAGAAGGGAGGTGGTGTTGCAGTATATGTAAAGGAAAACTTGCATGCGGGAGCTTACTGATAGAAGTAAAACTACGGAAGCTATATGGGTAAAATTAGATGCTAAAAACTCAAATAGCCTAATTGTCTGTGTTTGTTACAGAGCACCTAATGTAGCTGCTGAGGAAAGCAGATTGTTATACAGTGATATTAGGATTATGAGCAATAAAAATGATGTGGTAGTTATGGGTGATTTTAATCTACCGGGGATGCAGTGGGACATTGTTGCTGGCTCTTCTGAAAATGAACTGGAGATGGTGGAATTAGTACAGGATTGTTTTTTTACTCAGTTTGTTAACACCCCTACCAGGGGAAATGCCATTCTTGATCTTGTTTTCTCTAATAACCAGGACAGGATTGGTAAATTAGACATTTTACAACCACTTGACAGTAGCGATCATAACATGGTTAAATTTGAGGTTAAGTTTAGTGCCCGAAGAGCAAAGTCCAAATCAAAAATATATAATGTTAGGAAGGCTAACTTCAATTGTATGAGATTAAAACTAGAAACCGTGAACTGGATGGAGTTAAATAACAAAACTGTTGAAGAGGCATGGGAATTTTTTAAAAGCACATTATTACAAGTGCAAGAGGACTTCATACCTGTTTCCAGCAAGAATAAATCTAGGAAATTGCAACCTAGGTGGTTTACTAGGGAAATAAAGTATAAAGTAAAGAGGAAAAGGGCTTTGTTCCAGAAATGGAAAATAACTGATGATGACAGAATAAAGCAAGAGTATCTAAATCTACAGGCTGAGTTAAAAAATGACATTAGACGAGCTAAAAGGAATGTCGAAAGGAAGATCGCATTGGAGGCTAAGGATGACGTTAAAAGTTTCTTCCAGTATTTTAGCTCTAAAAGCTGAAATTACTAATCTGCAGGATAGTAAGGGTCTTATAATTGAAAACGACATTGATATAGTAAATGAGTTCAATGATAGTTTTGCACGGGCATTCACTGTTGAGGACACTAGCAACTTACCAGTTCTTATTACTAATTCAGCATCGTCTATAACTAATATATATATAACTGAAGCTGATGTTTTGCAAAGCCTAGCTAAGCTCAAAATAAATAAATCTCAGGGCCCTGATGGCATCTTACCTATAGTGTTAAAAGAGATGAGGGATATTATTTGCCGACCCTTAACTTTACTGTTTCAAAAATCCTTATCTGAAGGTGTGGTACCTTCTGATTGGAAGCATGCCAACATAACGCCCATTTTCAAAAAAGGGGATAGAAGTAATTTGTCAAACTATAGGCCAATCAGTCTAACTTGTATAACTGGTAAAGTTATGGAGGCTATAATCAAAGAGAAAATGGTAGATTGCCTGGACTCAAATAACATTTTGAGGGATAGCCAGCATGGATTTAGGAGAGGTAGATCCTGTTTAACAAATCTGTTGGAGTTTTTTGAGGAAGCTACTCAGGAAGTTGATGATAAGAAGGCCTATGATGTCATCTACTTAGATTTCCAAAAGGCTTTTGATGTTGTCCCCCACAAGAGGCTCTTACTTAAACTCAAAGCGACAGGTATTTTAGGAACTGTAGCGACCTGGATTGATAACTGGTTGACAGATAGGAAGCAGCGAGTAGTTATAAGAGGCACAATGTCACAGTGGGCCTGCGTTCATAGTGGGGTACCACAGGGTTCAATTTTAGGACCATTATTGTTCCTAATTTACATAAATGATATAGACACCAATATATGCAGTAAACTGGTGAAATTTGCAGATGACACCAAGGTGGGTGGTGTAGCAGTTACTGAACTAGCAGCTCAGCAGCTACAGCGGGATCTTGATTTAATTAGTGACTGGGCCGATACCTGGCAGATGAAATTTAACATAGACAAATGTAAGGTGCTCCATGTAGGGAGCAGAAATATAAAGTACAGGTATTTTATGGGACCTACTGAAATAAAGGTAGCTGATTATGAGAAAGACCTTGGTGTGTATGTTGATGCTTCCATGTCTCATTCTCGCCAGTGCGGGGAAGCAATAAAAAAGGCCAATAGGATGTTGGGGTATATCTCCAGATGTGTGGAGTTTAAGTCAAGAGAGGTAATGCTAAGATTATACAATTCCTTGGTGAGACCTCACCTAGAATGTGTGCAGGTTTGGTCACCATATCTTAAAAAGGACATTATGGCCTTAGAAAAGGTGCAGCGTAGGGCCACAAGAATGATTCCTGGTCTTAGATGAATATCATAAGAGGAAAGGTTAGTTGAGCTAAATCTGTTCAGCCTCAAGCAAAGGAGACTGAGGGGGGACATGATCCAGGTCTATAACATTCTAACTGGTTTGGGTGCTGTTCAACCGAATAGTTACTTCAGCATTAGTTCAAATACAAGAACTCGTGGCCGTAGGTGGAAATTAGCGGGAGAACATTTCAAACTGGATTTAAGGAAGCACTTCTTTACACAGCGTGTAGTCAGAGTATGGAATAGTCTTCCTGATAACGTAGTGCAAGCTGAATCCTTGGGTTCCTTTAAATCAGAGCTAGATAAGATATTAACAACTCTGAGCTATTAGTTAAGTTCTCCCCAAGCGAGCTCGATTGGCCGAATGGCCTCCTCTCGTTTGTATAGTTCTTATGTTCTTAAATAAGAATAAAAAGTATGTTCTATCCCAGCAAGCAAGTCTACCCATCCTTTGCTCTGCTTGTGATGCCTTGATCTACCCGGCACTACAATATTTTTCACAATTAAAATATATGTGAACAACAAGGCTAATATTTTGCCCTATATATTCCACATATATTTTTGACTGAATGTCTCACTAGGAGTTTAAGCCCCCAGACAGCCCAATAAACCAATTAAAAGGTTTCCCATTATAGGTCCATTATCCATTAAACATATTGTAATTTGCAGTTCATAACCAATACACACTTAATACATTGACAGACTACATACACTCAAACAGAATGATAATTTTCATGTAGGATATTTACATCTGCCAGTAAAATTACACCTCAGTATGATCTTTAAACAATAAATCAGCAATTTAATTTTCCTGATTTGAATATTTACATTTAGAGACAGCTGTCTTCAAAAAAAAAGTTGTATCAGCAGGGTGCCAGTTAGGAATTAAATGAGGTTCAACCACCTGCACAAGAGCACTATTTGGCTAACATTTGTGTGTTGCCATGTATGTTGCGAGTTGTCTATCCAATCAGACCTCATGCTGCTACCATGTGTTGAACTGAAGTTTTAGTTGGCTCTCTGCTTATGCATTATTACATTTAAGACCCGTCTCATAAATTAAACTGGAAACAAAGTGTGAGAAAGTACACTTTGCAAGAAGCAGAAACATTCAAGTATATCAAACAAAAAGTAAAATTTAAAAGCCACTTAAAATTAGTTTTGCACACTTGGCATACTTAATGTCCTTTATTTTTATTTATTTTATTATTGAATTATTACTTAAAATGAAATTCAGTTCAATTTATAAAAGGTTTTTAAAATTAATACATTTATACAAACACTAGGTGTACATGTGGCACACTATTCTGGGGTGAGTTTCCCGAAGCGTTCTTAACGCTACGTCGTTCTTAAGTTCTGTGTTAAAAGATAGAACTAACGAGCGACGTAGCGTTAAGAAGGCTTCGGGAAACTCAGCCCTGGTTAGTATTGAACCTCTATACTCCCATTATTATTGTTTGTCATGTATTGAAATTGACTAGAGAGTCCTGAAAAAAGCACACTACCATTATATTAGAAATAAATAGGCTGAAATATAAGAATTGTGGGTAACACTTTATAATACTGTTCCATAGTTAATAGGTAAATATGCAGGAACTAAGTGTAACGGGGGTCGTCCCTCTCTCTCTCTTTTATGTACTCTGCGTTGTGTCGTGTGAAGGATGGACGCTACAACCGATCTTCAAAGAAAAATCTGATTTTACTGAAATAAAAGAAAATAAACATAATCAAGCACCGGAGCGAGCCAGACGCACACAGCTCCTGCCAAACACAGGTAAAACACACATATAAAGTACACCGTAAGCTCTGCTAGCACATAAAAAGAAAAATAAAACTTCACCAGCTAAGTACCTGCAGCTGGGCTAACTTGGCTGCAGCGTGGAAAACCGATGTACTGTTAAATATATACAGTATGTATAAATAAAACAACAAACCTATACGTATGGTGCACAATACACTACAATGGCCATTATTATTTCAGATACCCAAGAACCCGATTTGCAAATAGAATCCCCAAAACAAGGACCATGCCTGACATGACACCACCTACCTCTGCCTCAGGACAGTCGAAAAAGAGGCAGAACAATGGACAGCAGCCAAATTAAGGGACCCAGTGTGGGGAAACCACGCCCCTGTATGACCGTACCCCATAGAAAGAGAAAAATATGTATATATTATATGTATGCAAATCACAGGAACCTTAAATACAGTGGCCGACAAATCCAACGCGTGGGAAAATTCAGGGAAACACACACAACCCTGTTACATAAGCAGCAACTAACAGGTGCTTCATTAACACCTGTAGGATCACACATGCACATATCACAGGGCCTAAATTCCAGGTGGCCTGAGACAAGGCCGAGCCTGGTACGAGAGGCACCAAAGGGGGGTTACACACATAAACACACACACACAGATAACAAGGGAGGCCAGCGCTCCAACTTTTATTGCCCTTGACTTGGCACACAACCCCCCTCCACATACACTCTGCCTTACATCTCACTCACCCAACAGACGAACACCCTAAAGGAAATTTCATTTAAGTTTGGCTTTTGTATAACTTTTAGAGAGTCTTCTTTGTTAACAACCCCCCCTTCTCTTCCAACATTCCTTTGTGGTCCTTATCTGATCTTGGTGGACCGTCACCAAGTTTCTTTGTTCTACCATGCTATATTAAAAAGAACTGAATTAAGGTGTACATTATCCATTTTGGAGAAGATCAATTAGAATAAGCCACAGCAACCAAGATATGTTGTGTCCAGATGTGCAACTTATATTGATATTACCACAAACTAATGGCCACGCCTATCTATGGATAAGATGTGCTGTTTGTAATATGAATATTTGATGTAATATCTGCACAAAGTGTAACATCTGTTGAGGTGCAACCCAAAACACCTGTATCCTATACTGATATGAATCATTCACATAGATAAAATAACTAATTGTTTAATCAATTAATGCAGATGGTATGAGGTATGTACCTGTGAAGCTGGTATGGCATGTTTGGTGTCAAACTGATTGTTAATCACCCCTGATTCCAAATCTGGTCAGTGATTACCATAAAAGTGGATGTATCAAAAGTTATAACAGTTTAATGAAAATCATCAGTAAAGGGAGAATCAGTCAAGTCATAAATCCTAAAAGGACTGATACAGACCCCCTTCCAAAAGCCCGCCAAATGGATGGCCAGCCATTGGGCCAGGAGTCGAATTCCTGGTCATCCCTATTCATGAACTTTAGACCATAAAAACCTGGACCTCAGAACAAAGGTGCGCAGAAAACAACATCAGCTGGGGCAAAGAGATCATCAAGCGCAGAGAATAACCATCAGCCCGAAAGAGAACATCAGCCCGGGAGAAGAGAAGCCCACAAGAAGCCCTCCGGTGAAGACCCAGCTGAACAGAGAACAGCACCCAAGACAAAACTTCACCAGGAGAGAGAATCCAAAGGGGCTCCACTCCACTGCTCCAAACGCCGTGCCTTCCTGAGTGCCATCAGCTCAGCAGCTCTGCCATCAACTGCCAAGACCCCCCCCCCCCACTCTTCAACCAAGTAAACCAACTTCCTTTCATTCTAACAACTTAAGCTGTTCTGTTAACCTGCTATAAGACTTTAGGGTCGTGTTTCCACAAATTGTGCTTGCTTTGCAGAACAGTATTTCCCATTTAAGGTTACTCATTTAAATCCGGTCATTGCATTTTCATAATTATATCGTTTGTTTTATTCCGTTATTTCGTGTTTGTTGTTTGTGTTAGGTGTAATGTCTGTCTTATGTTAGTTGTAGTGTTAGCTAGGAATAAATGCATGTCTTTTACACAACTTTAGCCTCCGTCATTGAGTGTTCCACAATAAGTTCCTGCCTTTGTGCGATCGTGCTACACGCTCTGAACCTCAAACTCGCCTGAAACATCGCGAGACTCTCTCTCATCGGCCGTGAGGGGAGCTTCGCTACCAATCGTTTACATTACCTGGTGATGCAGCTCGCTGGACGAGCCTTCTAACCCAGGTTACTAAGCGATACTGGTAATTAGTGAATCCCATTTAAGTCTTACATTAATGGACTCACAGGGATACCGCAATTGAATTTGGAGGAGCCGACCATTCGGCATAACGATTGGTTAATCAGCATTAAATAATAATTAATTAAACTTTAATTAATTTCAAACATATTGGTGGAGATATTAAAAATTACCTGAGCTAATAATTCCTACATTGCTCACACACTTCTTACCACCAACTATCCAGAAACCAGTAGCACGTATTGCGCCTGTCTAGGTGTCTTAAATGGTAGCGGTGCTACCCAGCTGTTGTTGTCACCTCTTTTGAGTCCGCGTTCCATTATTCCTAGGAATGAGATGTCATTGAGAGATAGAGCCACTTTGTTGTCATCTTTTGTCTGCTGAAACACTGTGGAGCCCAGCTGATCGCCTTCTAAGTTGCCCGTATGCTTCTCTGTGAAGTGACTGTATCTCTCCCTGACGTGGAAAACGTTGGGACAGGGATCGAAAAGAGAAAACCACTGTCATTCCTTTGTATTAGTGTAGAACACGTTCACAGTGCTGGGTATGTGGACATTCCCCAAGCAGACATTACCAACTATCATCCATCCTAGGTCAAGCTTCTGGGCATAGGGTGCGTCGTGAGGGCCGTTCACTTGCTTGCGAACTTTGTGTGCTCTAATAATATCTCAGCCAAGTAGAAGCATAATTGGAGCCTTTGGTTCAAGGTCTGGGATAAGATGGGCCACTGACTTCAAATGAGGATGATGAAGAGGGACGTCAGGTGTTGGAATCTTTGTTTGGAATGTCATTACACTTCAAGAGAGAAGGTAGGGGAAGACTGACCTTTCCATCCAGCGATTCAATGTGGTGGATGCCCCCAGGGTGTATTCGAGACCCGCTAGAGAAGTAGTGTTGTTACTCAGAGAGATGTACTAGTATAGTTCACTATACCAGGTGGGGAGTGTGCTGCCCCTTCAAGGCAGGCATGTGAATTTGGCTGTGTGTTTTTTTTTGTACCGGCAGACATGCCGTAGTTCCTCTCCACTGAAAAAAAGGCTGTTAAGCTAAACTGGTGTCTTTTTCACCTTTTGTTAACCTTTTCTTGCTGAGCATGAAAGAGCACATGCCTGTAAGTATTTTTTATCTGTTGTATTAAGCTTATCCGCAATAGGTTTGTATAACAGTTTAAAGTTTTGGGTGAGAAACTTTAATGTGTAGAGAAAGGGGCAGCGATGCTAATACGTTAGCCCATCTATGGCATTTCCAATGTAATGTGAACATTGAGCTAACCGTTAGATACCTGGGGCAAATGATCAGTGAAGGTTTTGGGGTTTCTGTGTTTACGTGTGATGTACATGCTAGTTCATGACTGTAAAATTGAGTTAATTACATCAGAAACATAATATTTTATTTTTCATTTCTGTATCACAGTTTTACAGTGCTTCTGACAGTAAGCACCATAAAACGTTCCTGCTGACTCTTGGATGTTTATTGTGGACCTGTTATGCTATCTGTCAAACTAGAAACCAGCTTTATGACCTAGTGAGGGCAGAATAGTTTTACATCAACAGCTTTGCAAAGGAAAGCTAGGTGTATTGATGTTAATGCAGATTGAAATGTCAAAGTGCACATCATTAATGTTACTGGTAGCCTATAATAATAGTGTAATTACTCATATAGTTTTACATTAGGTTGTCTGGGCACCTAAACTCCCGGTCAGAAATTCAGTCCCATTCCAGCTCTGACTACTTTGCTCCTTTTACTTAACTTGGTCCAAGTCAGACATACACTGCCACCTTTATCTTTCAGTATGGTGCACACTCATCTCAACATATTGTTTCATCCACATTTCCATTCATTTCTCGTCGAGATCTTGTATTGACGATAGGTGAGTTGAACCTCTCCATAAAGTCTTCCTCAGCACATCTCAAAGACTTTCAATGGGATTAAAGTTAAGACTTTTCATGTGTGAAAATGATTCCTTATGCTTCCTCAAACACTCTTTGACAATTCGATGAATTGTTTGATGAATCTTGACATTATTGTCCAGTGGTATACCCATGCCAATAGGAAAGAAAAAAATCCATAAGATAACCTGGCCATTCAGTAGATTCAGGTACTCAGCAATAATGATCCAATCATTGGCTTTTAAATATTTGCTGATTTAAATTTAACTGGTGACTAATTTTTGGCTAGGCAGAATATAATTCGGCATATCAGACAAAACAACGAACCTCTTCACTGAAATGATAAATTCTGAGTGTCAGTGGTTACAATTAAAAGCAGAAATGTCATATGGAAAACAATATAATGCATTACAGACCAACCCCTTAGAATTAGGTATATCATAGTACTGGAAAAACTTGTTAAACACATACATTTGGACCATATTGACAATGTATAACAATACAGACAGTACAATGTCAGACTAAACGTACTTGGTAAACACAGGAGTTCCCGTGAATAAGCCAGTCCACCTCTATGGTAAAACGAACAAGAAGTACAAGCACTTATTACACTCACACACACACGTTTTTGTGAATTGTGAGGACATTCTATAGGTTTCCATTGTTTATATACTCTACAAACTATTTTCTATTGCCCTAATCCAACCTTCACAGGGAACATTTAAAAATATTTAAAAGCCTTTTGAAAAATGGGGGCATGGGCAATGTCCTCATAAGTCACCTTCTCCTGAAATACCTGTCATACTCATATCATTATACAAATTTGTATCCTGATATGTCACAAAGATGCACACACACACAAACACAATGAAAGTGTTTAGAAAACCCAAATCTATTTCATTACCAACATATAATTCAAAATATGAAAATATAATAATTTTCTCATCATCTACTCACTTTGTTGTTAGTTAATAAGTAATGACAGGATTTGATTTTTTTTGTTGAACTTTCCTGAAGCTCAGCTTAAATTCTAACATTGTTTGAAACATGTGATTGCCTGGTAGATGCTCTGGTGGATCTGAAGTCTGACCACACTGACTCTGACTAGTCTCAGGTATGGAGCTGCTGTGGGATCCAGTGCAAAGGGTAGGGTCTGTTTGAACCTGATCTGCCTGTTTGTGCTTCTTTATAAAGAAGTCTGATATCTCGCCCTTTCTTTTCATGTTTAATTGACCCTGTGCAAAAATATTACAGTTACATCTGATCCAGTTAGAAACACCTGCGTGAAGTTGGCCCCCCATATGTTTCAGATTTCAACCAAACTGGTCTCAATTGTATGTGCCGCGTTTGTGCCGGATTGTGCCGTTAAAATTTTTGTTTGTGCTGTTTTAGTTTCTGAGATATAAATGTGTGTTTACATGGTGACGTCATCAGCGTGAAGTTGGCCCTCCATTTGCGTCAGATTTCCACCAGACCGATCGCAATCGTGTGTGCTGCGTTTCTGCTGGTTTGTGCCGTTAAAACTATCCTTTGTGCTGCTTTAGTTTCCGAGATATTAATGTTTGTTTACATGGTCACGTGACACCAGCATGAAGTTAGCCCCCCATTTGTGTCTGATTTCCACCAAACCGATCGCAATCGTATGTATACTGCGTTTGTGCTGGTTTGTGCCGTTAAAACTGTCTTTTGTGCTGCTTTAGTTTCTGAGATATTAATGTTTGAAATGTTGTCCCCCCTCCCATTTGCGTCTGATTTCGACCAAACCGATCGCAATAGTTTGTGCCGTTTGAAAGTTGTCTGTATTGTTATTTTTCTGAGTTACATCTCTTAGTTTATGCCTTTACGTGATCGCCGTATAGTGTTCAGGCTTGTGTTTCTCATGTTAACGGAAAGTGGAGCGTTTGATGACTACGCGACAAAGCTGCACGTAGACTTAGTCAGCCCCGCCAGCCAGATACTGCATTTTAGGATCATGCTACAGTAGATATTTTCACAAATGACTGACAGTTACATACTGCCTCGTTACGTGCAGGCTTGACCCAGGTTATCATCTGTTCTACCAACTCATCACAACACAGTACGATTCCTTGAGATGTAAAGATTCTTGGGAATGTGTAATTTGGGAGTGAAAAAGCAAAACAACAGTATGGAAAGTGGCTCTTGCGGTGTCAAAAGTGATTGTGTGCCATTTACAGTGGTAAAGCACATCACAGAACCCTAAATTATATGCAGACGTACATACCCAGCAAACATGCCCATTTGGGCCCCGCATGGGCAGGTGTGGGTTTACTGTGGGCAGGGCAAACCCACACTAATCCCACGTGGGGTCTATGCGGGTTAGCCCACGCTGGGCCCGCAGCAGTTTTGCTCTTTGGGGCCCCCATGTGGGATTTCTGTGGGCAAGCCCACAGTTGGGCTTGCCCACAGAAAACCCGCACAGGCCCTCTGTGAGTAAGCCCATGGAGGGCCTGCAGCAGTTTTGTCTGACAGCCCCTTTCTAATTAGAACTGCACACAGTCACGTACCATAGCATTTAATTATTATTAGTGATTAGTGAAATTAATTATGTCATGCCCCGATCGTCCGCTCCCCTTGTGTGCCACGCCCCCTCATTAACCGCATGTGGATTCCCCGTGTTTACCAGCTGTTCCTGATTGTTGTCATTAGTCCATTGTATTTAGTCCGCGTTTCCGTTTGTTTCCCCAGTCCGGTCATTGATGTTATGTTGCATAGTAGCGTGCCTCGTCTAAGATTAAACCGCGTCTTCCCTATCCCTGGATTCCTGCCTGTTTGTCTGTGCTCCGGGCGCGTACGTAGGAGATGTCCCTGCCCGGAGACGCGCACCTTGCGGGGGAGGTGCGCGACAACGTGCGGCAGCTTCGGGAGGTGGTTGCCAGGATATCGCTGAGGCAGGTCGCTTTGGACTGCGGGCTGCCAGACAGCGAGCTACCCGGTGTGCCCCTGCCTCCGCCTACCTCAGCGCGGAGAAGAAAGCGGAGATGCAGAAGACGGGAAGACGCGCATGAGGTCTTTCTGGGGGCCGTTTCTCTTTCTGCCGCTTACCCTGCTGCACGGTGGAAGAATCCTCGCCCGATTCTTGACCCAGCGGTGTTCGCGGGTGACGTCACCGCCGCTTTGCCTAGGCGGACGCCCGAAGCCCGTCTGCCCGCCGCTTCTCTGCCCAAGCCAGCTTCTCCCTTCATCGGGACGCGCCTGGCCCTTAAAGGGGGTTCCTGAGGCTGAAGCGCCCCCCGTGGTTCCTGAGGCTGAAGCGCCCCCCGTGGTTCCTTTAGGCTGCAGCGCCCCCCGTGGTTCCTGAGGCTGCAGCGCCCCCCCTGGTTCCTGAGGCTGCAGCGCCCCCCATGGTTCCTGAGCCACAGCCTTGCCTGGAGACGGCAAGGAGATTTTTTACCCTCCAAGGACAGTACTGGCGGGTGGTGGGCTCCCCGGAGGCTGCCAGGCTCTTGGACCGGCTGCAGGAGGAGTTTGCCGCGGTCACCCCAGCGTCCCCATCCCAGAGTCTAGAAAGGGTGGAGGAGACCCTGAGGGAGCTGCTCCATTTGCGTTCGGAGCTGGCTCCTCCAGAAGCTCCTGCAGCGCCCCCCGCGGTTCCTGTGCTGCCTGCAGCGCCCCCCGAGGCCTGCTGAGGCACCGCCTGCTGGCCGTGTACCCGCGGCCCTGCCTGAGGCCGCCGCTCTGCCCGCGGCCCTGCCTGAGGCCGCCGCTCTGCCCGCGGCCCTGCCTGAGGCCGCCGCTCTGCCCGCGGCCCTGCCTGAGGCCGCCGCTCTGCCCGTCCAGCCCAGCTCGCCCGCGGCCTCACAAGCTACCTCGCCTGAGGCCCTGACTCCTCAGCTCCCCGCGGCCCCTGAGCTCCCCGCGGCCCCTGAGCTCCCCGCGGCCCCTGAGCTCCCCGCGGCCCCTGAGCTCCCCGCGGCCCCTGAGCTCTCGGCTCAGCTCCCCACGGCTCCCGAGGCCCCTGTCTCCGAGGAGGTCCCGGACTGCTGCCCTTATGCTCCTCCCTCCGTAGTGGACTTGGAGGGGGAGCTTGAGTGGGACCCCTCGGGGATTGCCTTGACTGCCCCCGTGGCTTCCCCTGTGACTGCCCCCCTTGAATTCCCCTTTTTTTTGCTTTTGTCTCTCCAGGTCCCGTGTCCCCGGTCTCGTCGCGTCCGTCGTCTCCCCTGGGGCGCGCCCGGAGTGTGCGCCTTTGGGGGGGGGTCCTGTCATGCCCTGATCGTCCTCTCCCCTTGTGTGCCACGCCCCCTCATTAACCGCATGTGGATTCCCCATGTTTACCAGCTGTTCCTGATTGTTGTCATTAGTCCATTGTATTTAGTCCGCGTTTCCGTTTGTTTCCCCATTGATGTTATGTTGCATAGTAGCGTGCCTCGTCTACGATTAAACCGCGTTTTCCCTATCCCTGGATTCCTGCCTGTTTGTCTGTGCTCCGGGCGCGTACGCACCGTAACAATTATTAATAATTCATTATTGTCAACAGCAACATCAATAATAATTATTATTGTTGTTGATGGTCATTATTAATTAATTGATGATGATGATGGTTATTATTATTATTAATAATAATGATAGTTTTTGTTATTATTATTATTATTGTCATCTAAAGCTGTGTGTCTCATTTTGGCTGTGGGTTAGAAAACAATCCCGTAATAGAGAGTGTTCTGGCCCTGCCATTTATTTTGTGTGGTCACTGGGGACACGTACATTCCCTTCCCTGTGCCGTAGCTTCTGCGATAGGCTACGAACCCCCAGCGATCCTGAATAAGACACGCGGGTACAGAAGATGGATGGATGGATTCATTGGGGACACGCGCTGGGCGTTTGAGTGCAGCGGGAAGCTCGCGATCTCGAGACAGGCATTTCGAATCGGAAAGACCGTTATTGATCACGTAAAGGCATAAACTAAGAGATATAACTCAGAAAAATAACAATACAGACAACTTTCAAACGGCACAAACTATTGCGATCGGTTTGGTCGAAATCAGACGCAAATGGGAGGGGGGACAACATTTCAAACATTAATATCTCAGAAAATAAAGCAGCACAAAAGACAGTTTTAATGGCACAAACCAGCACAAACGCAGTACATACGATTGCGATCAGTTTGGTGGAAATCAGACACAAATGGGGGGCTAACTTCACGCTGGTGTCACGTGACCATGTAAACAACATTAACCCACGTAGGAGGAGACGTTCTGGGGACCATTTGTAACGTTCCCTAAAAGTTCTCTAAAGGTGACGAATGTCCCAAAACTTTATAGAACATTGGGGTCATTCGTAGAACGTCCTCTTTTGGTTATGAAAGTAACAGGGCTCTAAGTTCCCTATATGACTTTAGGGGGACGTTCCATTTTGGTTATTTTATGGTAACAATACAACATAAGAACATAAGAACATAAGAGATATACAAACGAGAGGAGGCCATTCGGCCCATCGAGCTCGCTTGGGGAGAACTCAACTAATAGCTCAGAGTTGTTAAAATCTTATCTAGCTCTGATTTAAAGGAACCCAAGGATTCAGCTTGCACTACGTTATCAGGAAGACTATTCCATACTCTGACTACACGCTGTGTAAAGAAGTGCTTCCTTAAATCCAGTTTGAAATGTTCTCCCGCTAATTTCCACCTATGGCCACGAGTTCTTGTATTTGAACTAATGCTGAAGTAACTATTCGGTTGAACAGCATCCAAACCTGTTAGAATCTTATAGACCTGGATCATGTCCCCCCTCAGTCTCCTTTGCTTGAGGCTGAACAGATTTAGCTCAAATAACCTTTCCTCGTATGACATTCCTCTAAGACCAGGAATCATTCATGTGGCCCTACGCTGCACCTTATCTAAGGCCGCTATGTCCTTTTTAAGATATGGTGACCAAACCTGTACACAATATTCTAGGTGAGGTCTCACCAAGGAATTGTATAATCTTAGCATTACCTCCCTTGACTTAAACTCCACACACCTGGAGATATACCCCAACATCCTATTGGCCTTTTTTATTGCTTCCCCGCACTGGCGAGAATGAGACATGGAAGCATCAACATACACACCAAGGTCTTTCTCATAATCAGCTACCTTTATTTCAGTAGGTCCCATAAAATACCTGTACTTTATATTTCTGCTCCCTACATGGAGTACCTTACATTTGTCTATGTTAAATTTCATCTGCCAGGTGTCAGCCCAGTCACTAATTAAATTAAGATCCCGCTGTAGCTGCTGAGCCGCTAGTTCAGTATCTGCTACACCACCCACCTTGGTGTCATCTGCAAATTTCACCAGTTTACTGTATATATTGGTGTCTATATCATTTATGTAAATTAGGAACAATAGTGGTCCTAAAATTGAACCCTGCGGTACCCCACTATGAACGCAGGCCCACTGTGACATCGAGCCTCTTGTAACTACTCGCTGCTTCCTATCCGTTAACCAGTTATCAATCCAAGTCGCTACAGTTCCTAAAATACCTGTCGCTTTGAGTTTAAGTGAGAGCCTCTTGTGGGGAACAACATCAAAAGCCTTTTGGAAATCTACTGTAAATAGATGACATCATAGGCCTTCTTATCATCAACTTCCTGAGTAGCTTCCTCAAAAAACTCCAACAGATTTGTTAAACAGGATCTACCTCTCCTAAATCCATGCTGGCTATCCCTCAAAATGTTATGTGAGTCCAGGTAATCTACCATTTTCTCTTTGATTATAGCCTCCATAACTTTACCAGTTATACAAGTTAGACTGATTGGCCTATAGTTTGACAAATTACTTCTATCCCCTTTTTTGAAAATGGGCGTTATGTTGGCATGCTTCCAATCAGAAGGTACCACACCTTCAGATAAGGATTTTTGAAACAGTAATGCTAAGGGTCGGCCAATAATATCCCTCATCTCTTTTAACACTATAGGTAAGATGCCATCAGGGCCCTGTGATTTATTTATTTTGAGCTTAGCTAGGCTTTGCAAAACATCAGCTTCAGTTATATATATATTAGTTATAGACGATGTTGGATTAGTAATAAGAACTGGTAAGTTACTAGTGTCCTCAACAGTGAATACCCGTGCAAAACTATCATTGAACTCATTTACTATGTCAATGTCGTTTTCAATTATAAGACCCTTACTATCCTGCAGATTAGTGATTTCAGCTTTTAGAGCTCTTTTAGAGTTAAAATACTGGAAGAAACTTTTAACGTCATCCTTAGCCTCCAATGCGATCTTCCTTTCGACATTCCTTTTAGCTCGTCTAATGTCATTTTTTAATTCAGCCTGTAGATTTAGATACTCTTGCTTTGTTATGTCATCATCAGTTATTTTCCATCTCTGGAACAAAGCCCTTTTCCTCCTTACTTTATACTTTATGTCCCTATTAAACCACTTAGGTTGCAATTTCCTAGATTTATTCTTGCTAGAAACAGGTATGAAGTCCTCTTGTACTTGCAATAATGTGCTTTTAAAAAATTCCCATGCCTCTTCAACAGTTTTGTTAATTAACTCCATCCAGTTCACAGTTTCTAGTTTTAATCTCATACAATTGAAGTTAGCCTTCCTAACATTATATATTTTTGATTTGGACTTTGCTCTTCGGGCACTAAACTTAACCTCAAATTTAACCATGTTATGATCGCTACTGTCAAGTGGTTCTAAAACATCTAATTTACCAATCCTGTCCTGGTTATTAGACAAAACAAGATCAAGAATGGCATCTCCCCTGGTAGGGGTGTTAACAAACTGAGTAAAAAAACAATCCTGTACTAATTCCACCATCTCAAGTTCATTTTCAGAAGAGCCAGCAACAATGTCCCACTGTATCCCCGGTAGATTAAAATCACCCATAACAACCACATCATTTTTATTGCTCATAATCCTAATATCACTGTATAACAATCTGCTTTCCTCAGCAGCTACATTGGGTGCTCTGTAACAAACACCGACAATTAGGCTATTTGAGTTTGTAGCATCTAATTTTACCCATATAGCTTCCGTAGTTTTGCTAGTTTTAGTTTTATATCAGTAAGCTCCCTTGCCTGCAAGTTTTCCTTTACATATACTGCAACACCACCTCCCTTCTTACCTATACGGTCTTTACGGAACAATGTGTAACCATCCATATTATATTCTTGTCCATCCTTATCACTCAACCACGTTTCAGTTATTGCTATAATATCATAAGAGTCCGATGAGATAAGAGCCTCTAAATCATGAATTTTATTCCTAATACTCCTGGCGTTTAAATACAGACAACAAAGGGTAGGACTATTACAGTGCCTACTTATAATATGATTTTTTGGGGCTTTCCGTTTCCCCCCAGTTACATACTTAACTAACCTCCCTGCCCCCAGTTTAAACATTCCTCAACTACTCTACAAATACGCCTTCCCAGTACACTGGTTCCCCTCAAACAACGTTACAAAGAGGACATTTGGGACATTAAGAGGACGTCCCTTGTGGTTCCCAGTTAGTCACATATGGACGTTTCATTTAGGACTTAATCAGAACGTTCGCGCATGGTCCTCGGTAGGTCACATAATTAAGTTTCCTTGATCCGCAACCACGTATACGCTACCCCGCCCCCCTCCTCCCCAAACCCAGTGAGCCTGTTGAGCATTCATTACATGTATAAAACAAATTTTTTATAATTTGTCATCCAACTGTGGGTTTCACGTATAAATCCTTTGGTCCAATCATGGTCGAGTGATCACACCCTTACGAAAATTAACCATGGTTTTACTATGATTAAATAACCATGGTTTACTATGGTTCGCTGTTTTTCATGGTTTTCATGGTTTTTTGGGTAACTATGAAAACCATGGTTTATGACTATGGTTTTATCATGGTTTTCATACAGTTGAACCATAGTATAATCTTGGTCATAAACCATGGTTTTTGTTTTACCATGGTTTTTGTTTACCATGGTCTTTACCATGGTTTTTGTTTACCATGGTCTTTACCATGGTTTTTGTTTACCATTGTCTTTACCATGGTTTTTGTTTTACCATGGTCTTTCCAAACCTTGCTTTTTACAAACCATGGTTTTCTTATTTACAACTCGAGCTCCATTAATCTGGTTTCACAAAACTGTAGTGCAATAATGCATACATCAAACAATTAATAGGCTATTTGTAATGTAACAGCAAATGTAATTAAAAATCCTACTTCATGCTTCCATCTAGCTACCAAAACCCATAAAAACAGGAGAATCATTCAATCTGTATAAATTTTTATTAAATCACATGCATAGCATTCAGTTTTCATTCTCAGTTGTTTGGGACGGAATCACTGGGTCCAACTCTGTATGTATAAGAGAGAGGAACAGAAAGAGAGACATATATTTAAGATTAAAGATTGCCTGCTGAAATAAATAACATGATGTTGCATGGTAAGTGAAAGTGTGTTTTGTGTGTGTGTGTGTGTGTGTGTGTTCACTGTTGAAAGAACTGTTGCACACTCAAACTTACAGGATCCTTTTGTAAATCTTGCTCTCGTTGTTTAATTTGTTTCGGACAGCTCCCCTCAGTAGCTTGATGTCTATGTTCGGGAATTTCTTTAAAGTGTGATCTGCAAAATAATGTGACAAATAAATGCCAAGTGTTAAACTGTAAAAGACATGGCAACATTGTAAAGGTAAGTTTCTAAACACATTACACATTACTCTATTAGTAATGAGTTATATAAAATGGCGGCGGCGCGTGAACAACGCGAGGCTCAGTGTCTCTCCAGAATCTGCTATTTAGCGGTTTTTTATCTACTTTTGACCGGATTATTTATCCAGAATTGCTGTGCATTGCTGACTTACAGCAGACAAGAACTTCTGGACATTTGGACTCATAATTCCAACAGTTTTATCGCCAATCTCACCCCAGAGATCTCCAGAACACCGGAGGCTGCCCACTCTCCCCGGCTGGGCGGAAGTGCATGCAGGCGGCACCGAGATCGTAAACAAAGGCGAGGTAGGCGCGGAGGGCTACGAGCTAGACTGAAGATAACACCACACCGGCTGCCATTACCCAGCATTTTCGTCGCCAATGTCCGTTCTCTGGCAAACAAAATGGATGAGATACGGCTCTCCATCACCAACAACAGAAGGATTATGGACTCAAATGTCATGGTTTTTACGGAAACATGGTTGAACAACAGCTGCCCGGACAATGCTATTGAATTAGCAGGACGCCACACACACCGAGCCGACAGGCTAGCAGACGACTCCGGCAAGACCAGAGGTGGAGGTTTGTGCATTTATATTAACAATGCTTGGTGCATGAACTCCACTACTACTGAGAGTCACTGCTCACCTAATGCGGAGTTTTTAATGGTTAAATGCAAACCTTATTATCTCCCCAGAGAACTCACTTCTATTATACTCACTGCAGTGTATATCCCCCCTGATGCAAATACTAGGTTGGCCATGAAAGAACTTTATGTAGTCATTAACAAATACCAGACTAAACACCCTGAGGCTGCCTTTATTGTTGCTGGCGACTTCAACCACACCAACTTAAAGACAGTTCTCCCCAGATTCCACCAACATGTCTCCTGCCACACTAGAGGGGACAAGACTTTAGATCATGTTTATTCAAACCTGGCTGGAGCCTACAAAGATACACCCCTCCCCCACATTGGACATTCAGACCATCTCTCCTTGTTCCTTACACCTCGGTACTCACCACTGATCCAACGTGTGAAACCTGCTGTGAGGACAATTAAAGTGTGGCCAGAGGGGACAGACGCAGTGCTCCAGGACAGATTCAAAAACACAGACTGGAATACGTTCATCCACATAGACTTGGACCAGTATGCTTCATCTGTACTGGATTACATCTCCAAAACTACAGACAGTGTCACCACCCAGAAACGGATCACCATGTACCCCAACCAGAAGCCTTGGATGAACCGGGATGTTCGTCTCCTCCTGAAAGCCCACAACACCGCCTTCAGGTCAGGAGATGCACAGGCCTACAATACAGCAAGGGCTAAGCTAAAGGGGAGCATTAAAAGAGCCAAACACCATTACAAAAAGAAGGTAGAAGAACACTTCTCCAACTCCAACCCCCGACGCATGTGGCAAGGACTTCAGACCATTACAAACTACAGGACTACCAAACCCTCCCCTGCATCCTCTGATGTCTCCTTCCTCAACGAGCTCAACAACTTTTATGCTCGTTTTGAGCGAGGGAATCTAACTACTGCGACTACAGCAGACGTGACTCCGGACCAGCAACCACTGACTCTCTCCCCCCCCGATGTAGGAGAGGTGCTGAGCAGGATTAATGTCCACAAGGCTGCAGGTCCTGATGGCATCCCCAGGCGTGTTCTTAGAGCGTGTTCTGGGGAGCTTGCGGGAGTGTTGACAGACATATTCAATCTGTCCTTGGCCCACGCTGTGGTACCGGCCTGCTTCAGATCCACCTCCATCATCCCGATACCCAAAAACTCCAAACCATCGAGCCTCAACGACTACCGCCCAGTAGCCCTCACCCCCATTATCACAAAGTGCTTAGAGCGGCTGGTCCTAGCACACTTCAAATCCAGTCTCCCCCCCACTCTGGACCCCCACCAATTCGCATATCATCAGAACAGGAGCACAGAGGATGCGGTCTCTAGCGCGCTGCACTCTGTCCTCTCACACCTGGACAATAAAAACACCTACGCCAGAATGCTATTTATAGACTTTAGTTCAGCGTTCAATACAATCCTCCCCTCACAACTCATTAGGAAACTGACAGACCTAGGCATCAGTTCCCTCATGTGTAAATGGTTACTGGACTTCCTGACCAACCGGCCCCAACATGTCCGGCTGGATAAACACTGCTCATCTACCATCACAATGAACACCGATGTACCACAAGGCTGTGTGATGAGCCCTTTCCTCTACTCCCTCTTCACCCACGACTGCAGACCTGCCGATGGTTCCAACACCATCATTAAGTTTGCAGATGACACCACGGTGATTGGCCTCATCAATGATAACGATGAGGCCGCCTACATGGAGGAGGTGGGTCGTCTGGCTGAGTGGTGCGACACCAATAACCTGTTGCTTAACACGGAGAAGACCAAGAAACTCATCGTGGACTACAGGAGGAATGCTGACCCACATCCACCCATCTACATTAAAGGGACTGCTGTGGAGCGTGTGAGCAGCTTCAAGTTCCTGGGTGTCCACATCTCCGAGGATCTCACTTGGACGATCAACTGCTCCAAGCTGATCAAGAAGGCTCACCAGCGCCTCTTCTTCTTGAGGACTCTAAGGAAGAACCACCTGTCCTCAGATATCCTGGTGAACTTCTACCGCTGCACCATCGAGAGCATCCTGACCAACTGTATAACAGTCTGATATGGGAACTGCTCTGCCTTGGACCGGAAGGCGTTGCAGAGGGTCGTGAAAAACGCCCAGCGCATCGCCGGAGCACCACTTCCTGCCATAAACGACATCTACAGGAAGCGGTGTCTGAATAGGGCTGGGAAAATCATCAAAGACCCCAGTCATCCAGCACATGGACTTTTCACTCTCCTGCACTCTGGGAGGCGCTACAGGAGCCTCCGGACTAAGACCATCCGGTTCCGGAACAGCTTCTTCCCTACAGCTGTCAGACTCTTGAATTCTGCCTCCTGACCTAACTGCACTACTGTAAATGCTGTATAAACAATTATTTTTGTACAATATGGAAATTATAATAATACAACTGTTTATAACTTGTATTATACTCATAGTATATTCACACATACCTTTTTACAGTGTACATTGTAACATACCCGTAATAGACGAAATATTTTTGTACTCTAATATCTATAATAGACCCATTTTGTAATATATCTATATATCTATATTATTCCTAATATATATATTGTAAATATTATGGCTAAAAGCACTTTCTGGATGGATGCAAACTGCATTTCGTTGCCAGGTACTTGTGACATGTGCAATGACAATAAAGTTGAATTCTATTCTATTCTATTCTAAAACTGGTAATTTGCAACCCACAGTCCTGTTGTTTGAGACCTGTCTGTAGGAAAAAGATCAAGAAAATTTGGTACAACATAAACTGAATAGCAAGTACACATTGGTTAGCTATAGATGCTGGTTTGTTATTCGGTTTATGTTGTACAAAATTTTGTCATTCTTTTTGCTACTGACAGCACTCGCAGGGCTACGGAATCATATCGCAGCAGCCAATTTTCTAGGAAGTAGCAAGGTAAGCAAAGGTGTTATTAATCACCTTCATGACATTCAATGAGGATCTGCTTCAGAATTGTATTGACTCTCATTAGTAACACTTGTGCTTACGTTGCTACTTCCTCAAAAAGTAGCATTGAAAACACAGGGGGAAAAGCAGTACACCAAGACCGCAAAGGGCAACTGTAATCTGAGAGTAGTTCTACGTAGCTTCTTAGCAGCGTATATCGAATATTCGACTATTCGAAAATCGTGTCTCATCCCTACTGTTTATAGACATATTCCAAAACTTCCAGTGAGCACACTTATCTGCCATGGTGTATTGCTTTTTCTTAGTGTGTTCAGTAATTTCCCCCCTGCCATTCCATCATTGTAACAAATAACTGTGAGCAGCGTGGATTTACTGGGTAAATTAATGAAAACCTACCAAAAATAGCGTTGATAGAGATGGTCTCCAAGGGTGACTTAACTTCATTCTTGGCACTCCCTTTTTGGCCAGTAAGTGACGAGGTGGCCATCTCCTTTCGGGTGAACATGACCCCAAGCAGGTCACAGACCAGCTTTGTTGGTTGAAGGTGATTGCACCTTTGCAGTTTAATCCTGCTGACCTTTAGTCCCTCACCAATGAGAACCTTGAAATTCAGATGAAGCATCAATAACATATTACAGAAAAACTGAAATGATGTGTCATTGGACTCATCAGTTAATATTAGCTACCGTTTCACTATTTGATCCAAGTTATACCAAACACTTGGCAATCTTGAACAACTGGGCTATGGGAGTCATCATAATTACACAAAAGGGGTAATAAGCCTGTTTTTGATTGGATCTCAGGCAAGCAGATCAGAGTGGAGATAGACCTTGTGGGCATAATAAGCTGAAGAGTGAGATTCTTTAATTAATTAATTACCTAAGGGATAGTCTGGAATCAATGAACCCAAGCCCTGATGTTCGAAGTTACCGAGCACTGTCGGAATAGGAACAAGACAATTGAGTACAACGAAGGCCAAATTCGCAAACCAACAGGTAACACTAACTGAATGAGGCACAGAGTTCCCTTGCTCTGATCAGTTAGTGTTGGCTTCGCTATTAGATCTACATTGCACCAAAGTTTCTTGCTTTTATACCTATGGAGTGCACTCAGCAACCAACAGGGGCAGAACACATTTTATAGGCTAATAAGTTGTTTTTTCTTCTTAAAATTGATAACAAATCTAACAATATTAATATAACAACACCTGGTATGATTTAAGATTTAGTAGGCAATAATTTAATAATTTGCAGTTTATGCTAGTGCTGCTAATGGATTTCATAATAATTGATCAGTACAATGTCAGTAGGTGTCAACCAGGCTAGTCTTAGTTAGAATTCACTTACATCATCATTTGAGTTTTCTAGGGCCTGAGCAGATGAGCTGCGACTAGTGGCTTGTTCCAGGTTAGTTGTTTGTACGGTGGTGGCTGGCTCTCTTACCAAAGTACTTCTCAACTCAGAGAGCATAAGCCTCATATCTAAAAGAAATAACAGACGTTAACACCCTTACAGAATCATTTAAAAATATTTAAAATGATAGTAGCTTTTGTACAGAGTTTGAATGTGCCCAACAAAGTTGTTCAACCATTTCAACAAAGAGCTACTATGCTATTTGAAGAAGAGAGTGAAATAGGATTCCACCGGTACAAAATCTGGTGAATTAATGAGTTGCTTGCAAACTTGCCATTAATTGTATCCACCTGCTGAGTCAACCTCTGCCGATCTTCCTCTAGTTCTTTGACTCGCTGTTCAAGGCGTTTTCAGTTGGAACAATGAGTGACAGATCCCCTAAAAAAAATAGAATTGTTAGAAGATTATCTAGGTTCTAATCTCTTGATGTAATGGGAAGACCTACAGGGAAACAATACCATTTGTGTCGGAAATAACAGTTTTACTTAAGTTTATTAAAATGTTTGTACATGGAAGCACGTAAGAGAAAGAGATTCAAGCAAATCAGGGCAAAATTTGACGTCATAAAGCTGATCAAGGGCAGTTAAAAAGGGGAGCACTTACGTCTGCAGCAGACACTTCACCTCAGACAGAAGCAAACACCGTATTTTAAGCACAAATGACACAAGGCCCAAACTTTTAAACAACTAGAGGCATGCCCAAGCGAAACACTGTCAAAAAGAGCAAATGCGAAACAAGCACAAATATTTTAGCCCAAGTTTTTAAAAACGAGAGAAAGCCGTAATCAGCTTAACAGTTTTATTTCATTGTAAAATACAAAAAGTATTTCACCAAACGCGAAGATCCATTGATAGCGGCTCTGAGTTCCGTCGATGTGCTTAGAGTGTTTTATTTAAAATAACACATTTGCCGAAAAGTGCTTCGTTACTTTAAAAACGTTATGGTTAAGGGGTTTATTTTTATGGGGCGCCGTTTGAAAAGTTACGAAACATTTTTGTACTTGCCACTTTTTCAACATTTAGTGCAATTTTCTGACATTTAGCTAGAAGTCAATGGTGTTGTGGATCATCATATTTTTTGCTGTGTAGATTATTTGCACAATTGTTCATCATATGTAAATATAAATGGTATGTCTATATATAAATATTAAATGTAAATGTCAAATATAAATGTTAAATGTAAACGTAAATATAAAAGTTAAATGTAAATATTAAAGTTAAATGTAAATATAAATGTTAAATATAAATGTTAAATGTTAACTTATATCTAAATGTTAAATGTAAAAGTTAAATGTAAATATAAATCTAAATGTTAAATGTAAATATAAATCTAAATGTTAAATGTAAATGTTAAATATAAATATAAATGTTAAATATAAATGTTAACTTATATCTAAATGTTAAATGTAAATGTAAATGTAAATCTAAATGTTAAATGTAAATGTTAAATATAAATGTTAAATGTAGACTCTAAATGTTGAGAACATATGCAAATTCGCCACGCTCATCTGCATAGAAATGGGCGGTAACGACGAAATTAGCCCGCTAAGTGGTTCGCTTGCAAAACGGCAGGTCCAATCGCGAGGACCGTAATCCATTGAGAATATCGTCACTGCTACGCGTCGCTCGTTCGCATGTCAGTAAATACTGACGCGCGATATGTTTCATGTGATGTGTTTTCACTTTTAAGGAAAGTGAAACTGTAAGGTGTGTCCCCCCCTCGAATGACTTTTCCAGGGTGGGGGGTGCTTCTTCATTACATATGGTGTCCAGACAGGTATGCAGCTGGACACCCTAAATGAGGGATCATACTTAAAAAAAATCTGACCCTCACAAACGAATTTGAATTCTTGTCCAGCTCAGAGAGGAAGGGGGTCATGGTTACACATACAGCAGGCCAGATGGGGTAACACGTCTTTCACACATTTCTTATGGTCTGTATGAACCCACAGTGTATCATCACAGGCAACACTTGCAAGGTCTTCAGCATATAACCAGAACTCAGCTAGCAAGAGCTAAAAATCACTGAGCAGCTCAGCAGAATGTGCCAAACCAGCCCCATTATGGCTTGTTGGGTTATTAACTGAACGGGTAGAACAAAAAACATTATATTTCCTTGCTGCTTACTTCCATTTTCTGTTTGCCAGATGAACATCACTAAACACATCACATGAAACATATCGCACGTTCGCGCGTCAATATTTACCGACATGCGAGCGACGCGTAGCAGTGACGATAATCTCAATGGATTACGGTCCTCGCGATTGGACCTGCCGTTTTGCAAGCGATTTCTTGCCATTTCTGAACAAAATGTTCAGCAGCAGCATCTTACGAACTGCCGCCATCAGCTAAAGCATGGCGGGAAATATTTAAGGCCAATTTATACGATACTACTGATCCCCTTCTCGCCCCATTAAACATTCATAATTTATCGATGTTACAGTGGAAAGTGCAGATGATGTTGCTCCCGGCTGTGAAGCAACGCCATGTAATGCAGCGTTCTATAGCACCTAAGTGAACCGAATTCGCCATATTGTCCTCAATTGCCCCTAACCTGCAACCACTTAGCGGGCTAATTTCGTCGTTACCGCCCATTTCTATGCAGATGGGCATGGCGAATTTGCATATGTTCTCAACATTTAGAGTTTACATATAACATTTGTATTTAACATTTACATTTAACATTTACATTTACATTTAACATTTAGATATAAGTTAACATTTATATTTAACATTTATATTTATATTTAACATTTACATTTAACATTTAGATTTATATTTACATTTAACTTTTACATTTAACATTTAGATATAAGTTAACATTTAACATTTATATTTAACATTTATATTTACATTTAACTTTAATATTTACATTTAACTTTTATATTTACGTTTACATTTAACATTTATATTTGACATTTACATTTAATATTTATATATAGACATACCATTTATATTTACATATGATGAACAATTGTGCAAATAATCTACACAGCAAAAAATATGATGATCCACAACACCATTGACTTCTAGCTAAATGTCAGAAAATTGCACTAAATGTTGAAAAAGTGGCAAGTACAAAAATGTTTCATAACTTTACAAACGGCGCCCCATATATTTGAAACATGGCACTAGTCTAATATACCGGGAACCAGTTCCTATAGCTAATAAATGTAATTAGAAAAAACTGGGCCAACTTCTTTAAAATTAACAAAACACAGTTAAAATGTTTTTTGATGGTTGTTGCTAAATTTTGCTCACTAGTTCCTACAGCTACTCAATTCTTGTGGCCTAAATGATTTACATCACGCTCACACTATTTAAAAAATTTTCTACAACAAAGCGATCCTTATACATTTTAAGTGTTTTTTGATTATCAAACTCTAAAGCCCCACTCTTGGTTGTGCGTTTGTGCAAATGTCCGGGCTTTTCTGTGTGCGTGTGTAGGGTGTTCATCTTGCGTCTAATGTTAAGGTATATATATTTATACTCATTTAAAATAACACATTTTTGTTTGCCTATTAACAAATACATCTAAAGTTTTTCTACCTTTAAACATTAACAAAAGCCGTTAATGTCTTTCCTTTAAAAATTACATGTGGTGAGCAATTCAGTAACAGTTACCTTGATACCTATGGACAAATTCTTCGTGGAAAAATTTGTAGCCTTTATCAAGTTTGCTCTTTCTCGTGACGGAGTTTTCCTCCACGAGTTTAGCAACATCCGCAAATGTAAATTTGGGCAAATTTGTCAGATAGGTTGTATATATTCTCTGCTGAATTTTCTCTGATCCCGGGTTTTCTAATGCATTGACGCTTGACCGGAACTAAGCTTACCATACGATTACGTATTTCCGGTTTTCGTGAAAAAGGTCTATAATATAGTTACTTTCCACTGTGTTCCTGTTAATGATAAACAACACATTTACCCCAAATTACTAAAATATCGATACTTTAATATAATAATTTTCTGAGGTAAAGGCTTTTTCTTGCATACTGCTAGCAACACGTTAAGAAAGTTAGCTGTAACAGAGCACCTAGCCTCAAATCAATGTTAGCTTTATCAAACAGTCTATCGTTAGCGTATTTGCTTTTTAATATATTAATAGGTGAAATTGCCAGTCATCTGTGGACAATATATGAAATTTCTTACCTGAAATGTCCAGTATTTTGGCCGGGTAAAGGTACTTTCCCCACCGCACCAATACCTCCTTCTCCACATTCCAGTCTTTCGGGTTCAGTTCATTTGTGGTTATTCCAGTGCCACTTAAATTAACTGAACTTAAGGGTCCGACACCTAGAGTATTTTCCTCAAAAAAATGGAACAATCCATACATATTTAATACTGCCATTTAAGACTTAAATTATAAGTAAATGCGGTTACCACAATACTAGCTACAACTGCCAACTGTCAAATTCAAATTATGCAGCTGCGCGAGCGTGCTGAATTGTCATTGGTGCGCGACAATGAGGAGGCAGCAAATACTTGCCCCAGCGCCTCCCGTCAGCCACCCACCAGTACCTCCCTCTGGACATCCAACAGAGTCTCCCGCCGGCCATCCACCAGGGCAACCTGATCAAGCACTCATACCATGCCAACAAGCTGTCCATAGAAAGCAAGTAACTGTTGAATGTCCTCACTGTAGAATGACCCTAAATAAGAAGAATCTTAAACAACACGTGGCAAGAAAACATCAGGTTGTTACAGTAATTGTACAGTAAAAGTAATTGTTGTGCAGTGTTTTTGTCTTCACTCTCTGAATGTGTAATTGGATGATGCAAATTATGATGCAATTATACAGAACCTGTATAATATTTAAAATATAACATCCTACAACAGATATTTGATTTTAAATTGCAACAAAAATATTAAACTTACCGAAATTCAAAATTAGTTATTATATATGACTTAATTTGCTTAATTAAATGTACTATTGTGATATGATAGTTAATTGACAGACTGCTAGTCTATTATTGATGTTACTACTATTACTTTTTAAGTAGGGTACCTGATGTATACAAAGAAAATGTTGAATGAAATTAAGTTATAAATTCTACAAATGTACAGTCTATTAAAAGATTCTACAATAAAAAAAATGATATTGCAAAACACTGTATTACAAGCATTACTTTAATCATAGCCCGCAATGGGTGCATTTAGGTTTGGTGTGGGTTGGCCCTAGTCCACACTTCCAGACAAGAACCCGGATGGGCCTTGCAAGGGCACATTTGCTGGGTCCTTTTTAAAACCATAGTAGTACCATAGTTACAATGAAGTGCTATATGTAAACCATTGTAGTACCACAGCTACCATGAAGTGCTATGGATAAACCATGGTAGTACTATGGGTAGTACCAAAGTACCATGAGGTACCATAGTAAAACTATGGTTACTGCATAAAAACCATAGGAAACCATGGTTAATTTTCGTAAGGGCACCTGCAGTAAAAAACTAGGCTTGTATTACAATAATGGGTGCACTCGACGTCATGCAGCTGCTTACAGCGCTGGTTAAAAGCAATCCATGCAGGTATCGTACAGCACCTCTCAGCCGGCTGAACAAACTGGAACCGCCTCCGTGATGACACAAACTTTGCCCTTATTGACTGAAAAATTTAGTCACACGCATGATGTTTGTATTCCAGGCAGTTCCGATGTGTTATCTATTTCTCTCGAAAAGCACGTAAAGCAGTAAGAACTGGTTTTCAGTTAATGTACCTGGTAAAATAAAGTTTAAATAAATTAAATGAATGCTCCAATAGTACACGTAAGATAGTTGTTAGTTACTGTAATGTTGCGCTGCTTTATTCAGTCTGTGAAGGCATTCAAATAAGAATTGCATTGCACTCTGTACATGTACGTGACAGTAAAATCTTTGAATCCTTGAAATACATGTATTTGATCTTTTTCCTGGCACATTCAACATCCTTTTTACACAGAGCAGTTTGGATCAGGAGTTGGTTATTGTAAAAGAAGTAATGTGCATGCAGGTGATATTTGTATAAATTTATCTACACCCTCCTGGCAGTGCTGCCATTGCAGTCAGGTCTCGCACACTACGAGGAGTATAGAAGTTGTCAGACTTGGCTGCAGTCAGTTTATACTCCACCCCTGCAGCCGCCAGCAGATCTTTCTCCATGCCACGTCAGCTGCAGACAGACCTAAGCCCAAGTCGAACACACCCAATTATAACCCTAAGAGTTATAACCTGCAGATCGACACCCATGGTACATTCAAGTCAGCGGTTATTCAGTGTAATATAGGAATGGCAATCGCGTCGTAGAAAAAACGTGCTAAACTTCCGCAGCCGACAGTTTATTTCGGACTGGTCTACAGAGCAGTGTAAATGTTTTGTTTACGTAACTAGTTATTTTCAGTTAATGTAACATTCTTTTGCGTCCCAAGATCTTCATTTTTTCCCAGTTTCTCTTAATCACCACCCCGCCCCACCCCCCCAAAAAGAAGTGGTATAAACTCGATATCTGACCCATAAAATGGATTTGTAATTCGCCCTAATCTATTTCCCCATTTACATCCAACCTTACTTGAGCCAACACTTGAGATGAATCAAGATAGTCAGTGCCTCCACGGTTTACCATTTAACAACGTTATTTTTAAAAGATTTTTCGGCAGATTTCCAGCAGTAGTACAAAAACCATAGGTGTAAGCATAGGTTATGTATATACTTTTAAACTATAAATTAGTGCAGTATGAATTGATTTATTGTAACTGCTTGTTTATATATGGTACTGCTTCCATTGATTTGCATAAAACTATGTATTTATTTTTTGAACAAAAGAACAGTATAATAAAGTGAGAATAAAAGTGAGAACAATATAATAAAGGACATAGAACAGCATAAAAAGCACTAACACCACAATATAACAAACAAAACTAGTAACTATGAAATGGAAGTATTTACAGTAAATTAAAACAGCAGTATACAATAGAACAACTAATAGAAATAAAAAAAACGAAGAACCATGGAGGCCCGGGAAGCCAGACACCGCACCCACCCCCAGTGGGGGGCTCCCCACGCACCAGAGAGGCCCAAGCCCCCTAGACCCCATCCATGAAAGAATCATGATGGCAATTGAATGGATGAAGGCAGACATTGCAAACAGTATTGAACGCCTGGTCCATGGAAAGCATGTCCTTTGAGAAGCCCTGCAGGACAGCGCAAGAGCTTGAAGGATTCAAATTACAGTTGGAGAGCCCAGAACAAAAACAAAAGATCTTGAGAGTGCTAAGGGCGAGGGGGAGTGGAGGAAGAATGGGGAGAGGGCCCACCCCACCTGCCAGGAAGCCAACCCCAGCACCACTGAAGAAGGCAGCACCCCCTCCCCAGCAATAGACCAAACCCATCAACAGTGCTGGGACCCCACCCCACAGCACCCTGCCCACTACCATCAGAGGGGGCCACCCCCACACTGCGTGGGCCTAGAGAGGGGATCAAAGCCCCCCCCCCACTCAATGTGTGATTAAGATGTGTACATGTGGGTATGTGTCAATGAATGTGTGCAACTAAACTGTGGTGCATTAAATGTGGGGGAGTGGTCAGGGCACTGGCTCTCTGCCACTGGCAGATGGTGCACTCCACCGCAATACTCAGCGAGAGGAAAAAAAAATGTGTATCAGGACTAGATGGACTGTATGGATAACTGAGGTGCATTAAAATTGTGTGAGCAGACAGGACACCCCACCACTGGCAGATGGTGGATCCCTGCATTCCCCACCTGTCCCCAAGGCCCTAATGTTGTAGGATGACTATTGTGCAATAAGATTGAGGGGCAGCACACTGGCCAATGGTAGGACCTGTGGGCCAGGGCACGTGGCGTAACCCAGCCCTTCAGCCTCCACGGCCCTGTACCGCCCCCCCAGACCCTAGTATATTATGGTGTGTTTGTGTAGGAGATAGGGGCGCAACCGGGGCACGCTAGGCATGGGCCCCTTCTGAGGGGCCAGGTCCCCAACCAACCCCTCATCAATTCCTGTCCCCACCTAGCCAGCAGGGAGCCGCCCCGGTCCGCCTAGGGATGCTGCAAGATAGCCCGAGCGGTGGGGCCACCCACCCCCCACAGCAGCAGGCTGGTGGGACAAAGACCCACCATGCCAGATGGGGCCCCAGAAAAAGTGCACCATCTGAAAAAGATTGTTCGAGAATGGCTGCAGTGTTGTCCTTTCTGTTTTCCATCATCTCAATTAACAAATGAAAGTAAAAATGGACATACATGCTAATAAAGCTACATGATGTCTAATAACATGTATGTGAAATCAGTTTCCCTTCGGTCATCCAGCTCCTCCCTCGGTCCATTCCGTACCAAAGCCACTTGACTGGCGTCCTCTGCCATCCATGTCACAGGGGTGTTTCTCAGTGTCCCTACAACACCGTTATTGAAAGACACATGCAGTCAAACATTTGTAAGGTATAAAAAAAAAAAGAGAAAAAAAAGAAAAAAAAGGATAAAAACATGGTCAGTTTACTGACCTGATTCAACATTACAAACCAACTACTAACCAAACGGCGGGGGGGGGATGGGGGGATCACCTGGGCAATACGGCATCTGTTCCTCATTCCTGAGCGTGCAGTGGGACTTCCACAAGCAACCTCTCTGCTCTGAGCACACTCTAGACAAATATTGGAAATTATGACTAGTGAAATTCCATACTGGCTTGGCTTTGGGTCAATATTCATATGACAGTTTACATACTGCCTAATAATGCCCTGAATTAACCCCATAATCTTAACAAGCATGGTCAGCCCCTGAAATAACACCTTCAACATGAAATCAAGACTTCTGCAAATGTCCTTAATTACTCCTTCCTCAGGACAAAGAAAGCCTCTGAATTAACATCCTAAATATAAAATTACATGGTTTCACATTTATGGATTAAATAGGTTTTTAATGAGTCAGTTTCACAAAATAAGTGCCACTTATACCAAACTACTTAATTTGAATTATTTTCATGGGTAAATTCAGGTAGGTTTAAGTACATTGTGTTTCATAGTGGGCTTAAAGTCTTTCATTAGACATTTTCCCCATTAAATATTACCAACAGTCATGAAACTGAGAAACTTTAGTTTTTACTCTGCTCATAAATGCATCTCATATTGATGGAAACACACTCACCCAAGTTTGTACATAGTAGTTCTGAATTCTTCCCCGGATCTCCATTTAGCTGTCACCTGTGGCTAAGTAACTTCAATTTCCCGCTTTGGCCTTCAGTCTCGTGCTGTCAGCTATATATATAACTGGTCGATACCAGTCCGGTGTTATTCAGTGAGAGAAGGCTGCCTGACAGAACGATATCGGCGTTTAATTAACTTTAATATATATTTAGACACGTGTATATATTGATTTAGTAATAAATATTAGGTTTCATATTGTAGTTTTTGTAGTTTGATTGTTTTGAAGTTGAGGTAATTTTACGTAGGATAGTTCACACATTTTAGGAAATATTTTACACAATTTTATGCAATAGTTATAGTTCATACCGTTTCATATTAGCTTAACTCTAGATAATAGACCAACGGATTAAGGTGAGTGACCGAAATTAGGTGAACTAACTATAATTGTTAAGGTTAACTAACTCTGTTATAGCGCGAGCTCACTTAGAATCAACGTTGCCGTTACTGTATATCTGTTCGGCTCGAATGATCACGTGCTTGTGGTGATACTACAACACCCATAATGCAGTCGCGGCTGGGCTAGAAAGGCGGGTAAAATGGTGGGAGTCATGATACATGGCACGCCGATAAATGCTATGGAATAATGTATTACATACTATGAATATTCGCGGTGGTTTCATATGACAGCCAATATCATGACATACCAACATTTACTGTTACCGAATTATTAAAATCCAACTGAACATCATTCTTTCGTTGTCTGTTCTTAGATAAATCTACTCAAAGCACACGCGAGCTAATCTTGAAGCTCACTACCGTTTGCTCAGAAAAAGCTTTGCAACATTAACTTACATTAGTCATGGTTCCCCTGTATCGTGCCCGAGTACGATTAATTGCGCCCCCCCCCTTCACACACCAAACAATGACTTGCTATTAATTAATAGCAATAATTGCTATTAATTATAGACAAACGGGGATGATTCATACATTTTTATTACGCTGTGGCTTAACATTACTCCATTGACCTCATTAACTCATCGACATAACTTAACAGAGCTGAAAACTTATGTAAAAAAATACCAATTTTAAAGCTACCTTAAGTTGTAAGACAACCATCAACTCCATCATTCATGATATAAAAGTTAGCCAACAGCTACCAAATTGTTTTTATATGGAAAATTAACTAAAGGACATGTCGGCCCATATGATAATTAAAATTCATGCTATTGTTACCTAACTTTCAAAACATTTTAATATCAATGTCACCTTACCATCATAATCCTTGTTTAAATGTTTGCGACACTCTTGGTCTTTGTGAGCCCCGTTGTAGGAATGTGAAATCTTCAAATAACGGTAGTATCCATCGATGAATAGCAACTACACCTCAGTACAACCACCCACCACACACGTGCAATTCAAAATGACCACGTTTCAACTCCTTCATGTAGATAGCAGATTGCGTCCTCATTAAGTCTTCGCGGTGACACGCATACCATATAGCGCCACCTGCCGTATAGGAGTATTTAAAAAAAGAGTTGCTGTCACTTGGTATTCATTTGACCTAATACACAGTACGTCAGAAAATAAACCAATAGTGTAGCATATTAATATCACTTCATAGTTTCATATTTTTAGACAAAACTGCTCTTAATTCTAATGTCAGCATAATAATACTAAGCTCTCTTTTCTGTGATTTCAGACTCTTTTGCCTTGAACATTGCCATCTCTAAACGCTATTGAAATGTCATCTCACAAGGTAAATATTTAGCAAAAAAAAGTACTTTGCAATATATAACCTTTATTTTGTTTACATAAATTCAGAACGCACCTCAGTGTATGCATTGATCTACAGAGACAAAAACACAGAGCTGTGTCATATGGATGGATGCCCATAGAAGCAAGAAAAAGAGAATACAAACGACTATGGTCAAGGGTGTAGAGGAACCAGAAAAATATGGGCGGTACAGCAGGTCCCACTGGTACACTGGCAGAAAGTGAAACACAAAATCTCTGGGACAATTTTGACATGCCACTTGGTGACACCAACAGACAACATGCACCGATTGGACAATCTGGTGGTGACACTGATGTGTCATTTTACAAAACTTGCATCAATGCAATAAATGGTGACACAGCCTTAGCTACAGACACAGAGATTATGGATTCCGAAACTTCCAATAGTGACATGGATAGAATGTCTTTTCAGAATACTGTCAACATTGATATGCCAACTGATAAATTAACCAAAGAAATGGATCAGTGACTATAACATCAAGCACAATGCTGTAGATGCACTGCTCAGAATTCTCAGGCATCAAGGGCATAAGGACCTGCCATCCACTGCTAAGACATTATTAAAAACTGATCCTGTTGAGAGCCAAATGATTTCTGGAGTGGAATGTATTAAATTTGGAGTGACAGAACAACTTATCATATGTCTGAATCAGTATCCCTACAATTATGTAGGTGACATCACTGAGCTTGAGATTTCCCTCAATGTAGATGGATTGTCACTGTTTAAGAGCACTTATAAATCTTTGTGGCCTGTTCTATGCACAGTGCATCTAAAACCAGCAAGCACGTTTCCTTTGACCATTGCCCTTACTGAGACCAAGCCCAAATCACTGGACTTCATTAAAGTCATAGCAGATGAACTGAAAACAATACTAAGCAATGGCTTAGAGTGGGGAGAAACAATACTAAGTGTGAGATTGAGATGCATTACATGTGATGCTCCAGCAAAAGCCATGTTGAAGTGCATCAAACAATTTTCAGGTTACTATGGCTGTGACAAATGCACCCAAAAAGGCAACTGGCAGGGGCGCATGACTTTTCAACAAGTGCATGACCTCACTTTGAGGGATGATGTCTCATTCAGAGAGCAACGCCAGCCAGAACACCACCTTGAAAATGCTGTGTCCCCTTTCAGCGACCTCCAAATAGACATGATCAAGTCTTTCCCTGCAGACTATATGCACCAGTGCTGCCGGGGAGTGATGAGAAAAATGCTCATGCTATGGTTGTGGGGCAAGTCAGGGCATAGGCTATCTCCAGCTCAGCAGAGGGAGGTCAGTCAACGGCTAAGGAATTTAAGAAATGATATACCTAACATTTTTGCCAGGAAGCCACGCAGTCTGGAGGAATTGGAGAGGTGGAAGGCTACTGAATTTATACAGTTTATGCTCTACACGGGCAAAATTGTTCTCCGAGGAATTCTGCCAGATATCTTGTATAGTCATTTCATGGCCTTTAGTGTGGCAATGTGTATACTAGTGTCTCCACATTTAACACAAACTTACAGTACGTATGCCCATGCACTCCTTACATATGTCGTTGAACAAGGACGACACATATACAGTAAAGAATTCCTGGTTTACAATGTGCATTCACTGCTTCACCTCACAGCTGATGCCACCACATATGGATCTTTGGACAAATGCAGTGTTTTTCCTTTTGAGAGCTACCTGCACCACCTGAAAAAGATGGTTAGATCGGGAAACCATGCCCTAATTCAAGTAGCAAAACGGCTCCAAGAACGTTCACAGATACAAACGTCAACAACTGAAGATGGACCAATATCTATGAAACATCCTAATAATGTGTACATTGTTAGCCCAACATCCTGCTGTGAAGTTCTAGAGAGGACCAACTCGGGAAAGCTCTTATGTAGAGTCTTCTCACAGTTGAAATCTTACCTTTCCAAGCCATGTGAATCAAGGATCTATGGAGCCTTCATATGTGGTACATCAAAGATGGAGGTTCTAGAGAGAAAAAGTTTACAAGGGAGGGCAATGATCCTCGAAGACGGGCATGGCCGCAGAGTCATTCTTTCTATCCTCCATGATCTTGCTTAACAAATTAATCTGAATATGTACATAGTTAGTATTATTTTTTCTGTCATTGTCATATATTTTCTCACATTTCTTAAATGCTTGTGCTCTTGACCTTTGACCCTTTTTGTAATACAGGTTCATTTCTACGTAATTCTTTTTTTTACGAGAAAACTCAATTGCTGTGGCTCCTGCCTCATGGGTAGAGGAGATGAATGGGGTAAGGATACACGTATACACATATTGAAGTCCATAGTTCTGCAAAAATTAAGACATGTGATTAACTTTTTTTGTGAAATGTTTTAGGTTCTGATTTGCTATTGGCCCCGTAAAAATGCCACTGGCATGGCAAAGGCCTCCCAAAGGCCAGATAAGCAGCTCTGGAGTAAACATAAAATTAGAATCATCTCAGCGACTGGTGAGAAACTGATTGAAGATTGTCATATAGAGGTTCACTGCATTTATGTACTCAAGATGATTACGTAAAGTATATACTGACCATTATGTTACTCTGACCTTAGACAACTGGGTGAAAGACATGCCGCTCATTTTTCTCTGTCCCTGAGGTTTGAATAACTTTAAAAATGTGCACATTTCACCATGAAGTTATAATGTACTAAAAAATATTTTTTTCTTTGGCCCCCTATCTTAAATTGCCTGATTTTAAGAACATAAGAACATAAGAACTATACAAACGAGAGGAGGCCATTCGGCCCATCGAGCTCGCTTGGGGAGAACTTAACTAATAGCTCAGAGTTGTTAAAATCTTATCTAGCTCTGATTTAAAGGAACCCAAGGATTCAGCTTGCACTACGTTATCAGGAAGACTATTCCATACTCTGACTACACGCTGTGTAAAGAAGTGCTTCCTTAAATCCAGTTTGAAATGTTCTCCCGCTAATTTCCACCTATGGCCACGAGTTCTTGTATTTGAACTAATGCTGAAGTAACTATTCGGTTGAACAGCATCCAAACCTGTTAGAATCTTATAGACCTGGATCATGTCCCCCCTCAGTCTCCTTTGCTTGAGGCTGAACAGATTTAGCTCAAATAACCTTTCCTCGTATGACATTCCTCTAAGACCAGGAATCATTCTTGTGGCCCTACGCTGCACCTTTTCTAAGGCCGCTATGTCCTTTTTAAGATATGGTGACCAAACCTGTACACAATATTCTAGGTGAGGTCTCACCAAGGAATTGTATAATCTTAGCATTACCTCCCTTGACTTAAACTCCACACACCTGGAGATGTACCCCAACATCCTATTGGCCTTTTTTATTGCTTCCCCACACTGGCGAGAATGAGACATGGAAGCATCAACATACACACCAAGGTCTTTCTCATAATCAGCTACCTTTATTTCAGTAGGTCCCATAAAATACCTGTACTTTATATTTCTGCTCCCTACATGGAGTGCCTTACATTTGTCTATGTTAAATTTCATCTGCCAGGTGTCAGCCCAGTCACTAATTAAATTAAGATCCCGCTGTAGCTGCTGAGCCGCTAGTTCAGTATCTGCTACACCACCCACCTTGGTGTCATCTGCAAATTTCACCAGTTTACTGTATATATTGGTGTCTATATCATTTATGTAAATTAGGAACAAAAGTGGTCCTAAAATTGAACCCTGCGGTACCCCACTATGAACGCAGGCCCACTGTGACATCGAGCCTCTTATAACTACTCGCTGCTTCCTATCCGTTAACCAGTTATCAATCCAAGTCGCTACAGTTCCTAAAATACCTGTCGCTTTGAGTTTAAGTGAGAGCCTCTTGTGGGGAACAACATCAAAAGCCTTTTGGAAATCTAAATAGATGACATCATAGGCCTTCTTATCATCAACTTCCTGAGTAGCTTCCTCAAAAAACTCCAACAGATTTGTTAAACAGGATCTACCTCTCCTAAATCCATGCTGGCTATCCCTCAAAATGTTATTTGAGTCCAGGTAATCTACCATTTTCTCTTTGATTATAGCCTCCATAACTTTACCAGTTATACAAGTTAGACTGATTGGCCTATAGTTTGACAAATTACTTCTATCCCCTTTTTTGAAAATGGGCGTTATGTTGGCATGCTTCCAATCAGAAGGTACCACACCTTCAGATAAGGATTTTTGAAACAGTAATGTTAAGGGTCGGCAAATAATATCCCTCATCTCTTTTAACACTATAGGTAAGATGCCATCAGGGCCCTGTGATTTATTTATTTTGAGCTTAGCTAGGCTTTGCAAAACATCAGCTTCAGTTATATATATATTAGTTATAGACGATGTTGAATTAGTAATAAGAACTGGTAAGTTACTAGTGCCCTCGACAGTGAATACCCGTGCAAAACTATCATTGAACTCATTTACTATGTCAATGTCGTTTTCAATTATAAGACCCTTACTATCCTGCAGATTAGTAATTTCAGCTTTTAGAGCTCTTTTAGAGTTAAAATACTGGAAGAAACTTTTAACGTCATCCTTAGCCTCCAATGCGATCTTCCTTTCGACATTCCTTTTAGCTCGTCTAATGTCATTTTTTAATTCAGCCTGTAGATTTAGATACTCTTGCTTTATTATGTCATCATCAGTTATTTTACATCTCTGGAACAAAGCCCTTTTCCTCCTTACTTTATACTTTATGTCCCTATTAAACCACCTAGGTTGCAATTTCCTAGATTTATTCTTGCTAGAAACAGGTATGAAGTCCTCTTGTACTTGCAATAATGTGCTTTTAAAAAATTCCCATGCCTCTTCAACAGTTTTGTTATTTAACTCCATCCAGTTCACGGTTTCTAGTTTTAATCTCATACAATTGAAGTTAGCCTTCCTAACATTATATATTTTTGATTTGGACTTTGCTCTTCGGGCACTAAACTTAACCTCAAATTTAACCATGTTATGATCGCTACTGTCAAGTGGTTCTAAAACATCTAATTTACCAATCCTGTCCTGGTTATTAGACAAAACAAGATCAAGAATGGCATCTCCCCTGGTAGGGGTGTTAACAAACTGAGTAAAAAAACAATCCTGTACTAATTCCACCATCTCAAGTTCATTTTCAGAAGAGCCAGCAACAATGTCCCACTGTATCCCCGGTAGATTAAAATCACCCATAACTACCACATCATTTTTATTGCTCATAATCCTAATATCACTGTATAACAATCTGCTTTCCTCAACAGCTACATTGGGTGCTCTGTAACAAACACCGACAATTAGGCTATTTGAGTTTGTAGCATCTAATTTTACCCATATAGCTTCCGTACTTTTACTTATATCAGTAAGCTCCCTTGCCTGCAAGATTTCCTTTACATATACTGCAACACCACCTCCCTTCTTACCTATACGGTCTTTACGGAACAATGTGTAACCATCCATATTATATTCTTGTCCATCCTTATCACTCAACCACGTTTCAGTTATTGCTATAATATCATAAGAGTCCGATGAGATAAGAGCCTCTAAATCATGAATTTTATTCCTAATACTCCTGGCGTTTAAATACAGACAACAAAGGGTAGGCTTATTACAGTGCCTACTTATAATATGATTTTTTTGGGCTTTCCGTTTCCCCCCAGTTACATACTTAACTAACCTCCCTGCCCCCCCAGTCCCTAGTTTAAACATTCCTCAACTACTCTACAAATATGCCTTCCCAGTACACTGGTTCCCCTCCGGTTCAGATGCAACCCATCCGGCTTGAACAGGTCCCACCTGTTCCAGAAGGTCCTCCAGTGCCCCATAAACCTAAACCCCTCTTTCCTACACCATCCTTTTAGCCACGCATTTAATCTCCTTATCTCAGCTAACTTAGCCTCACTTGCGCGTGGCACGGGGAGTATTTCGGAAAATACCACCATGGACGTTCTGCTTCTAAGCTTATTGGCGACTTCTATAAATTTATCCTGCAGAACAGCCCTTCTACCCTTGCCTATGTCGTTGGTGCCAACATGCACCACGACAACTGGATCCACCCCAGCTGGGGCCAAAAGCTTGTCCACACGATCTGGAAGGTCTCCTACCTGGGCACCAGGCAGGCAAGACACCGTACGGGACCCTCTATCACGCGTGCACACATAACTGTCTACTCCCCTAATAATTGAATCCCCCACTACCACAACCTCCCTCTTTCTGGGGGGAGGGGGCTCCTCAGTGCCCAAGGGCCCACCTGCTTCCCCAGTCCCTTCCGGCTCTAAAGCTGGAAGCACCTGAAACCTGTTAGACACAGACACCTCAGGTGATGCCGCCTCTGTAACGTGTGTACGCCTTTTCCTGCGTCTACGACCTACGGTCACCCAGCTCTCTCGACCTCTCTGCTCTTCATTCTCCCTCCCCCCCGTTAGTGGCGTACACACCGTCTCCCTAAACGGCGTATCAACTAGCTCATCTAACTCACTGTTGCATTGGATGCGAGCCAGTTGCTCCTCAAGGTCGCGAACCTTGACCATGAGTGAGTCCACTAGCTTACATCGCTCGCAGATGAAGTCCGACTGGACACTAACGTCCAGAAGGGCAAACATCTTGCAAACGCAACACTGAGCTGGCCCCATAATTAACTAACTCACTATGACCCGTACTCCCAGCCCAGTAAATTTATATAGTGTATTTAACTATAAAGATTAATTTGCGTAACAATAAATGCAGTAACGTGCGGAGTACACTAAAATAAGTTATTACTTGTGTTAAAACGGAACTTAATTATTATTTTATTAAAAATTTTAAACCTGATAAACTTACTACTACTTACCAGAAGAACTTCTGCCTGAACCAAGTATGAACTAAAAACAAGGCGAAATCGAAGTTGCTCTTGGGAGGTCGAAAAACCACAAAAACCCCCTCACAGCAGGCTACTGCCGGAGCGGGAAAAAAGTGGAAAATGTCCTCCCGGCCCCGACTGGCGACCGAGCAAAGCTCAGGAGCAACTGTCCTTTTCCGACGCTTGGTAGCGATACCGACGTTAGATGTTATTAGTTATAATCGCCCCGCGGGTGTTTGTTACGGAGTTTAAACGCGGACAGAAAAACGCCGCGCACGCGACACCCGCAGCTCTCTGTCGGTAATAATCGCGCTGTTGATTAACAGACAGGACAGACAAGCACTCACGCTGACCGAAATAAGAACAATAAATAGAAATAAACAGCCACCCACGTAAACAGGTAAAGCACACAAACACTCAAAACACTCCAAAAAAACAATCCCAAACAATCGCTGCAGCTCAACACCACTCTCTCGCAGCAATCCCAGCAATCCTCGCCTCGCCTTTTATTAAGTTTTGAGATAATATTATGAGAATAAGGGCAAAATCGTCTAAATGGTGTAACCACAAAAATGCAGCACCAATTATATAAGTTGTTGTAAAAATGTGTAATGATGTTCTAAACGCCCTCTGAAATACACTGGCATATTTTTAAACAAGTACTTTTTAATACCAAATAATAGAGAAACATGGCAGTTCTGAATATTTACATTAACATGGGGAATCATGTGTGCCAAGTCAAACTTCTGGTATGTCAACTGGTGTAACCACCATTTTTGGAGCCATTTTTAAAATTTTGAGCCAGAAGATCATGTGACAGGATGTGATGTCAAAACAGAAGGACCCTGAAGACCCCAACTGCCACAAGTCAAGGTTAGTAACCCTCTCTAAAATTTGACAAAATAAAGCATTTTCAGATCATGGTCAGGTATGATTTGAATACATGTCAAATGGTATGACCTCAGTAAAATGTTAATAAACATAAGTGATCATAAAATATTTACATTGATATGAAAAATAGTTTTAAATATTCAAACCAAGGTTAACTGTTTATGTAGTCGTCCACAACAATGCCTGCAAATTTTGGTTTCAAATTGAAATGTCCAGTGGTGTAACCGGGTTACACCATTGTACCTCTTCCTTTATGAGGCTAATTTGTTCAATTTATGGACAAAAGTTCTACTTTCGTGATGTTTTTTTTTGTATCATTAATATTATCATTTTTATTATTGTTATTACTACTACTATTATTAAAATTATATTAATTACATGATTAAAATGATTGTTGTTATTTTTAAAATAATAATACTATAATGTGCAGCTTGAAATGTAGTCTAAAAAGAACTTTAAAATTTATAAATGAAATATGTCTTTAATTTTACATTTCTATAGGATATACATAAGCAAGCAGTATGTGGATGGAAATGTGAACAACACACTCTCCCCTCTTCTCCAAATAGATGCCTCTTACAAGCAAAGAAAAAGTGGCTCGCCAGAGAGCACGGGTTAATGCAGATCCTGCTGCAAGGGCAAATTATCTGGCTAAAAGAAGGCAAAGGTAAACTACACACACACACACACACACACAAACGCTAGCGCTTCATGAGAAAGTAAAATCACTGATGTAGATCTAAAAGGGTAGTTTTAGTGAGAGATGTGAGGTTAAAATGGATGAAGAATTAAGGCCATCTAACAGTTTTATTCATCTTTACTCTTAGCTATGAAAGGACAAAGAGACAGGGAAAGATCACAAACATCCCAGTTGCAGATTTGCCCAGGGAAAAACAGGTGCAGATGAGAGAAAAGTGGAGACAGTATCAGAGAAAGTACAGAGAGAAGAAAAGGGTGCTTGCTGAAGTTTTGAACCTTACTCCTCCCTCACTGAATTCAACAGCAGATGACCAGCTTAATGTCCCTCCAGAGCCCATAGTGGATGTTGCTGACCATGACTATGTGCAGCCAAGTTTAGAGAGACCACGGGCATCTTCAACTCCTGTGAGGGCAGTGCAGAAAAATACCAGCAAACATAGAGCAGTGCTGAAGGAAAGGGAAAAGCTAAGGTTAGAGCTCATCAAAATAAGGAAGGAACTTAGGAGTGAAAGAATGAAGACAAAAAAGTTGCAACGTAAAGTTGATAAGCTCAAAGTGAAGAAAGGAAAGGATGTAAGTGTGAGCAACAAAAAGACAGACAAAAAGAAAATTGCAGAGGAGAAAAAGGAGAGGGTTGTCAGCTTTCTCTGTAGAGATGAGAATAGCTGCATGCTGTCTGGTAAGAAAGACACAGTTACAAAAAATAAAATAAAACACCAAAGGAGAGTACTTCTTCATTCTCTGAAAGACCTCCACTCCAGCTATAATACAACCGCCCTGAAACACCATGCAGTTTCCTATCGACAGTTCCTCAGATACTGCCCTTTTTATGTTACACAAGCCAAAGAGTCTGACCGAAACACCTGTAGCTGCTTTGACCATGACAACTTTAAAATGATTGTTGACAGGCTCTGTCAGAAAGGCATTCTGTTGACCAACAGCATGTCTGAGCTCCTGGAAGCCATTGTTTGTGACTCAACCAAGCAGAAGTGTATGTACCGCTTATGTACTAAGTGTTGCTACAATGAGGTGGAGTTTGAGGGCCCACTAGATAATAGTATCATCACATGGGAGCAGTGGGAGAGGATTGATGTTACAGCGGAGGAGAAAACATGTGCAAAATATCACAAAATTGAAAAGAGTGGCAGCACGGCAGACCTTCTCAGTCTCCTGAACAAGAAGCTAGACGCCTTCACACGCCATCAGTTTAACTGGCTGCACCAGACCCGGTGCCTAAGAGAATTGAAACATTCTCTGCATAGAGATGAACTGTGCATTCATATTGATTTCTCTGAAAATTATGGTTGCAAACTAAATCGTGAGGTCCAGCCATTTCACTTTGGAAGCAGCCGAAAACAGGCCACCATCCACACCTGTGTGGTATACACAGGTAATGCCACTCACACCTATGCCACCATCTCTGGCTGTCTTTGCCATGACGAACGTGCCGTGTGGGTACATTTAGAACCTGTTGTGAGAGATGCCATGACAAAATGTGAAACACCACCTTCCTCCTTCCACATTATAAGTGATGGGCCTGTAACACAGTACAGGAACCGAAAGAACTTTTACCTCTTGAGTACTGTACCTTTTCTCTTGGGATTCAAGAGTGTGACTTGGAACTTCAGTGAGAAAGCACATGGGAAAGGCGCACCTGATGGAGTTGGAGCAACTGTGAAGCGTATAGCTGATAAAGCAGTGCAGAGAGGAAAAGATTTGCAGACCCCTGAGGATGTTTATGACTTCCTGATTACACAGAAGTCTACCGTTAACTTCTACTGGATATCTGAGGAGGATGTTGAACAGTTTGATGAAAAAGTGCCAGACCTGGTGCCAGCTGTAAAGGGCACCATGAAGCTGCATCATGTCATCTCAACAGAGCCAGCCACAATTCTGTACAGAGACATTTCATGCTTCTGTTCGAGACCAGCAGCCATTTGCAAATGTTACAATCCATTGACAGTAGACTTTAGAAATGTATCAGAAGCCCCAGAACCACCCAGCCTAAATCAGAAAGGCAAATTCATTGTTGTGAATTATGAGGGTAAACCTTTTGTGGGGCAGATCACTCAGGTTGTGGGTGATGAGATAGAGGTGAGCTGCATGAAACAGCTGAGTGCAAAGAATGTCTTCACCTGGCCTCAACCACCCGACCTCCTCTTCTACTATGAAGCTGATGTGCTCTTCATGATCTCTGAGCCAGAGCCTGTCAACTCCCGTCACTCCAGACTCACAACGGAGGACTGGAAAAAATTCCAGACTCAAAGCTAGGATGTGTAATAATTTTCCCATTGAGATATAAATGTTTGAAATGTTCTTTAATTTGATTGTTGACATGATTGTTTTTAATGTAATATGATGAATAACATGTATGAATTGTTTTTAAATATTTGTCCTTTAAAAGTGCCATTTTTTGAAATTGAAATCAGAGGTCAATCTGTTTCTTCATTGTTAAGAATATTGTTTTTATGTGTTATGAAAAAAACAAAATCTATTACAGTGTGTTCACACTTATTAAAATACCTAAATCAATTTACTCCATGGCTTTTCATTGAATTTCATGTGTCAATTGCTTGTCGTTCTCTGTTCAGATAGTATGGTCAGTTGGTGTAACCAATAAATGTCAACTGGCGTAACCAATGTTTCTCATAAAAATCTGATATTGTGCAAAAAAGTTATTATGCATATGATTTTAGCACTCTACTACACTGTAAAAATGAAATTTAAAGTTATTTTAAACCAACTGACCCAAGAATAGAGAGAAAACATTAATGTCTATGGCATACTGACTTGCTCAGTACAACAAAAACCCATATTATCCAAGTTTAGAATTAAAATATTTTAAATATACTTTGAGATGATGTTTCATAATAGATAACTTATTTTCATTAATACACTTGCATAACTTCTAGGAGGGTGAATTATTTAATACTTGTCATGCTTTTGTGGATACACCATTTGACAATTTAATGGGACTGTGACTCTTTAACCCTTAGGAGTCGGCGGACCCGCCGGCGGGGACACTTGCAGTTTTTTCTGGTAACCGTGAAAAGAACTTAAAATGCGTCGTCATGTTTGATCATACACGTAAGTGTAGTACATCATTTTAATCTGTAAATGGTCTACTTTTATTCATGTATACTCACAATATCCACGAAACATTGTGCTTTTGTAAAATAAAGAAAATAAACAGGGTGCGCTTTCAGCTGTCTCAGTCTCCGCGAAAATCTTTTTGAAACACGTCACTAAAATGAACTGAAATTCCGCGAATACTGTACAGACAGACATGAGAAATATATCTATAGAAAGCTTAAAGTGTCTACTTTTAAATAAAGCAATTTAAATTAAAAATAAATATTTTCAGTTTATGTAATTCATGTGAAACCAAGGAGAGGCACAGAATTTCTGTCGCACTTCATTATCTGCTAATGACCCGAGGCAGGGCACGCCCACAGCCATTCACACGGAAAACAGTCCGGGCAGCATGCGTATAAGGCCACGCCCCCCGGCTTAAAAACACATACAGTCTAATGGTGCGTTCGTTTTTCTCTCGGATCTCGGAAATTCTGAGTTGAGTGACATTATGGTGCGTTCGACTATTTCTCTCCAAGTCGGAACTCGGATGAAAACGTCACGAAACGTCAAGAAAAACGTCGCTTCCCGTCGGAAACAAGCCTCTTTTATGACGTTGAAGTCGGACAAGATTTGCCCCAAGAGCCTGTCAGCCAATCAAAAAAAAGAATAACTCTTATTTTGATAATATTAAACTAATATTAGTAAATATTTTCCTCACTTCAGCTAGCTTTTGTCAGCTTATGTGAAACATTGGCTTTCAATGCCATTTAGGTTAGTGTAGCATGTAGATAACTCTGCTAACATGCTGCCTTATGTAGCAAACATGTTGTTTCCTGGTGGCTAAGATAATGCCTTATGGAGTTTACAGATGTTTGTAAATATTCTAATGTATTTCACCTCGTTTTGGATAGCTTTAGATTATGGTTGCTAATATATATTTGACTCCGTTTTGATTAGCCTATAATACTGCTATCGGTAATGTTATTTAGCACAAACATTTCGGGTGTAAATGTTTGAGATGCTAACATTTTTTTATTTATTTGTTTTTAGGAATGTGTCTGCATCACCCTTGCCTTCACCAGCACCTCACATCGGGACATGCATGCTAAATAAACCACAAACCAAGAAATATGTTTCTGTCCTCAAATTATTTTCTTGTAGCACTTTCCTCTGTCCCATACCTGACTGAAAGGGGTAATTATACAGCTCATTATGCAGGTCTTTGTCTTCTCTGGTGTGAACTACAGCATTATTCATGAGCATTCCCACCTCCTCGCATATGGCCTTTCTAAACAAAGAGTGTCTTAGAAAATTTAAATTAATGTATTGTTTTCTGTAAATGAGTGAGTGAGATGATTGTCACATAATTTTGAAGTAAAACCTCTACACTACAAGATCCAGGTCACAAAAGTCTTGTACACAAATGTCATGAATGTGTTTTGTGGTCTAATTTCAGTGACTTATTTTTTTGTCGTTTTCAATAATCACGCATAACTATTTTGTACATACGTGCTGCTCATATATTATTGTAGCCCAGTTTCTGCTGAATACAATTTTATCAGACTTTAGACATTTATATGTTTATAAGTAACTGAAAAATACACAAATGTCAGGACATGTCAGAATATCTTCAGGGCTCCAAAACACCTTCAGACTCCTAAGGGTTAAATGGAGTGTAGCAGTGGTCCAGAATGTTAGCACCCCTAGTCGGACACGTAACATGTTGGTGAAAGTTCGGCATGACTTGCCTGAGATTGGCTTTATTAAAATCCCCCACTACGATGAGCGCTGCGTCCGGGTGTTTGTTTTGAGTCGCATGTAGCACATCATGTAGTTGAGACAAAGCCGTACCTGTGTCTGCATGAGGTGGGATATACACCGCCGTTGCAATGACCGAGCTGAACTCTCGGGGTAGGTAAAACGGACGACATTTGATGGTAAGGTATTCCAGATGAGGCGAGCAGGAGCGCGACAGTATGGAAACACTCTTTGCCTCGCACCACGCAGAGTTCACCATGAAACAGACTACTCTGCCCTTACATTTCTTTGCCTCCGCCGTTCTGTCCATGCGAAACACAGAGAAAGAGTCCGACGGAGTTACCGCTAGGTCCGGTACCAGGGGGGTCAGCCATGTTTCAGTGAAACATAAGATGTTGCAGTTCCTTGAGTCGCGCAGGAACTTCAGCCTCGCCCTGAGGTCATCTAGTTTGTTTTCTAGAGATTGGACGTTGGCGAGCAAGATGCTAGGCAGTGGAGGACGATGAGCACGCTTCCTCAGTCTTTTCCGAACACCGCCGCGTGTCCCGCGATGTTTCTTTGTTCTGTCTCTTTGGGGGTTGCGTCTCTGTCCATTGTTGTCGTTCGTGCCTCGCAGGATACCAGCCGGCCACGACAGATCGGGTTTTAAAGCGTCTAAAATAAACTTTGGAGTTTGGCTTCCGATGTTCCGAGGGATCAGGAAGGCGTCCGGACGTGGCCGCGCCATAGTATCAAAATGAAATAATAGTTCCTATCAATAGTTCCTATTAAATGTAATTAAATAATGTCCACCTTCTTTTAAATAAAAACAGTATTCTAAATTATTGGCCGTTGGTGACCTGGGCTATAAGAAAAACACACTTCTGTTGCTATAGTCCGCGCGCGCGTGGGATAATATGCTTGAATTCTTTATAAATTATCATTGGTCAAATGCTTTATAACACATTTTATACTTATTTTAAAATAAGAATTCTATCAAAGTTTTTAAAATGCTTTTGATTTATGTTGATACATGCCGTTCACTAGCTTCTACAGCAATTAAACACAACAGTGTTTGTTCGGGCGAACACCCACGCACCGACCGACCGACCGAGCGAGCAAGACAGTGGAGCGAGGCCTGTACACTCTGCCATAATCATGTTGCGAGAATGTTACCCCGAGTCCAATGCTTACCCTGTCTCGCCAGCTCGCACTGTGCCCATGTCATCACCGTTAGAAAAAACGCCAGCAGTTTGTTCAAAAACTTATCAATTTTTTTCCTGATAGATTCGAGATGCTGGGGATCAGTTACCCATAGTATATGCTGCTTCCACTGTCTCGCTTGCGAGGCGTCCATGTTGGGTTAGGCAGAGGGGCCCATCGCTGGATAGAACGCGATTCTTGCAGTGTCTTGTTTTATGAAATCTGCAAAACTTTGTCGGCTAACTTCCATATCGAATGTTGAAGCAAAAGTTTTTACACAATGTTTCTCGTGCATGCTGGGACATTTGCAAACAGGCCAGACAGCGCTTGGATCGTCGGCGCCACATTTTGCTAAAACACATGAGTTAAGCCCTAAAACTTATTGTCTAGTCTATTCACATACATTATATCAAACAGTGTATTAAAACAGTATATTTATGTTAAAGAGAATTATTTCTAGTTTAAAACATTAGTAGACTGTGGCTATTTTCAGTACGACAATGTCGTCGGTGCCACATTTTGTTAAAACACATGAATTCAGCCCTAAAACTTATTGTCTAAAAGTTTTTTATACCTTTAAACGTTAACAAAAACAGTTAATATCTTTTTTTAAAATTTTACTTTAAAAAAAAAAAAATTACAAGTCTATTTCTGCCTGGTTTTTCGCGATAAGTTGCGTGAACGCCTAAGTAACTAGCGTGTTTTGGGTCTGCATACACATTGCGGTCCTATACTTTCACCGACCTGAAGTTAAACTCTAAAGCCCTGATAGCAAAATACAAGTAAATACATCTTTTAAGATGTTTATTACTTGTGATTAGCCGTCCGTTGATGAAATTAGCTAAATGTTGCTAAACAGTCGGGACTTGTGGTGTTAGAGTCCGACTTTTATTTTAATTAGAAATAGATTATTTTATACTGTTTACAAATAAGTCAGATTAACAAATAGAGTTAATGTGCGTTCTGTCAGGATGCGTTCTTCTCGCAATCGAGGGGTTATGGTATTACGGCAAATGTTTAGTATCTTGGGAACGACAGCCCTTGGCTCTTCGATGCCACCTTATGTTAACCCTCTGGGGTCTAGGGGTAGGAAACACACTTTCACTGACTGGGGCATGATCACACATTTCTTCAAATATCATAAACTTAATTCATGGCAAATAAATAATTTCTTATATATTTGTTTTGCCATTACACTCATCTTTATTTTAATATATATTGTAAATATGTCAGATTTTTGTTAAGTTTGAAATTTGACATCAAAGTATAGACATTGCAAAATGCAGTTTGGAACACTTGCAGAAACATTATAAAAGTACATAGTAAGCAATGCTGGTTTTGATCCCAGATATCTGATCACCAAAGTCTTGGCTACATGAAGATGACTAAATGGTGTAGATGCAACATTCATTTGGATAAATAAATAAGAAAAACCTAACTCATGTCACTATTTCTGGCTCCTTTCATTGAATATGTAGCAACTTTCATGTGTATGAATGAGCCATTGTCACCTGGCCACGTCCCCAACCCCCTTTTATGGCGCTGAAGGGGATGTATCTGGATCGCGTTTCACCATTGCGCTGTTAATCAAATTACCATGCGAATGCGATTTGAATACGCGCTAATGCGGCTATTTAGAATGTGAATAGCGATCTTCGGGTGAGAGTGGTACTACACGCCCCCGATGCAGGTAAAACAAAGATGACACGGTTTAATTTTTTGCCGATTTAACCTAATTAAAAAAACTTTAATACTTCCGACAATAGACGTTTTGAAAAGAAGACAGATTACGGATTTAGCCAGCGTTTTTTTCATGATTCTACATTAAGATTTCAGCGAGATATAAACTGAAATAGACGCGAAAAGTATGCGATGTCGCCGACGACATACTCGACCCCAGAGAGTTAAAGCATATGAATTCACCCCTAAAACTTATTGTTTAGGATGTTAACATTGCGACAGTGCGGCATGCTGGGACATATGCAAATAGCCGCACTGCTTCTGGGTTAATGCCGTACGCTAATTTTAACAAGGATTACCCGCGTTATTCCTTGATTTTTGTTGTCGAAATGCTTAGGGCGCTTTACTTTATTTTTCACATTGGCCGAAAAGTGCCTCATTACTTTAAAAAACGTTATGGTTAAGGGGTTTATTTGAAATAACAGGACGCTCCGTTTGTTGCAGCAAATTTGAAATGTGTGTCTGCGTGAGTGCGCCTGCGCCACGCGTGCTGCCCCCACTGGGCAATCATTCGACCCGCAAGTTTTGAACTGGCCGGCAGCATGTCGGGTTCGCTCCGTTGCGGGATAATGGCCGCCTTGCTACACTGACGGAACCCAGAGCCGCTATCGATGGATCTTCGCGTTTGGTGAAAATGCTTTTTCTCTTTTACATTGAAATAAACTGTTAAACTGATTACGGCTTTTCTCGTTTTTAAAAACTTGTGCTAAAATGTTTGCTGGTTAAATGTTTTCTTCAACCTAACACTGGTAAATATCGCTAAAAGTTTTTCTTCTTCTTCTTTAAACACGTTGGTTAAATGTAATGGGTTTAAAATGTTTGTGCTTGTTTCGCATTTGCTCTTTTGTGCTTGTTTCGCTCGGGTATGTCTTTAGTTTAAAAGTTAAAGTTTGGGACTTGTGTCGTTTGCTTAAAATACGGTGTTTTGCTCGGGCATGTCTCTACTTGTTTAAATTACATCTGCTTTTCTTTCTTTTTAAATGTAACACTAAAGTTTTGCCCTAGCTTACGTTCATCCTGCTATATGTTTTATTATTCCTTAAAAACGTAATTAAAAATAACACATTAATAAAATACATGTAATGTATTTTTATTCTATTAAAGTTTAACAACCACCAAACCATACGACCCCCTATCGGCAACACGTGGCATAAGCATGTATGATACCATTTGGCCAAAACCTCCTCCCCCCTCCCAGTCAGAACAAAGGATACGCCCACATCCCGCTTATGATGTCATAGATGGGGAGAGCTTTAAGCTCCGCCTAAGGTACCAGGTAACCTTTTTTGACATTACAGTAATCAAGCCTGGAGGTAATAAATGCATGAACCAGTTTCTCTGCATCTTGAAAGGATAGCATGTTTCTTAATTTATATATATATATATATATATATATATATATATATATATATATATATATATATATATTTGTGTGTCATCAGCAAAGCAATGAAAGCTAACTCCATGCTTACAAATAATTGAGTCTAAAAGTAACATATATAGCGAAAATAGTAAGGGAGCTAAAACTGAACCTTGTGGTACTCCATATCTGACCTTGACATGTTCTGAGGAATATCTATTTATACTCACATACTGATAGCGGTCTGAGAGGTAAGATTTAAACCAAGAGAGTGCCACTCCCCTTATACCTACAGCATGTTCAAGCCTGTCTAGGAGAATGGCATGATCTATGGCAGGGGTCAACAACATGGTGCCCGCGGGCATTAGGATGCCACTAACGACCACATGAGTCTCCCGCATCTAGCTGGAAGGAGGACAGACAGAATTACTGCCTGCGACATTGTCTTGGCTAGCTCACACACCTCTTTAAAATTACTTTTGGTAACCTCAGACTGTCAGAGATGTCATTGGTGCCGACGTGGACAACTGTCTTGGAATATCTACATCTATTTCTGGTCAGCACCTTAAGATTGGCCCTGATGTCCGGCACTCCAGCTCCCAGTAAACAATTTACCTCGACTGCTGGTGCCACTAAGGGTCTAGCTATTTTCACGTGTTGTAGGATAGAATCACCTATCACCAGAGAACTCAACAAGCATCTCAGCGGGTGTTTCACTGAGTGGGACAAACCGGTTTGACACTCTGATAGATGGATAGTGGTGCTCGGGAGTAGCCTTTGCCGAAACTCGGGCTCTCCCACTATGTTGCCGAGTTGTCACCCACTCGTCCTATTGCATGGGCTCTAATGCATGGGCCGTGCTATGTAAAACTCTAGCTCCACAACTCTGTCCATCAGAGCTTCTACTACCTTACACTTTTTACAGGTAAAATTATAGCTATTTAAAACCAAGTATCACTTACGTTGTTGCTTGTTGCTCAGACTCGCTGAAAGGCTGTAGTCAGTTTTTGCGTCCCAGTCCCGTCTCAGTTAGAGTTAGACTACATTTAATCGCTGATTTTATGGCTTAAATCGCCAATTGTAGGGGGAGATATGAAGAAGAGCTGCTGTAAACCCCATGGGTCCGGGCAGAAGGAGCCCAATAACCTTAACAAATCCTTTGCGGAAAGTTTAAAAGGCTAATCAATCATCAGTCTCTTCGATTCAGAAGTTCGAATTAAAAATAAATATAAATACAATTTAAATTTAGCATCACATTGTAATGGATTACAGTGTACAAATAAGTGGAGTGGTGTCACACCACTAAGATTCTGTCACGCCCCGCTCCGTCCGCTCCCGATGTGTGCCACGCCCACCTCGTTACCTCGTGTTCAGCCCTAATTGTGATTACCTGTGTCCTATTAAGTCTAGCTTGTCTTTTGTATTTAGTCCTCGTCTGAGTCAGTCTTCCCTAGACTTGTCATTATATTGTCCTTCGATGTCCGTACCTGTCCGTCTGCCTCCAAATAAACCCCGTTTCCCTGACGACCTGGCTGCTCTCGCCTGCTTCCCTTCTCGCCTCCCCGACGATCGTGACAGATTCTATTAAATTTATTTATTTATTTTTAATACACAATATATTGTACAGCTATTATAAATGAAAAGGCTATACAATACAATACAATATTTATGCAAGATTTAAAAGAGCATGGATTACATAGAAGCGTGTTACAACATATACATTGAACATTTACACTACATAAAATAGAAATGAGACATTTGAAGGATACTCACCACTGCTACCGAGCCTTTGGGAGACCCACAAACCACAAGTAAAATCAGGAACAAATTAGGATCTGTGAAGAATGTATATTACATTAAATACACATTATACACTCACCTAAAGGATTATTAGGAACACCTGTTCAATTTCTCATTAATGCAATTATCTAATCAACCAATCACATGGCAGTTGCTTCAATGCATTTAGGGGTGTGGTCCTGGTCAAAACAATCTCCTGAACTCCAAACTGAATGTCAGAATGGGAAAGAAAGGTGATTTAAGCAATTTTGAGCGTGGCATGGTTGTTGGTGCCAGACGGGCCGGTCTGAGTATTTCATAATCTGCTCAGTTACTGGGATTTTCACGCACAACCATTTCTAGGGTTTACAAAGAATGGTGTGCAAAGGGAAAAACATCCAGTATGCGGCAGTCCTGTGGGCGAAAATGCCTTGTTGATGCTAGAGGTCAGAGGAGAATGGGCCGACTGATTCAAGCTGATAGAAGAGCAACTTTGACTGAAATAACCACTCGTTACAACCGAGGTATGCAGCAAAGCATTTGTGAAGCCACAACACGCACAACCTTGAGGCGGATGGGCTACAACAGCAGAAGGCCCCACCGGGTACCACTCAGCTCCACTACAAATAGGAAAAAGAGGCTACAATTTGCATGAGCTCACCAAAATTGGACAGTTGAAGACTGGAAAAATGTTGCCTGGTCTGATGAGCCTCGATTTCTGTTGAGACATTCAAATGGTAGAGTCAGAATTTGGCGTAAACAGAATGAGAACATGGATCCATCATGCCTTGTTACCACTGTGCAGGCTGGTGGTGGTGGTGTAATGGTGTGGGGGATGTTTTCTTGGCACACTTTAGGCCCCTTAGTGCCAATTGGGCATCGTTTAAATGCCACGGCCTACCTGAGCATTGTTTCTGACCATGTCCATCCCTTTATGACCACCATGTACCCAACCTCTGATGGCTACTTCCAGCAGGATAATGCACCATGTCACAAAGCTCGAATTATTTCAAATTGGTTTCTTGAACATGACAATGAGTTCACTGTACTAAAATGGCCCCAGATCTCAACCCAATAGAGCATCTTTGGGATGTGGTGGAACGGGAGCTTCGTGCCCTGGATGTGCATCCCACAAATCTCCATCAACTGCAAGATGCTATCCTATCAATATGGGCCAACATTTCTAAAGAATGCTTTCAGCACCTTGTTGAATCAATGCCACGTAGAATTAAGGCAGTTCTGAAGGCGAAAGGGGGTCAAACACCATATTAGTATGGTGTTCCTAATAATCCTTTAGGTGAGTGTATATTAAGGAAAAACATACATTGTTTTTGTAGGAAATGATATACTGGGGACCATTAGCCAATGTAGCCACCATGAGCAGGCCTGCATTAATGCAGTGTATGAGCTAATCTCATCAAAGATGGAGAAATTGAGCTTTTTCACTGCACAAAGTACCGTACTTTTGATACTTTTCCTTTTCCATTGATTTCCCGTAGAGTACCAAATGTTCCAGTACCAAAAGTGCCAAACCAGCTGTGGTACTTCTTTGGTACTTCAGGGTGGGACTTTCTTTTTAGATTGGTTATGCAAATAGCCTGCCTCTAAACACAGTACAACCGCTGACTTGAGAAAAAGTTACAAACTCAAAGGTAAGGAGCATGCACTGATTACAGTGCATTGCCACACCCACTACAGGGATGAGAACCTGAATGCAGCCATGTGGTGGGTGATACCTCAGCAGCACAATAGTCTGAATGGACCAGCGTGAGGTTTTTTCCAGTGGCTGGAGTGCCAATCCTGCCACCAACCCCCAAGTTATTTTCTGTAAGTTAGAGAACCTCCTTTTAGGGCTGGATATAGATTAACCTCATATATTGGACGAAGCAATTGCAGGTTAAGAGCCTTGCTCAAGGGCCCAATGGAGTAGAATCTCTGGGCATTCATGAGATTTGAATCAGCAACCTTCTAGAGTCTGGTCCCTCCCAAGGTTTCTTCCTTCTGGGGAGTTTTTGCTTGCCACTGTCGCCTATGGCTTACTCACTGGGGGCTTTGGGTGGGGATGCTGTAAAGCGCTTTGGGACAATGTAATGTTGTGATAATCGCTATACAAAAATAAAATTTTTGTTGTTGTTGTTGTAATACAGATCCCTAGCCTCAGAGTCACCACTCCATCCCAGAAAACAATAGTGTTGTAGTCAAGACCGCCTAAACCGAGACCAAGACATTGCCTAGACCGGAGGGTATCAAGACCAAGACACTACCGAGACTTGAGGGTACCAAGACCAAGACCAAAACACACTAAGGCGAGACCAAGACCAAGACTGGTCGAGACCGAGACCAAGACCAAGACCGAAAACAGACTAGGGCTAGAATCGACATCACATTACCCAGATCAACTGTAGAGAAAAAAGGCATTGCTGTAAAGTGTCATTACTCGTCAATCAAATTCATGTTATCTTTTCAGTTATATTGTCCGTATGTCCATATGTCTCTCATTTAAAATCTCCCAGATTTGTCATAGTTACGAGACCTGATAGAAAATAATATTCTCAGCAATCCTCTCCTATAACCATTTTATCAGACCTCGTCAAGGGAAAGAGATGGGATGTACCAGAAAGATGTTCATATTAAGTCTCTTATACCAGGGACAGAGGCCTCGGGTAAGCTATGAATACAGCTATGTAATGATCCTTTGCTTTGAATTGAAGAGAATGAGCCTCCAGATTGACTTGCACCTCCAAGATCGTGCTTTCTAATCAATGTAAAACACCTAATTTATTTGAATTATAACTATGCTATAGACTTCGCGGACATTTTTGGACATTTTTTTGCCGATGTATGATACGATGTGTATGATGTGTGTGGACTGTGAAGCACTGGCAGTGTCCGTGGAGAAAATGTATAAAATGTAACGTTTTTGAAATGGATGCATCTGACTGGTTGCATTTGAATTGAGGCGCGTAATAAATAATGATACTGTTCTGTGAGGATCTGCAGTTTTCTCTTTTACCCCATCCCTTCGAGACCGCTATGTCCGAGACCAAGACAAGACCGAGACCAAATAGAGTCGAGACCAAGAAATGACCGAGACCACAAAAAATTGGACTCTACAACATTAGAAAACAACAATGAACAAAGTAAAATATATTAATTGTCACCGGAAGGACATATACAAGAAAAAGACCAGGATGGCATGACAAGAAATTTAAAAAGTATTTTGTTTAATATACGCATACTGCCTGCTGTACTAATGATGTGATATTGTTGTAAAAAAAAGGGGGGGTTTTTGTAAAGCAAAAAGGTGTTAATAAATTTCTTACAAACTCGTCTAGGGATGATTTGAACAGAAAGGATGAAAATGATTATGGCTGTATCAGAGAACGCATGCAGTGCTTATGTAAAAGCTGTGGAGATAAACTTCAAATTGATTTTAAACATTATTCTGCCCTCACTGTACATCCTGTGTACAGCTATGCAGGAAGCTAAACACTCCTCCAAGAAAGTAGCCACTAAAAACTTGTTAAGGTCTTTAATGGAAGAGGTGTGCATCTGTAATATATAAATGGAAGCGTCACATATTCGTAACAACTCAAGAATACTTACATTAAGATATGAAAGTGCACGTCAGCATGAAATAATATAAAACATCATCTACACAGTAATATAGAATAATAACGAACAAATGCTAATCATATGTTCGCTTATGTATATGGCATGTCATCAAATTATGCATTACAAAACAGAACACACTCCACTCCTGCACATCTGCAGGTAGATTAACTCCAAAATCAAGTTTTTACATGTCACACAGCTAAAACAAAGTTATAAAAAATATTCCAAGATCAATAGAATATACAAATACTACGTAAATATAATGCACCACATTCATTATAACTCAAATACTTACAGACTATGAATCTCTGATGGTGACACTGAGGATGGACTGAAACAAACTTGACGAGTGAACTGCAAAAATGCCTTATACAAAATACTGACCAACTTGAATAACAAAATAGCCGGGCTGCAACAGCAGAGGGCGCTAATTCCCAATTTCGGATTTACGCTAATTTCTCTCAGTCAGTCAGAGGCAGAACACTCCTCGCCTGGCATCTGTAAGATGGCACACCTGCATCTTGATGGCAAGTGCGCAGTAGACAAGGGAGTACTGCGTCAGTGTCCCGAGCATTTAGCAACCAACAGCACCACCTCTGTGACAGGTCTCAGGAACAATCGTGTTGTACCATCCTTCACAATGTTTAACACAGTGTTTAACTGGGCCCCTGATGGCAAAGAAGAGTCTGAGAGCATTGAAGAATGTGAACGTATCCATTGACTCCATGACCTCTATATGTATTGCTCGGGAGGTCATGCAAGTAAAAATAACAGCCCACTGTTTGTTATTTGCTTGACCTCCACTTGTTTTCCTTGAGGTAATGAGCCATGGACCAAACATGTCGAGTCCAACATACGGATTCCCATTCCATATGCAAGTAATCTCTTCTTGATATTCTTCATGTTGAACAACCGCAATTATTTTAGTGTCGGCCTCATGAAGTTGTTCCCTGGTGTAGCCTTGACAATTTTCATCCTTGGATAATTGGGAGAAAGACTTGGCAATATTAGAGAGCTTTGCGACAGGTCGTGACACTGATTTCCATGTGGAGAATCGTTGAAAGTGTTTGCTCCCTAGAATCTCTTGTTGATGGTGTGTGATACAGACAGTAATCTCAGGATGGAGTTCTAGGTCTGTATCATATTTCACAAAACTGAATCTCTCGGGTGATGGCAAAGGTTGCTGCAGGTCAGTTAAAAATGCAGGCCCATGTAGCCAGGTAGATGTAGAGAGATGACTAGCTGGTATTACTCTAGTTGCGCAGTCGGCTGGATTTGAATCTGTGGGAACATAGTACCACTGACTGGGTTGAGTCACACGCATTATGCGCTGGACGCGGTTATGTACATAAACATAAAATCTTCGGGATTCATTATTTATGTAGCTAAGAACTACCTTGCTGTCAGAGAAGAACTTAATGTTGTCCAGCTCGGTATCTAGCTCCTCTGTAATGATCTCAGCCACTTCCACTGCAAGAACTGCCGCACAAAGTTTGGGCCTCGGAATGGTAACATCGGGTTTGGGGCTAGCTTTGCTTTTCCGAGTATGAAACTCGGAAAAATACTCTTAAGTATGACACAGCAGCAATTGCCATTGTAGAGGCATCACAAAATATAATAGCCTCTTTCTTCTCTGCTGCAGATAATGGCAACAAGGTGTAGAGCATTGGTATTTCAAGATCTTGTAGATCTTGGAGTGAGTCCCTCCATTTCACCCATTCCTCTATTGGGAGTGGAGTATTCCATTCACATGTATCAGCAGTGAGTTGCTTCAGGATCTTACGACCTTGTATGCTGACGGGAGAAGCAAAACCCAAAGGGTCAAACAAGCTGTTAATTGTTGACAGTACACCTCTTTTTGTGAAGGGTTTTTCACCAACTAACACCCGGAAGGTAAGCATGTCTGCCTGTAGATCCCAATCAAGACCCAGACTGCGTTGTATTGGTGGGGACTTCTGTCCAGCATTGAGGTTCTGAAAGCCTTTAGCCCAATCTTCTTCAGGGAATGCTCTCATTACCTCCATGTGGTTGGAAGCAATTTTATGCAGTCTGAGGTTAAACTGAGCTAGCATTTTCTGTGTTCTTTGCAGCACATCAATGGCTTCAGTGGTGGTCTCGAATGACCATCGTCCACGTAAAAATGACGAATCACAAACCGACTTACATCAGAACCAAATTCCTTTTCCCCCTCCATGGCAGTTCTCTTCAGGCTATAAATGGCAACTGCTGGTGATGGGTGGTTCCCAAAGACATGTACCCTCATCCAATACTCTTCTATCTCCCCATCCAACTGGTGGTCCCGAAACCACAGAAAGCGGAGGTAATTTCTGTGGTCCTCTCTGACCAAGAAACTATGGAACATGTGCTGTATGTCAGACATAACAGCAATTGGTTCTTTCCTGAAGCGGATGAGTACTCCCAATAGAGCATTGTTGAGGTCAAGGCCTTGGAGGGGAACATCATTGAGAGAAACTCCATGCCATGATGTGTACTCGAATCGAACACCACGCTAATCTGACCCGGTTTTTGTGGATGATACACCCCAAAACTGGGCACACACTAACAATTCAATTCAATTCAATTTTATTTACATAGCGCATTATCACAACATTACATTGTCTCAATGCGCTTTACATTTCTGCCTCGTAAGGACCCCCCATTGAGTAAGCCAAAGGCAACGGTGGCAAGGAAAAACTCCCTAAGAGGAAGAAACCTTGGGAGGAACCAGACCCAAAGGGGGAGCCCATCCTCCAATGGCCGGCAGATGAGTCAAACAAACAAGATGATATGACTAAGCTAATACAGGGGTTCAAATATATGTCTCAATGCATCGGCCGACCGGTGCAGGCATGGGGTGCTTGATGCACGATGGCAGGATTAATAGAGGCACAGCCGCAGGGAAGGATGGCGAGGCATCGTGTTGAGCCATGGGCAGGCAGGTTGGAGGGTAGTTGCCGGAGGTGGAGGTAGTTGTCTTGCAGGCAGCAGAGGCATAAATTCTTCAATGACATTGTGCTCCACTCTTTTCCTTTGCCTAGTGGGGGAGCTGGTTCAGCGTGGCCATTATCAAAGATTCTTATCATAAATTCCACAAAGTGATCCTTCATTTCAGATCGCCTTTTCAATGTACGTTGTAATGACTGGAGCCAATTAAGGACTTGCTCCCTATTATTGGATAGGCGCTGTTCTAGGATTTTCTAAGATGCTGGTTTAACAGGAGACCACGTTGGACCTGTGTGCTCCACCTACACAAATGTTGCCTACTACGACCCATTCCAAGTCCAATTGTTGAGCAAATGGTCCTTCTGGGGGTCCATTGTATTTGTGGGTATAAATTATGTCCCTTCCAAGCAACAGAAGTATCTCTACATCAGCATCAACCGGAGGGATTTTGTTAGCTATTGCTTTTAAATGGGAATGGTAACTTATAGCATGGGCTGTAAGAATCTCATCCCTGTTGTTTGGGATGAGGTTACACTTGATTAGAGTTGGCAGTTGCAATGCCTCCCTACCATCCATAGGTTCTACAACAAAACTAATAACTCTTCTACCAGAAGCAGCTGTTGTGCCAGAACAAGTCTTAAGAGTGTATGGAAAGACATCTCCTTCAATGCTGAAAAGATCAAAGAATCCTGACCGTGCTAAAGACAGGTTGCTCTGGTCATCTAACATAACGTACATTGTCTTCTTCTCATTACGATAGCCTGCGGGACAGACATTGACCAGAACTATCTTGGAGCAGGATTTGCCTTGGACACTATCTCTGTATACTTCTCTACAGGATGTGGTAGCTATCTCAGAGGGTCATTCAGCTTGCTCCTCGCCATGCTCTGCTGCGGGTACGCTGGCCTCCTTCACTGCTTGGTTGTTCGGGGGACCAGCATGGAGGGCCAAGACATGGCGGTCACTGCCACACTCAGAGCAATGGATTTTTATTGTACAGTCCTTAGCTTGATGGGCTGTTGATGCACAACATCTGTAGCATATGAAGTGGTTTTTGAGGTAGGCTTTTCGTTCTGGCAGCAGTTTCTCTCTGAAACTCCTACATTCAAAGAGGGAGTGTGGGCGATTGTGGATGGGGCAATATTTGCCAGGATCTTCACTGAGTTTCTTGTTAGTAGGGGAAGAGTTCTTAACATGTGCTTTATTAACTGAGATGGGAGTAAAGAAAGTCCTGGGTTTCCATTGATTCAGTTTTTGCTCAGTGTTGGGAGCAGTGGAATACGAAGTAGAAAACATGAAGCTTGGATCTGTCCTCATTTCGGCATGACTCTGGACAAACTCAACGAAGAATGAAAAAGGTGGGTATGCCACTAAATGTTCTTTTTTATACCTTGATCCTTGGAGGTAATGGGGTAATTTCTTTATAATTGGATTCACCCCCCTTGCTGTATCTAGAAAGCTGAGACCAGCTAAGTATCCTTCTGACTTTGCCGCTTCTATCTCCATAAGTAGATCTGCAAATTCTAGTAGGCGTACATAATTATTTTTTTTTGTTTCCAGCCTGGAGAAGAGGGAAGATTCAATATCTTCTGGAGAATCGTATTTATTGTCGAGTCTTGCCACACATTGATCAATCCAGCTTCTGGATTGTTGATACTGACTGCCTGAATTCTCTTCACATGTTGGAGTGCCTTTCCATCAAGCCACTTAGTTAGAAGATCTAACTCCTCACTGGATTTGAGATGTAGTCCGTCTACTGCATTGCAAAAGCTGGATTTCCAGGCTAGGTAATTTTCTGGGTGATTGTCAAACATTTTTAGTCCTGCTTGGACAAAGTCTCACCATGCCATGTAAGCAACAAAGCCGGACGTCTCTAAAGAAATAGCTGGAGGTGTATGTAAATACATGGATGGCATAGTATTGGAGACCCGGACATGATCGTGATTTCGGTTTGTAGTGCAAGGAATATTACTCTTTTGTGCTTGAGGGGTAATTGAAGAAGCCAGAGGAGACTGGGTCAAGCTGTCTTTATAGGTTTCTTTACTGTGTAACAGCTATTGTGAATGTAAATTAGAGGCTGTAGCATCCAGTGTGTCACAAACCCGCTCGGACCAACAGAGGGATTGGTTACAGAGCCTTTATTTAACTGTGCAGCTAGAAAAGAGACTGGGAGCGGGCAGAGACGTGGTCGTGCAGGCAGGGTCGAAAACCAGAAAATCGGGAACAAGCGGCAGGCCAGGGTCAGGATCCAAATCCGTAGTCGGGGTCGCAGGCAAAGGGGCCGGTCACTGGGGGGTCCGTCCGAAGACACAGACAAGGCACACGATAACTCATGAGGAGGAAGAGCAAGGGGAGAAAGGGCAGGAGGGAGGTTGAGACAGGTTGCAGGGAGAGACAGGCAGGGCAAGCAAGGCGAAACAGAGATATACGGGAGACAAGGAAATGAACACTCAGTATGTATCTTTGCATCAACAATACCTCGCACCAGGCTGCGGTGTTGTCGGGCTTTTATCTATATGGAGTCCCGGAATTGGTCGGGGGCAGCCGCCTCCCATTGCCGGTCCACCGGTGGGGCGTGACATAGTGCACCCGGCTCTCCTTGTCGCCTATCAAAATGAGTGTTTACGTACATGATCAATTGGAACCTGTGTCACTAATAAAAGACTGGATGTGGGTGTTTGGTTACTAGCCTCCAGCTCTGCAGCCTCTTCAAGCACTCATGCAGCTGCTAGTGAGGCTAGTGATGCTTCGCATAATTGGCTTTGGTGCGTGCACCTTCAGCCTTAGCCTTAGCTTCTGCTGCAGCAGCACCGGCTCTTGACTGTCGGGAGCATCGTGATGACGTTGATGAGGTACAACACTCAAACCTTACCTCTAAGTCTGTGACGTTCACCTTGTCTGAAGATTTCGACATTTTTTATTGTATCTGTGCATCCAATCCCAATGAAATCTTGATGTGACGTAAGTCTATTCACTATTCTGCTCTCACTGTACGTCCCATGTACAGCTATGCAGGAAGCTAAACACTCCTCCAAGGAAGTAGCCAGCAAATACTTTTTAAGGTCTTTAATGGAAGACGTGTGGATCTGTAATATATTATATAAATGGAAGCTTCACATATTCGTAACAACTCGAGAGACTTACATTAAGATATGAAAGCGCACACTGACATGAAATAATATAAAACGTCATCTATACAGTTATATAGAATAATAACAAACAAATGCTAAAAATCAAGTTTTTACATGTCACACAGCTAAAACAAAGTTATAAAAAATATTCCAAGATCGACAGAATATACAAATACTACATAAATATAATGCACCACATTCATTATAACTCAAATACATACAGACTATGAATCTCTGATGGTGACACTGAGGATGGACTGAGACAAACTTGATGAGTGAACTGCAAAAATGCCTTCTACAAAATGGCTGACAGACACTGTCATGTCCAGGGTTAACGTGCCTCACATCAGTATGGTCGAAAGGTATTATGGGAGGAAGGAAAGGAACAATAAAGAAAAGTGAAGCGTTCTGAGTGACAGTTCGAGAGCGTGTGTGCATGGTTATTAAACCGGATAAAAGTCTGAAGATATCTCTCAGTATGGAGCTGAGTAGATATATAACATTGGCGACAAGGAGCACTTTAATTTAGCTAATTTGATTAGGTAGTCAGTTAGTATGGAGAAATGTGGGATCCATAACTTTGCATGTTACACGGATCCAGCCACGCTAGGTTCCAGATGGAAAAAATGGCTAACGTCGTTTGAGCTATATGCAGACGGTAAGATTCACCTGCGGCTACGAAGCAAAGGCGACGCGCGCTGCTACTGCATCTGGCGGGAGCCGACGTGCAGGATGTCTTCTCAACTCTGCCGGACACGGGTGAGCCAGTGGACTACCAAAACAACACTTTGAACACATATGCCTCAAATCAATTCAGCGCTGGCGAGACACGCATTTCAAAAACTACACCAGCTGCCAGGAGAGACTGTGCAGCAGTTTGCTACACGCCTGCGACAGGCAGTTAAAGACTGTGGTTACGGTGACGACTCTGACAATCAAATTAGGGATGCAATTTTGGGTAAAGGGACATCTGAATATGTGCGCCGAAAACTTTTAGAAGAGGGGTGTGGACTGCTGATGGAGAAGGAAACAGCGATGCGTCTGGGGGTTTTGAGGATAGGTGCCAGCATTTCTGCAGTAACTGACATCAAGCAAGCACTCCAACAACAGTACCCTGACGTGTTCATGGGAGTGGGAAAACTGAAAACAAGACAGGTGCTGCTGCACATTAACCCCGAGGTGAGACCTGTAGCTCAGCCACTTAGACGCATACCCTTCAACCTCAGGGGGGCAGTGGAATCCAGGATAAAGGAATTGGTGGACTTGGACATCATCGAACCTGCGAATGGACCCACCCTGTGGGTGAATCCAGTGGGGATTGTCCCAAAGCCAGGAAACGATGTTCGTCTTTGCCTGCACATGAGACGGGCTAATGAGGCCATAGTGAGGGAATGCTTTCCAATCCCCACGGTGGATGAGCTGCTCCAGGGCCTGAATGGTTCAACCATATTCAGCAAGCTAGATCTGAAATGGAGTTACCAGTGCCCTAGCAGGGATTGAGGGTGTAGAGAACATATCAGACGATGTGATCGACATGCACCAGACCAAGAAGCACATGACAGACGACTTCATGCAGTCATGTTAAGGCTTAGAGAGACGGGACTAACACTGAACCCGGGAAAAGTGTCAGTTCAACATGGATAGACCATTGGTGGAGCGGGGGGGTGGCTTACTGGGCTTAAGCCCGGGTTGTTGTTTCAGAAGCCCAGGGTCTTTTGGAGTGTAATTTGTTTCATAATTAGATGCCTGACTGACAACTGTATAAAACAAAAACTACACACAATATTCGAAGCACATAGCGTACAGTCGTAAATTCCCCCTAATTTTGGTATGATCCGAGCTCAGGCACTAGGCGACTGAGCACAGCACTTACGCATGTGAGCGAGAGGGGAGAAGCTGCTGCCTGTGAATTTGCTGTAGGAGAAGTGCAGACAGGCAGACAGAGGAGAGCTTAAGTTTGACCAGGTACCAAAGCAAATCATTCGTACTGTACAAATAATGTAAATATGACGGTGTATCACAAAAGATTGATATCAAACTGATCACTTGACCCATATTACGTTACTTGCTCTTCGAGTGAATCAACAAATGGCGAAATGAAAAGCCGAACAACAATGCTGTTTTTTTAGAGTCTTAGCTTACATGTGTGTTTATTTCATATTTTCAGTTGTTACCCTCCACGGCTAAATAAAGCACTCTAAATCGGTTTCAGTTATGTACTGATGTACACAACAATGGACATAAGGGGCTTCTTTCAAAGAAAAAACTCAGGTAAATGTTATTTTATATATTGTGCTTTGTATGTTGTTCAATATATTTCTATGCAAAACAAGAGGAATTTCAATACACAGCAGTATATTCACAGTTGAAATCAGATATTTACATACACTTTAGGGAAAAAACATAAAAACATTTTTTTTTTACTGTTAAACATCAATTTAGAGTGAACTGTTTTGTTTTAGATAAATAAATATTGAAATATCTTTTGAATTAGTTAAATGTCAGAATAAAGAGAGAGAGAGAGATGTCTATTTTTTATCACTTTCATCAAATTTAGGAGTATATATACACTAAGTTTATTGTGTCTTTAATTAATAAGAAAACTCCATTCTGAGGTTAGTAGAGTCACAGCCTAATAAATCTTCAACTTGACAGCATGTTTTTCGGTCATGTCTAACCCCCCCCTCCCCCAATCCCACATGCATACTACCCTTTGGGGCTAAGCCCCGGGTGTATAAAATGTCTGGCTCCGCCTCTGGGATAGACTGGTTTTCATGGGACTTCTGTTGTCAGAGAAAGGAATCGGGCCAACAGAGGAAAGAGTGTGAGCTGTGACTGAAGCACGGGAGCCAGAGAACGTAACAGAGGGGCGCAGCTTCCTTGGGCTTGTTGGTTACAGCAGCAGGTTTATTCCACAGTTTGCAACTCTGTCAGAACCACTGAGACGCCTGACAAGGATGGACACACCATTCAGATTTGGGCCAGAACAGAAACAAGCTTTCAGTGCCCTTGAACTAGCTAAAGCTACAACCTTAGCTTACTTCAACAAAGATGCGCCAACACAGGTGATAGTAGATGCAAGTCCTGTTGGATTAGGTGCAGTGCTGGTACAAAACCAAAAGGGAATTAACCCCCTGGGGTCTGAGGCCTCTTTTCCACTTTTGGGGTAGTCTGACATGCCTTGACATTTTAAAATATTTCACCTATCTAAAAAACATTTATCCCAAAGTGTTACATTTGCTTTTATTCAGCACAAACTCTACCAATAATCTGAGACCTCTTAGAATGTTATTATTCTATTTTTTGTTAAAATCAACTTTAAACATATAGTTTTCAAAAACCTATTTTCAGACATGCTGAGAAATTGTAAAAAATCACTATATAGACATTTCTAGGTAAGACTTTTGAGCTCTGAAGCTTATAGACACAGGGGTTGGCTACACATAGGTGAAAGTGACATTCTGAAATTTTATGTGGTTTGATTACTAAAGTGTTAGCACTTTAGAGTGACAATCTTTTTCTCAAAGTCAGTGGCCTTCACAATGAATATTGATGAGATAGGTGTCCTCACACCTGTAGTAGTTTGCATACTGTCAATGGCCCATCAGTCTGGAATGTCACTGCAGCCCACACCCATCACTTTGGAAAGGCAGTTTGAAACGCAAGAAAAGTAGCAACAATAAAATCCCTTTCACAGTTTATTGGTAGATGGAATGAAAAATGAAAAACTGTGACTATATAAATATAGAAAGCGATAAATATGATGCAGTGTATGCTGCCCTTGTACTGCGTTGCCAACCAGCCTGCAGGACTAGACAGCTAGCTAACACCGGAAAGGGTGGTTAATCGAAATCTCAATAACTCCACAAGGTGTCCTTTTCTTGTGTTTACTAATCTTTCAATGTAAGAATCACCCTTATCCTTTTTACTGTAAAACTGCAATACAATACAGAAATAAAGATACATAAATTTAAAATAAAACAGTAGTACAGGATTAATACATGTTACGTACATCTTTGGCATTATTTTTAGCCTATAAACACGATCACGCAAGCTAGCATAGCTTAACTGCTAAGAACATAAATCTCACATACTCTTCAAAACCAAAACTACGGAATTTAGCGTAAATTAACTAAGGAATAACAATCCAACATAAACGTCAACTTACAGACAAATAATGTCCGGGGCTTAAACGCTTAAGACAGGAGTTCGCTAGTGTTCAGCTGCGTCCATAGCTTGTGATCGTTATGCGTGTACATTTACTAGACTGGGAAGTATGGAGGAATTACAACCATGCAAATGTCCATAAGGTGGCAGCACCTCCCAAGCTAAATCAACCTAAATAGAAATTAAATCTAATTCAAAATTTCCCTATGAAAGACAGAATACTCCCCGTTTGCCATAATTTTATTATGCCACTATAAACTTATTTGAACTCAAATTACACACAAACATCTCCTAACTTTCCTCAGAAAGGAGAACAACAATTTCTGAGATTGGCCTTAAAAGCACCTTAGCAGTCCCCTTTTTCACAATTTTCACTTCCACCTTCTGGATCTTTTTGTCACCACTCGGCAGGGTGTTGATGACCACTCCTACTGGCCATTCGTTCCTGTGGGCTTGGCTGTCCTTGAGCAAGACAACGTCGCCGGTCTTGACATTTGGCCTTTCATCAGTCCACTTTCGGCGGCTCTGCAATGTAGACAGGTAGTTCCTTCTCCACCTCTTCCAAAAGGTGGTTGCTAGGCATTGGACATGTTTCCATTGCTTCCCATGCAGGTCTGCCATCTGGAAGTTTCCGGAGGGTGCTGAGACTGTACTCGTCTTCTTGGTAAGGAGCATTGCTGGGGTGAGGATTGCAGGCATATCTGGGTCAGAGGATACAGGCACCAGGGGTCTTGCATTCATGATTGCCATTACTTCAGCCATAAGAGTGCTTAACACCTCATGTGTAAGGCGGGTGTATCCGGTCTGAAGCAGCATGGCGTCCAGGATGCGCCTGGCGATGCCAATAAGTCTTTCCCACGAACCCCCTGTAAGGAAAAGCAGTAAAGATGCCCCAATGTTCTTGGTTGATCATTTGGATACAGACAGTGTTAGCAATTTATGATCAAGGGGGGGATGATCAAAGGGGAAGTCTGGGAGAGAATAGGGGTTCCATTTGGCACCACTAAGGTGATAAGGAAGATAATTCAATTAACAGAGGCCAGAGAAGTGGCTGAGCTACCATTTGCTCTCACGGGAAATCCCCGTCCTGTCCTGTCCCGTCCCTGTCTCAGGATCCTCACACTCCAGGGGGTCACTCTTTATATGTAAATTCACTCACAACACCTACACACAGCACCTTGGCGGGGAGGGTCTTTTGGGGTATAAAGGGGGGTGAAGAGCTGCCCTTAATTTGTATTTGAGCTGCCTTTCAGTACCCGGTGTATGTCTACACTGTATTACATTATATTATTTTTACTGTTCAATAAACCACCATTTTGCTGAAACTGCGGAGACTCTGCAAGTGGATTCCTTACATCTTATTGGCGAGCCAGCCAGGAGAAGGGGCTAACACGTGGAAGAATCATCTGGGAACCTTTTTTTTGGCTGATATTTTCCTCAAGAAGAGAGAAGATTTCTTGACCTAAGAGAGAAGACTGACCAGAAAGCTTCATTCCAGACGTGCCACCTTCTTCTGCGAACCGAAGGACCCAGAAAGAATCACGCTTGTGAGTATAACTGGTTTGCGATATCAGACGTCCGCTGAGACGAACAGTAAAGTAATATAGGAAATAGGGAGTAATTCAAGACTTAGGCATGAGAATTCTCCTGGTTTGACCTGTTTATTAGTAATAGAGGGTAAACAGGAGGTGTGTTTGTAGAGGAACTGGGCTTTGGTAAGAAAGCACCAGCAGGGTTCCCCACATTGTAACCCTGTGTCCTTGAGATAAACCACCACTGTAGGTAAATTGTGTAAGTTTATACTGTGAGAGTTTAAATTTATACTCAGAACCTACAATGATGGAGTGGGCCATCGAATATGTTGCAAAGCATTGCAAGGAGGGATCATATGGATCTCTCATAGATAAGCTAGACCCCCTAGAGTGGCTAGAAGAGGCATGCAGGGAAAGGAACATAAAATGTTCCAAGAAAAAGCAGAAACATGCTAACGTGTTACAGGCCTTGCTGGAAGGACAGCAAGAAATTAACGGCAGACTGGCAAGTTCGCAGTCTGAGTGTACTCAGCATAGGAGTACAATCGGTGAATTAAGGGATAGAATAGAGAGTCTCGAACAGGAGAACTCTGCTAGTCGAGCAGAGCGTCGGCTAGCTGCAGAAAACAGTATTGAACTGAGGCAACTGGTAGCTTCTCTTAGGCAGGGCCTGGAAGCAGCTAAGGAAGCTAATGCATTCCTGCAAAAGGAACTGGAAAAGTGTCAGAATGCTTATGAGGCACTTTGGTCCAGAAGCATTAGAAACCCAGAAGTGCATAAAAAGCCTGCTGGGGATGAGGATACTGTTCTAAGGAGCAAGTTAGAACGGGTTAAGGAACATGTTGCAGCTTTGGGCATTAGTCTGCCGGTGGATTCTGACAGTGATAGTGACACTTCAGATGAGGGTGCTAATGTGAGCCCAGTTAAAGCTGCACCATTTCGTGTGAGAGAGCGCAGGACACGCAGAAGGGCAGCTGCCGAGGTTGACGGGCAGCCTGCTACAGCACAGTATGAATATCAGGAGATCCATGAGCATATCCCACTATCTACATCTGAGCTGGGTAATTTATGCAGAAATGTAGGTAAATGGGATGGTGCGTCTGATCCTCGGCCATATTTGTCTGAGTTAGAGAGACAAGCCAGGGCAAATGGTCTAGACAATCAAGACTGCTGCCAAATAATACAGCTAACTATACCGGCAGACTTAGTGGAGTCACTCCCAGATAATCTCAGAATGGCTGTTGATGGTGAATGGGCAACTGTTCAGCAGAGAGAGACAGCACTACTGAACCTGATTGGCAATCCACAGCCTAATTGGGGGCGGATCCAGGACACTAAGCCAGAGAAGGGGGAAAACCCTATGGCCTATATGAATCGTCTGTTTAATTGTTATGCTAGAAATTCTGGAATTCCACAACCACAGCGGAATGATCCTGCATTCCTGGCATTAGTAATGCAGCAGTATTTTTCAATAATAAATGATGCCAGTAAGCTAGCATTGAATCAGAAACAGAAAGAAGGTAACTTGACCTTTGCAGATATTGGAAGTCTGCTTAGTAGCTGGTATGAGACAACGCATAGCAGTCCAAGCCATAAGAGAAAGGTATCAGCAGTAGTCACCAATGAGGGTAGGCGTAAGACCACTCATAAGGATGCTTGTCACAACTGTGGTAAGGTAGGACATTTCAAGAAAGATTGTTGGTCAAAGGGTGGAGGCTCAGCAGGATATAGGCCTACACCAAGAGTGCAGGGAGCAGAGGGATCCAGGGATAAGCCGGATTCAACCCCGTCAGCTCCAACTATGACATACGAGGATATGAATAGACTGCTAAATGAAATTAAACAACTGATGGCTCAGGGTGATGCTCAGACTGACTCAAGTGTCAAGTCCAAGGAGAATGTGTATTTGAAATAATAGGGGTGTCTGGCCTCTATTAGAAAGGTGGGTGATTTGAAATCTGATAGATTTGGCAGACCTAGTGTTGAAGTTGCAGTTAGAGGCCACTGTAACAAATGGTTAGTAGACACAGGAGCTGCAATCACCCTTACTCATTTGGATTTTCCCACCACTGGTAAAACAACAGAGTTAATTGGGGTTGGTAGTGGAGTGCTAATGGCAAAACAGTCTGTTCCCATACAAGCACAGATTGGTAGTGATTCAATTGTAATGAAAGTTTGGATGTCAAAGACACATGAGGACTCCATTCTTGGGGCAGATGTGATGAAAGACAACAATTACATTGTTGATCTGGCTAACCAAACACTTTGGAAAGGTGAGGGAGATACAGATTATGTTGTCATCCCAGACAGGCATGCAGTAGCTACTGTAAAGGGTGTTTTAACATATGACTTGCCAGACCTTCTGAGAACGGACAACCAGAAACTAGCAGAGATATTGCAGCAACACGAAGGTGTGTGGGCCAGACATAAACATGACTGTGGGAGAGTCAAAAATATGGAAGTGCACGTTCAAGGGGATGACCCCCCAGCGCAAAGACAATACAAATATCCTAGTGATGCAGAAACAGACATTGCTCATGTTGTTGATTCTCTGCTCGAACAAGGTGTCCTAAGGACATGTGTATCCACAGTCAACTCACCTGTGTGGCCTGTAAAGAAACCTGATGGTTCATGGAGGCTGACCATTGATTATAGACAGATAAATGCTTCAACACCTTCCGCGGCTGCGGTGGTGGCAAGGACCCCAAACATAATGGCTAGTTTACAAAGCACATCAAAAATATACTCCACTCTGGATGTGTCTAATGGATTCTGGTCAATTCCAGTGCATCCTGACAGCCAGTATAAATTTGCTTTTACCTTTCGAGAAAAGCAGTACACATGGGTTGTTTTACCACAGGGTTTCCACAACTCACCAACACTGTTTCACCAGTGTATGGCTGACATATTAAAGAATGTGAGCAAACCAGAGCAGGTTGTTCAATATGTAGATGACTTGTTGATCCAGACAGAAACTGATGTGGAGCATTTTGAGCTTCTGGAGGAGGTATTAGACATCGTGAAAAAAGCAGGGCTGAAGCTGAACCCAAAAAAGGCCCAGTTATTTGTGTCGGAAGTGAAATTCCTTGGCGTCCAAATAACTGAGGGGGGTCGAACACCAGACCCACAGAAGGTAGCAGTGGTACAGAAGTTGCCAAGGCCACACACAGTAACAGCATTAAGGTCATTCCTGGGCATTGTAGGTTTTTGCAGAGACTTCATAGAGAGTTTTGCAGAAATAGCTGCCCCATTATATGACCATCTGAAAGGAAAGAGAAGTAAGACAGAGGACCTAGATTGGACCCCAAAAGACCAAGAGTCTTTTGAAACACTAAAAAAGGCCTTAATGACAGCCCCTGCCCTTAGAAACCCAGACAGTGAGAAGCCTTTTGCAATTCAGGTGGCGGCTACTGAGCAGGCGTTATCAGCAGTTCTGCTCCAGGAAGTACACTACCAACAGAGACCAGTTGGGTACTTTTCCAAAATGCTGACACCAGTGGAGAGAGGGTTTGACAGGTGTACTAAACATTTATTAGGAGTACACTGGGCATTAGAAGTCACAGAGCACATAGTGGGATTCAATGAGTTAGAACTCCAAACCCCACACACACCAATCAAGCTACTGCTCCAAGGCCAGATCAAAGGGGTATCACCACAAAGGGTAGGTAGATGGTTAACTGAGATTAACAGCCGGCCCATCAAAGTGAAATATTCACCTTCCTATTGTCTACCAAACTCACTCATGTACGATGGAGAGCCACATGACTGTGGAGAAGTAAGAAACGCAAATTCAAAGGGAATTTTTAGACTTTCTGGAAAAACTGATGACATACAGTTGTATGTTGATGGTTCCAGGTACTGGGAGGATGGCCAGTACTGGACAGGCTGTGCCATTTGGGCACCTGAACTAGGGGAGGAGACATTAATTAAATGCCCTCCAAGTGATTCAGCGCAGAAGGCTGAGGTCACGGCTGTACTAACAGCAGTTGAAAAGTATCAGGGGCCAATACATGTCCATTCAGACAGTGCTTTTGTAGTGCATGGTCTAACTGAGTATCTTGCATTATGGCAACAGAGAGGGTTCTGCACTGCAGATGGAAAGCCGATAGTGCATCACAATAGCCTGCAACAGATCTGGGAGATAGCTGCTCAGGAACCAGATCGAATTTGCATTACAAAGGTGAAAGCCCATCAGCCTCCAGGGAAAACCCCCCAGGGAGACCACAACAATTATGTTGATCAATTAGCAAGGAAGGCTGCTAAACATGGGGACCCCTGTGCAGAGAAGCCACTTACTAAGATGGCTTCAGGTGCTAAGTCAGGGACTCCTGTAGACTTAGTCATATTGCAGAAAAAGGACCTTGAAATTGAAGCAGTGCAAAAAGCATTGATTGAAGGGACTGTTTTGCCTCCAGCTTATGAAAAAGAACGAGAGTGCCTCGCCGATAGAGAGGGGCTACTCATAAACAGCAAACCAACTGAACGATGGGTTACCCCCAGTTCCCTGAGAAAGCAGATTGTCGAATATATGCACAAGGTCAGTGGGCATGCAGCTTCAAGGAAAGTGTTAGAAATGGTGCAGGGTTCCCACTGGTGGCCAGGGATCAGACAAACTATAGAGGAAGTTTGTGATCGGTGCATAATCTGTGCACAGATGGACCCCAGCCCATATAAGCGTAAGGCCTTGTTAGGACAGCCCTTGGTAGTTGAAGGACCATGGGTAAACCTTCAAATTGATTATATGGGACCATTGCCACCTGCCAAAGGGGGGTACCACTACCTGCTAGTTGTTGTAGACACTTTTAGCAAATGGGTTGAGGCATTTCCAATTAAGAAATGCACAGCTGCAGCCACGGCCCGAGTATTATGGGAACAGGTATTTTCAAGATGGGGATTTCCAAACAGATTGGAAAGTGACCGAGGCACACACTTCACAGGCCAAATTATAAAAGATCTTTGTGACATTCTGGGAATCACACAAAAGTGGCACATACCCTACCACCCTCAGTCATCTGGAGTGGTGGAGAGAATGAACAGGACTCTGAAGACAGCCTTGAAAAAGTCTGTCCTAGATGCTGGGCAGGACTGGTGTCGTCACTTACCAGGAATCCTAATGGCCGTTAGGGCCACCAGCAGTAAGAGCACTGGCATAAGCCCTCATGAACTGATGACAGCCAGGAAGATGCCTTTGTTGCATCCCAACATGGGAGATGTGCCAAAACCAATTTTAGATCGAGTGCAACATGATCAGTTTCTGAAAAATGTCCAGAGGACTCTGGAAGACAAACTACTGTTTGCCGCGCACAATATGGGAGTAGCCCACCAGGGAAACAAGAAACGATGGGATGATGCTGTAAAACCCAGCATCCACAAATTTGAAATAGGGGAGCAGGTATTGGTCAAAAATTACCTCCAGAAAGGGCCTTGGGATGCAAATTGGACAGGACCACATGAAATTGTGGATACCTGTGGGGAGGGCAATCTCAAGCTTAGACTGAAAGGGAGGAAAGAACCAGTATACAGATGGTTCCATGCTGACCAATGCAAATTGCATAAAAATCCAAAATGTTAACCTGACATAAGAATAAATGCTGCACTTGATGTTTTTCAGGTTTCCATCGCATCAAGTCATGACACAGAGGAGAAACGATCAAGGGGGGCTCATCCAGTCCTTCCTGCTCATGGTATGCTTTGCACTTGCGGACTGCAGCGACACAGCAAGCAGATGTATGGTGCATGACAATGGGACAGCATACCTCCAGTACAAGGACTACAACGTGACATGCCATGCAAATTCCACATGTTCAAAGACTTCCCTTGGACAAGAACAATGCCACTGCTTTGCAGGACTCATGGGTAATGGAGTTAGTAGTTGTGAGGACATTGATGAGTGTAGAGGAAGTAAGCCACCTTGTGGTCTCAACCAAACTTGCATCAATACAATTGGGAACTTTAAATGTAATTGTAAGCTAGGGTGGGGAATGAATCAGGAACAAAGGTGCGAGGAACGGTGTCCCAGGATGTGGCCCATGCCAGTCAATGGAATAATCACTGTTCCTACACCCTACACATATATCAACAATGTACAATGGGAATTTGTAACAGTTGTGATGGATCTGAATGATTTAAACACACAACTAATTGACGCCTGCAAAGACGAACCTAGCATTAGTAAACCATTTGATGACATAATGCAGAAAGAATGGGAGGAATTAGGACTCAGAGGGATGGCTGAGAAGAGAAAAAAACGAAGTATACTTGGGGATTTGGGAGGTATGTTCGGATTAGGGAATTCCTTGTATAACAATCATCAGGTGGGATTGCTGAAAAGCTATATTACAGACATAAAAACAAAGTTAGGAGGGTTTCTTCAGGACCATATTCGTTTTGCTAGTGAAACTGATGAAATCATGGTGAAGTATATGCAAGCACAAATATCATTGAATGCTGAGGTTGTGGCAGAACTCCTTAAGCTGTCACAACGACAATTCTGTTTGGCAGCAGCCAGCCATATGCGAACAATGGTACAGGATTTTGTTACGGATTTAATTGCCAACAGGTTTCCAAGACACTTCATCAAGGAGGGAGACATGCGAAATGCATGGAGGAATTGTGAGTCAGGCAGAAGGGAAGGTTTTGGGGCAAATCTCACCGTGTGTGCTGAAACTGATGTTAATTGGTATAACTCCAAATTAGCCCGAGACATTCTGAGTGAGCTACCTGATACAGAATGCCATCAACATAAATTCCAAAAAGAAATGTTCTTCCTGAGCAACTGGGAGAGTTTATGTATATATAACTACAAAAACAGTACCCACTTCACTTCTAGGATAAACTGTGCACATGATAGGAGGCTACAAGTATCAATTGACAACAAAACCATTTGTGGTAATTGTGTAGAGAATAATATTAAGGAGGGTATTTGCGTATGTAAAAGATACAAAGAGGAATGCGAACTACCTGTAAAATTTGAGCATATAGTCAAGAATGCTATTTCAGAAGTATTATCGTACAACCACACAACCCAGACAATAGCATTTGTTATGGCTATACCCATCTACCATGATAAGGATGTGTACCGTAAAACTTATAATATGATCAACATGGGGAAACTACACGACAACACTTTGACTAAAGTACATAGAGACCATGGGATGACAGTACAGGATGGAATAGCAATGTTAGCAATAGAAAGTTTAGAGGGTTGCAATATTGGTAGGAATATAATAATGTGCTCAGGTGATAGGTTAAATCCAAATCTAGGTTGTGGGTGGATGAACAGGAGTGATGTACACTGTGATCTCCACAGAAGTGGTGAAGCCACAGTATGTGGACATCAGGTTCATTGGTAACAACACCTATTGCATTAATGCAATTAACAATAGTTTGACCACAACCAATTTACAGTGCAGAGCACCGAGCAATGCTTTCTGCATTCAGGTGATCTACCCAATGAACATTGGAGGCAGAAAATTGTACTATACCAAGAATAGGATTGACCTTTACTTAGACGACCCTTATGCAGAATTCCTCCAGCCTGAACCTTTGCCTGAAACAAACAGGATTCAAGACCTGCAAGAGGTTGAGCAGCAACTGAAGGTTCAGCTGCTTAAAATGCATGAGCGTGAGAAGGAACTGACAGAGCAGGTCAGTAACTATATCAGTGGAATGTCGATGCTGAAGGAGAACTACCAGGACATGTACTGGGATGTACAGTTCAAAGCAGTTATCACTGCATGTGTCGTGGTACTGCTGCTGGGTGTGGCCTTGATGGTCTATCCCAGATTCCTAAGGGAACAGCGGAAAAGGGACCTTGGATATGTGGAGAGGAAAGTGTGCATGACACAAAGTAGGGTGTAGGTTATGGAGACGGACAACCACACCGCTACGACCTCCCCTATCCGACCCTTGTGTGTCGACCACTGATCAGTGTGATGCTGGTACTGTGCTCTGGGTAAACCTTTCACTGCTCTTGCACTAAGGCTCAAGGTTTAAGGGGGGATTATGTAAGGAAAAGCAGTAAAGATGCCCCAATGTTCTTGGTTGATCATTTGGATACAGACAGTGTTAGCAATTTATGATCAAGGGGGGGGATGATCAAAGGGGAAGTCTGGGAGAGAATAGGGGTTCCATTTGGCACCACTAAGGTGATAAGGAAGATAATTCAATTAACAGAGGCCAGAGAAGTGGCTGAGCTACCATTTGCTCTCACGGGAAATCCCCGTCCTGTCCTGTCCCGTCCCTGTCTCAGGATCCTCACACTCCAGGGGGTCACTCTTTATATGTAAATTCACTCACAACACCTACACACAGCACCTTGGCGGGGAGGGTCTTTTGGGGTATAAAGGGGGGTGAAGAGCTGCCCTTAATTTGTATTTGAGCTGCCTTTCAGTACCCGGTGTATGTCTACACTGTATTACATTATATTATTTTTACTGTTCAATAAACCACCATTTTGCTGAAACTGCGGAGACTCTGCAAGTGGATTCCTTACACCCCCATATGTGAAGAGTGCGGTGGGTTGAAAATCCATGAGCACCCTTTGCTTTGGAGGTAAGCTGTTATTGTTGTGTCTTCTGTGTTAATGTTGAGCTCTTTACAGGCCCCAATAAAATTCGTCCCTCAGTCGGAACGGAGAAGCCTGGCAGGACCACGGATTGCAAAAAAGCTTCTAAGGGCGTTGATGAAACTGTCGGTTGACATAGATTCAATCAGCTCTATGTGCACTGCCCTGGTTGACATACAGGTAAAGATCACTGCCCAGCGCTTACTGTCTGCACTTCCTCCTCTTGTTTTGCGTGTCGTAACAACCCATGGCCCGAAGACATCAAGGCCAACGTTGGTGAATGGAGGTTCTGGGGTAAGTCTATCAATAGGTAGGTCTGCCATCTTTTGTTCCTGCAACCGTCCACATAACTTGTGGCAGGTCACACACTTATGGATAACGGAAGACACCAGACGCTTTCCTCCAATAATCCAGTATCCCGCTGCTCTAATTGCACCCTCAGTTATGTGTTGTCGCTGATGTACTATCTGCACATGGTAGAATCTAACCAGGAGTATGGCGATGTGGTGGGCGCGTGGAACAATCAGAGGGTATCTCTCTTCTCTTGATAGGTCAGGAGCAGGAGATATCTGGCCTCCGACCCGCAGAAGGCCATCTTCATCGATCACTGGATTGAGCCTTTTGAGTGAGCTCCATTTAGGTAGTGTCTTACCTTCTCTGAAGCATTTCAGTTCGTCTTTCAACACATCATGCTGCATGGCACGGATAATAACTACCTTTGCTCGTGACAGTTGGTCGGTGGTGGGCCTGTCTTTAAAAGAACTCCACCTTTTGTTCTCTGAGGTGACAGAATTCCCTTTGAAAGATGCTGCTACATGGATGAGTTTAGCTGTAGCTTTACAGAGGTTTCCCCAATTAGAGAATCTTTCAAACCGTTGTGAACCCAGCCCAGTGGCCGAGGCCCTGGTAGCTAGGACCGTGATCTCAGGTTGGATCTCAGCGTCTGATTCAGGCGCCACCAGGGTAAAGGTGATAGGTTCCAGGATTTCCTCTGTGTTCTCACATGTAAGGAATCTGGGGCCGGCAAGCCAACTACTTTGCTGCAGCTGTGTTGCAGGCATAAATCTTGTAGCATAGTCCGCAGGATTCTGGTCCGTGGGAACGTAGGACCACTGATTTGGATGGGTGGATTGTCTGATACGGGTCACCCTATTTGACACATACACATAGAATCGTCTGGATGAATTGTGAATGTAGCCAAGTACAATCCTGCTGTCTGTGAAAAACCTGACTTCATCCACATCAATATCCATCTCGTCTCTGATCAGCTCATACATCTGAACGGCTAGCACGGCTGCACAAAGCTCTAGACGGGGAATGGTATGGGCAGGCCATGGGGCCAGCCTGGACTTTCCCATCACAAATCCCACGTGTGGTTTGCCGTCAGCATCGATTGCTTTCAGATATGCCACATTATGGCTACTGTAGATGCATCTGAGAAAATGCAAAGTTCTTTCCTCTGTGTTGAAAACAGTAACACAGGAATGTAGCACCTTTTTATATGCAGGTCTTCCAGAGCTTTTAGTGAGTCTCTCCATGTGTTCCATTCCACTTCTTTATCTGGGTCAAGTAGAATGTCCCACCCTCGTTCTGATGACAATTCTCGTACTAAAGCTTTTCCTTGCATTATTATAGGAGGAACGAACCCCAAGGGATCGAATAAACTGTTTACTGTGGACAAAATACCTCTCCATGTATATGGCTTCTCCTCTTTAGACACTAGGAATGTAAAGCTGTCCATCTCCAGGTTCCAGGAAAGACCCAGACTTCTTTGGAGAGGAAGAGGATCTACGCCAAGTTCCAGGTCTTTCAGATGCTTGGAACGGTCTTCTTTGGGTAACGCTTCCATCACCTGATAACTGTTTGACGCCACCGTATGTAGCCTCAGATTCGATTCTGCCAGCATCTGTTTGGTCCTTGTTAACCCCCTGGGGCCTGAGGCCTTTTTTCCACTTTCGAGGTAGTCTGACATGCCTTGACATTTTAAAATATTTCACCTATCTAAAAAACATTTATCCCAAAGTGATACATTTGCTTTTATTCAGCACAAACTCAGCACCAATAATCTGAGACCTCTTAGAATGTTATTATTCTATTTTTTGTTAAAATCAACTTTAAACATATACTTTTCAAAAACCTATTTTCAGACATGCTGAGAAATTGTAAAAAATCACATTATAGACATTTCTAGGTAAGACTTTTGAGCTCTGAAGCTTATAGACACAGGGGTTGGCTACACATAGGTGAAAGTGACATTCTGAAATTTTATGTAGTTTGATTACAGAATCAGACGTTCCATTGCCTCACTAACTACAACAACATTTATGAAACAACTTCCACAGTCCTTCAGCCTTACATCTGAAGCATCGTGTATAAATGAACTTGAACAGGCGACTGCAAACATGGATAAATCCCTTCGTAGCACACTAGATCTTGTAGCTCCACTTAAGAAAATAAAGCATAGAGATAAGAAACCTGCCCCCTGGTACTCTGATCATACACGTGAACTCAAACAGGCATCACGCAAGCTAGAGCGCAAATGGCGCTCAACTAAACTAGAAGTTTTCAAATCTGCATGGAAAGAGAGCCTGTCTAAATACAGACAAGCACTAGTGTCTGCTAGGTCTGTGTATCTCTCCAGATTAATAGACGGGAACAAAAACAATTCAAAGTTCCTATTTGAATCCGTGGCTAGGTTAACACAGAATTCTCCATTAAACTCGCAAGTCCCACAATCTCTTAAGAGTAATGACTTTATTACATTCTTTAATGGTAAAATAACTAAGATTAGACAGACCATCCAGTGCACATCCTTAGCTACCTATGACTGCCAGACTCCTGCTAGTCTTATGCCTATCAATAATGAGACTTTTGAATCTTTCATTCCTATAAAACACCCAGAACTCCTGAGCTTAATTTCCTCCTGTAAATCCTCTACAAGCCTCATAGACCCAATTCCTACAAAATTTTTCAAGGAAATCGCACCACAGATTAGCAATACCCTGTTAAATGTGTTAAACTCTTCTCTTAAGCTTGGATATGTTCCTAAACCTTTTAAATTGGCTGTTATTAGACCCGTTCTAAAGAAACCAAATCTTGACCCTAGTGTTTTAGGAAACTATAGACCAATCTCAAATCTTCCTTTCATTTCAAAGATCATGGAAAAGGTTGTAGTTCGTCAGTTGTCTACTTTCCTACAAAAAAATAATAATAATGAATTATATCAGTCTGGCTTTAGACCAAACCATAGCACAGAAACTGCTCTAGTCAAAGTAATGAATGATTTACTTATGGCTTCTGACCGTGGCTTGATATCGCTGTTGGTATTACTGGATTTAACTGCAGCATTTGATACTGTGGACCATAATATCCTCTTGGACCGGTTAGAAGGTGTAGTTGGCATTACAGGGACAGCACTCTCTTGGTTCCACTCATATTTAACTGATCGCTATCAGTATGCACATGTGAACAACGAATCATCCAAGGCCACCAAAGTCACATACGGTGTCCCACAGGGATCAGTACTGGGCCCACTACTGTTTACACTATACATGCTACCGCTTGGTAACATTAATAGAAAACATGGTGTTGGTTTTCATTGTTATGCAGATGATACACAGTTATATATATCTGTTAACCCTGATGATACATCACTCCTATCTCGGTTAGAAGATTGTCTGTTAGATATTCGGTGCTGGATGGCAAAAAATTTTCTAATGTTAAACACAGAAAAAACAGAAGTACTGGTGATTGGTCCCAAGGCTGCAAGAAATAAGTTTCACCACCTCAGCATTAGTGGCCTTCCTACACAACCTAACACAGTGGTTAGAAATCTTGGTCTTCTAGTAGATTCAGATCTATGTTTTGATGCTCACATAAGAAGTATTACTAGAACTGCGTTTTATCATCTACGAAACATAGCCAAGCTTCGTAAGATGCTCTCACTTCGTGATGCAGAAAAATTAATACATGCCTTCGTAACTACCAGACTAGACTACTGTAATGCCCTCCTTTCTGGTTGCCCGTCTGGTTCCTTAAATAAACTTCAGCTGGTACAAAATGCGGCAGCCAGAGTTCTCACAAACACTAAAAAATTTGATCACATCACACCAGTCTTATCCTCCCTTCATTGGTTACCAGTTAAGTCTCGGATTGACTATAAAATACTGCTGTTAACCTATAAAGCACTGAATGGCCTTGCACCAGACTACCTTAATAATCTGCTGACCACATACAATCCCCCACGCTTGCTTCGATCTCAAGGTGCGGGATATCTGTTAGTACCTAGGGTAGAAAGATCTACGGCAGGCTGCAGAGCTTTCTCCTATAGAGCTCCTCAGCTGTGGAACGGTCTTCCACCGGATGTGCGGGTTTCAGGCTCACTTTCAATATTCAAGTCTAGACTAAAAACACACCTATTTAGTTTAGCTTATAGGGACACTAGTTCTAGCTCTAGCTAGCTTCTCACTCCCAGTTAAACCTATAGTGTGAGGTGTAGAGCTGGGTGGGGATCGGTGCCATTGGCTTTGGATAAACTGAACTGACAGTGCTGTCACTCTAGCTTCACAATTGCTTGTGGGATTGGAGTGCTGACATTTCAGGGACTCCCCATGCCTGCATTCCCACCTGCCTCTCCCTCCTACTTATGCTGCCATAGCCATATCTGCCGGAGCATTGCACTTCATATTGCACTCATCTAACTTTTAGCACTGCCTATAGTCTCCCTTACTTTGACTAATTGCATTTATTTCCACCACCTTCTCCTGGGTGGTGCTACCTGGAGCTTTCAATCTATCAAGATGTCCAGCACACCCTGCAACATGTGACGTCGCCACTGCCAATGACGACTGTGCATCCAGCTCGCCGTTCTGCCAGTGTCATCTTCCTTGTATGACCCGCTCCCTGCCTTCTGGCTGCCTGGCGATTGGAGGAAGTGTTGGCACCGGCTTGTCATCTCCCCCCTGCTCCCCGTTTGTGTTTCAGACTAAACTGTATTTGACTCTCCCTGCCGGCCCCTGGAGGATGGGCTCCCCCTTTGAGTCTGGTCCCTCCCAAGGTTTCTTCCTTCTAGGGAGTTTTTCCTTGCCACTGTCGCCTATGGCTTACTCCCTGGGGGCTTTGGGTGGGGATGCTGTAAAGCGCTTTGGGACAATGTAATGTTGTGATAATGCGCTATACAAAAATAAATTTGTTGTTGTTGTATTACTAAAGTGTTAGTACTTTAGAGTGACACTCTTTTTCTCAAAGTCAGTGGCCTTCAAAATGAATATTGATGAGATAGGTGTCCTCACACCTGTAGTAGTTTGCATGCTGTCAATGGCCCATCAGTCTGGAATGTCACTGCACCCCACACCCATCACTTTGGAAAGGCAGTTTGAAACGCAAGAAAAGTAGCAACAATAAAATCCCTTTCACAGTTTATTGGTAGATGGAATGAAAAATGAAAAACTGTTACTATATAAATATAGAAAGCGATAAATATGATGCAGTGACTATTATTAACGCTCTGGGGACGAGGGCATCGTCGACCGCGTATCTTTCTCGTGTATTTCAGTTTATATCTCGCTGAAATCATTATGTAAAATCATGAAAAAAACACTGACTAAATCCGTTATCTGTCTTCTTTTCAAAACTTCCGTTGTCAGAAGTATTAAAGTTTTTAAAATTAGGTTAAATAGGCAAAAAAGCAAATCGTGTCACCTTTCTTTGTTTTACTTGTATCGCGAGCGTTTAGGACCGCTCTCAGCGGAAGATCGCTATTCACGTTCTAAATACGCTGCGTTTGAATCGCCGACCACGTGATTGCAGGCACACAGGCTTAGCCCACTGAGCCATGAATGCAGGTATGAGCTTCGCTGCTGAAAGTGGCAACACTGGCGCAAAGCTTCAGCGGCAGAGACGTATCCGTGTGCTATATTGTAGCCGATCAGTGTAAACACTACCCAGACATGTGCTCTTGTTTATTTCGGTCACAATGGGCGTATTCACATATTTCTTTACCCAATACTAACTGTCGGATTATCATGTTATTATCATGCGAATAGCGCGATTTGCAAGTGGGTGGGCGATCAGAGCCGCTTCGAGACGCAGACGCTTAAGTCAGTCACTCTTGTTCTTTCAATTCATATCACGAAGGTGTAAAAATATATTTACTTTCTACCTATATATATATTTGAAAAGTAGACCGTCCAAGGTTTCTGAGAGTATTTTTAAAATGTGTATATGACAAAAACTCGCGGAGTTATTTAAACGGTTTTGCGAAATTTCTGTCAGATCCCGCCGGCGGGATCGCCGGTCCCAAGGGGTTAAGAGGTCTATTGCTCGCTCAGGTGAGGCAACAGAGATCAGACCATCATCCACATAGAACTGTTGCTCTACAAACTGTCTTGCATCGGAGCCGTATTCTACTTCACCTTTCTCGGCGGCTCGTCTCATGCAATATATAGCAATAGCAGGTGATGGAGTATTTCCAAATACATGGACTTTCATCCTGTATTCCACCACATCTTTGTCAAGGTTGTTGTCCTCATACCAAAAGTAACGGAGGTAGTCTCTATGATCGCTTCTGACCACAAAACAATAGAACATTTGCTGTACATCTGCTGTGACAGCTACTGGCTCTTTTCTAAATCTCAGAAGCACTTTTAAGAGTGTGTTGTTTAAATCTGGGCCGCTGAGGAGCACGTCATTTAGGCTAAAGCCCTCACATTCAGCACTGGAGTCGAATACCACTCTTATTTGACCCAGCATCTTCGGATGATAAACACCAAATGTGGGCAGGTACCAGTGTTCTTTGCCTGTCTCCAGAGGCGGCGCACGCTCTGCCTGGTCATTATCCAGCATTTTCTGCATGAACTCAGTGTAGTGGCTCCTCATTTCTGTCTTTTTCTCCAATGTCTTCCTAAGTGAGGTGAGGCGGTTCACTGCCTGTTCTCGGTTGCTGGGAAGTGGTCGTCGTGGCGACCGGAAAGGCAGAGGTGCTACCCAGCTGTGGTCATCATCCTGGTAGACCTCGTTATTCATGATGGTAAGGAATGTTTTGTCATTTATTGACAGTGCAGGTTTGTTATCATCTCTGGAGCTCTAGAACACTGAATGGCCAAGGCTGACTGCATTTCTTATCCGACCAGTTCCTTCCCCACAGGCAGAGAGAGGAGGGTTTTGTCGCCTTAGTATGCTGCTGTAATCCTTCACCTGGATGTTGTTTGGACAGGGATAGAGGAAAGATGTTCGGCCATTTTGCAGCACATTTGCTTTAAACACATTGATTTCGGCTGGTTTGTGAACTGCCCCCAGACAGGTTTCACCTATAACCACCCAGCCCAGGTCCAATCTTTGTGCATATGGAGCGTTGTGTGGCCCGTTGATTTGTTCTCGCACCTTGTGTACCCTCAGGATGTCTCTCCCTAAGAGCAGGAGGATGGGTGCATCAGGATCCACTGCAGGAATTTTGCTGGCTATTGGCCTCAGGTGTGTGTAATACTGTGCAACCTCTGGGGACGGGATTTCTGATCTATCGTCAGGCACCATGTCACACTCAATTAGCGTGGGGAGAGGGAGCTGTAATCTCCCATCCATTGATTCAAGCAAAAAGTTGTTGACTCGTCTGCCTGAGGTTTCTGTTATCCCTGAACAGGTTTTTAGTGTGTATGGGGCGGGACTGGCTTTGATTCCGAAAAGATTGAAGAACTCGGTCCTTGCAAGTGACCTGTTGCTCTGTTCATCCAACACTGCATACATCTTGACTGCTATCTCTCTTTTCCCAACAGGATATGCTTTAATCAAACAGATCTTGGCACATGAGTGTGGACTGTCTGTGCTGCCACAAATATCAGTGCAACTGGACCTGACTGTGGGTGTTCCTTTGTCAAGCTCCTCGCTATCCTCTTTGTTTACTATGCCACTCTCCACAGATGTGGGAGGACCTGGATGCAAGGCTGCGATATGTTTTTCACTATTGCACTCAGTACATCTTATTATCGCTTTGCAGTCTTTTGCTATGTGCTGGGCTGACTCACAACACCTAAAGCAAAAGCGGTTATCTTTCAGATAAGCTTTCCGTTCTTCAATAGGCTTGATTCTAAATGCCCGACACTTCCTAAGTGGGTGTGGTTTCCTGTGTATTGGACACTCACGTTCTGGTTCACTCCTTTTCTTCTCAGCAGAGCTGTTGTCACGGTCATTATATTTAGATGCAACATCTGTTTTGTGCACGTTCACTGAGACTTTGTACCTATGCTTCACAGTCCTTTCTGTTCCTGATAGAGCATTGCTGTTGAAGGCGCCAAAGGCGAAGCTGGGGTCATTCCTCACATTAGCTTGTTGGCGGACAAATTGTGAGAAGAGGGGGAAAGGAGGGAATGCTACTCCACAGTCTTGTATCTAGACCCCGTGGTAATCCATTTCTCTTGAAGGCTGTAGGGCAACTTTTCCACTATGGGGTTTACCCCTCGAGTTGTATCCAAAAAGGCCAGGCCTGGTAGATATCCTTCTGCCTTAGCACACTCCAATTCAAGTAGGATGTCACCCAGTTCTCGGAGCTTGATATTATCTTTGTTGGTTAGCTTTGGAAAATCTTCAATCCTTTTAAGCAATGCATGTTCGATGACTTCTGATGAGCCATAACAGTCCTCGAGCCGTTGCCATGCCATGCTAAGGCCCACAGCAGGATTAAGGACATGCACTGAGCGAATTCTTCTTACCTGTTCTGCTGAGTCAGCTCCGAGCCATTTCACTAACAAGTCTAACTCTTCTCTGGGAGATAGGTTTAGGTCTTGGGTGGCACTTACGAAGGATGCTTTCCATGCCCAGTAATGTTCAGGGCAGTCATCAAACTTGAGAAGACCTGAGCTCACGAGCCCCCTGCACATGATGCACCTGGCAAGGTCTTGTGTTTGTGATGGCTCATGTGAGAAAGATCTGTGGGGTTCGGAATACCGCTGATACATTTCAGTATAAGTTTTAGGTGGAAGTCTCTCGCTTGGTTCTTCTTTCCTGATGTTTGTGACTTTCGGCATCGGGCTTTGGTGAGTGGCTGGTTCGACCTTTATGTTTCTGAGTGGTCTGTAGGAGTCCACTGACATATGTTTCAGGGGTGGCGGGTCTTTGCCAAATAGCTCGGCATGTTGCTGGACATAGTTCCCGACACGTTCAACTGCACTGAGAGGCTTTTCTCGAAGACGTGGTTCATGGCACTCCTCCCCGCTTTCAAGCTCCTCTTCCTCATAGGCTGTGGCTTCAGCCTCAGCGGCAGCAGCAATCTTTTGGCTTTTCAGAATGTGGAGACTGGCTTCGAGTTCAGCTTTCTGCCTCATCACGCTAGCTTCTCTTTCAGCGAAAGCCAGTTGGGCCTGAGCTGCTTTTGATTTAGCACGTGCTCTGGCAGCAGCTGTTGATGCTAATCCATAACTGGAGTGCTGTGATGACCTACGAGTCATTTTTGATAATTGTGACCCGATATCTGCAGTTTGAAATGACTCTTGCCTCTCAAATAACTGATGAACTTCTTTGTTTAGCTCTAAAGCAGCTGCACCTTGAGCCTGATCGACGGCATCTTCCCCTAATCTGCCTGTGTGTAGACTCATGGTTTCTTAATGTAGCCTTGTCTTCTTATGCTTGAGCCCACTGCGCTGTTGTCTTTTTACTATGCTGCCCTTGTACTGCGTTGCCAACCAGCCTGCAAGACTAGACAGCTAGCTAACACCGGAAAGGGTGGTTAATCGAAATCTCAATAACTCCACAAGGCGTCCTTTTCTTGTGTTTACTAATCTTTCAACGTAAGAATCACCCTTATCCTTTTTACTGTAAAACTGCAATACAATACAGAAATAAAGATACATAAATTTAACATAAAACATGTAGTACAGGATTAGTACATGTTACGTACATCTTTGGCATTATTTTTAGCCTATAAACACGATCACGCAAGCTAGCATAGCTTAACTGCTAAGAACATAAATCTCACATACTCTTCAAAACCAAAACTACGGAATTTAGCGTAAATTAACTAAGGAATAACAATCCAACATAAACGTCAACTTACAGAAAAATAATGTCCGGGGCTTAAACGCTTAAGACGGGAGTTCGCCAGTGTTCAGCTGCGTCCATAGCTTGTGATCGTTATGCGTGTACATTTACTAGACCGGGAAGTACGGAGGAATTACAACCATGCAAATGTCCATAAGATGGCAGCACCTCCCAAGCTAAATCAACCTAAATAGAAATTAATTCTAATTCAAAATTTCCCTACGAAAGGCAGAATACAGTGACTATTATTAACACAGTGGGGTCGGCGGATCTGACACAAATTTCGCCAAACCGTTTAAATAACTCTGCGAGGTTTAAAAAACACCCTCAGAAACCTTGAACGGTCTACTTTTCAAATATATATAGGTAGAAACTAAATATATTTTTACAGCTTCGTGATATGAATAGAAAGAACAAGAGTGACTGACTTAAGCGTCTGCGTGTTGAAGCAGCTCTGATCGCCTTCCCACTTGCAAATCGCGCTATTCACATGATAACGACATTATAATCCGACAGTTAGTATTGGGTAAAGAAATGTGTGAATACGCCCATTGTGATTTGGCACAATTTGAGTCCCTCTCACCTCTTGTATTTCATATATTGGGTCACCAAACTTCATATTTAAACAGCTTTACATATATATTGAAATGCACCCTTTAATACAGTGTAAAAAAACTGAACAAATTGTTATCTTTTTATGAGAAATAATACAGTTTTTTCATTTGACACCACATATTTTGTCATGTCCCTCATGGCCTTGATGAAAGTTTACTTTGAAAATACCAAATAAATCTATTTAAAAAGTCAATAAATTTTGATATCAACCTAAACATCTATTTGTGCTCTTTTGCTGGTAATGTTTATTTTTTTCAAATTTAATTGCTAATTATTCATTAAAATCACAATTATTTCTGTACCTGAGTAACCCCTCAACCCCTTTACATGAATGATCCCACCCCCATGAATACAATGGTGTGATCCAGAATTCCATATACATCAGGAAGTGACATCACTGAAGTCTTTTGGACAACAGGACCACAGAGACAGGCAAGTTTCTCCCATCTTTTCCTTTATTTTGGTCATTTATCTTGTGATATTGTGGTCGTCAAACTCAATGACTCAACACCGTAACATGAAAAAAAGATAGAAAACTATTACTTATGAAAAAGTTTTTTGTTATTTCATGAATATATGGTGATTTTGAATTTCATGCATGCCATGTTCTCTCTGTCTGGTATTCACTACATTGACCAGCGGCCAGTTTGTGCAAAAATCTCAAACCCGTCACACTCAACCCCGTTATGTTTTTGATTGTAACGGGGTTGTGAGATTGTGATGGGGTTGAGATTTTAATACTTTGGTTGTTAAGTTATCCAATTATTTAAATTAATTATTATTATATTCAATCAACATTCTTATACTGCATGCATGCTGAATGTGATTTATGTTCCATGTTAAGAATGCGAGTAAGATGGCACCAACAACAGCAGCAGAAAGGCAAAGGAAGTATCGGGAACACCTTAAAGCTGATCCTGAAAGAAGGGAGAGATACCTGCAGAGTGAGCGTGAGAGATGGAGAAAGAATGTAGAGGCAGGGAAGAAGAAAGCAATTAATGAACTGAGTAAAAGAGAACAGTGTAAGAAAAGAAAAATGTGTAGAGCAGCTTACCATAGGAGCAAGGAGAGGAAAGAAGTGCTCAAGAACTTGAGCACTCCTCCACAGAGTCCTGATCAGGGAGATCACCCAGAGCAGCCTTCACAGCCAAGATCTTCAAGGTTAGGGCAATGGGTAGTTAACAGTGTTTTAGTGAAAATGTCATTTTATGTCATTTTTCACAATGTCATTTTAGAAACAGGGAGGGCAGGAGGAAAAAGGCATAACTTTCCACACCCAAATCAACTTTTATTGTTTTGTTTTGTAGGCAATGTCTGGTGGCTCAGAAAAAGTACAGAAGAGAAAAAAATAAGCTCAAGAGGCAAATAGCGGAACTCCAGGAAAAACTTGAAAAAGAAAGAAAAAGCAAAGAAAAATACAAAAAAAAGGTGCCAACGTTCAAAGAAATCTTCGGATTCACCACAGTCGAAAATAACACGACTCACTTCAAATTGCCCCGTTAACCCCCAAATAAAAAAAACCTTACTTTTCCATGAATCGCTCATTGAAGATATTAGGAATAAATATAAAAAAGCCACCAAGGACAGAGAAAGGCAGCTGATTGCCAAAGTCACGACAGGGAGAATTATAAAAAAAAATACAGGTTGCAAAAGTTTGCAAGTGACTCCCTCGGATTTTCAAACAAGAATTTTAGACATCATGACAGTCTTCATTTTGAAAGAAAGAGGACCAGCAGGTTCACTGAAGACTTCAAAAAAAGAATCAAGGCATTCTATCTCAGGGATGATGTGAGTAGAATGACCACAGGAACCAAACAAACACTCACAAAGAACAAATTAAAAATGCAGAAGAGGTTCCTGATGGACACGATAGAAAATATCCACAGAAGATTTTTGGCAGAAAACCCAGACCAGATGATATCTTATTCCCTTTTCTGTCATCTTCGCCCCTTTTGGGTTGTGAATCCAACACTCTCTGAACGTGACACATGCATGTGTAAGTTGCATGAAAATCTCAGCTTTCTGGCAGTGAAGCTCCATCAGTTGAAACTCATTGAGACTGCCAACATTGAAGAGTTGATAGAGAAGGTTTGCTGCAACTCATCCAGCAAGAGTTGCATGTATGGAGAGTGTGTCCATTGCAAGGACAAAACTGTCCACATCACAAGTGCATACAACAGCACCGCAAACACATCATTTACCCAGTGGGTAATAGAGGAGAAGGAGATAGACAAAAAGGGAGAAAAGGCAACTGTCAAGGTGACAGTCAAGAAATCTGTGGAGGGCACAGAAGAGGACCTCATTGAGCTCTTCCACAGCTTTGTAAAGAAATTTAAAATGCATCACTTTAATATCAAGCAGCAGTATGCCTTCTGCCGTGAGCTGAAGAACAACATGTCAGGGGAGGAGGCTTTGATACATGTTGACTTCTCAGAAAAGTACAGCTGTAAATACAGTTCTCAAGTTCAGGCGGTCCACTTTGGGGCTTCACATCAGCAGGCCACCCTTCATACTGGTGTGTTGTATGTTGGTGGACTCTCAGAGCCTGTGTGCTTTAGCACCATCTCCCCCAGTAGACATAAAGACCCTCCAGCAATATGGCAGCACCTAAATCCTGTGCTAGATTACCTTCAAGGCCAACATCCACAAGTGTCTGTGCTGCACGTTTTAAGCGACGGAACCTGTACGCAATACAAACAATGAGGAAACTTCTACCTTTTCACTACAGAACTGGACAGAAGAGGATTCAAGGCTGGTTCTTGGAATTTTTTCGAGGCTAGTCATGGAAAAGGAGCACCAGATTGTGTCGGGGGAGCCTTAAAAAGAGCAGCTGACATGATGGTAGCAAAGGGGCATGACATCCCAGATGCAGAAGAGTTATTCAGGGCCTTGTCTGAAACAAACACAAGTGTGAAACTGTTCTTTGTGAAAAGTGAAGATGTTGAGAAAGCAATGGAGAAAATGCCAAAGCAGATACCAGCTGTTCCTGGAACCATGAGAATTCACCAGGTCATTACTGTAGCTCCAAGAGAACTGATGGTTCGTGATGTAAGCTGCATGTGCACAACATGGAAGCAGTTTAACTGCAAATGCTTCAACACCCAGTGTTTCACTTTTGGCCAGAAGATAGAAACGGCTGTGGAGGGAATCCAGAAAAAGAAATCCAGTGGGAAAGTCCAGAGCTGATTGGTAAATGGTGTATTCTCAGATATGACAATGATTTGTATCCAGGCATCATTCTAAACATACAAACAACACATGTCCAGGTCAAATGCATGCATCATGTTGGGTCAAACCGATTCTTCTGGCCGCATCAGGATGATATCCTCTGGAACCTGTTTGATGATGTCCTTGAACTCATTCCACCCCCACAGACTGTGACAAAGCGCCATGTGGAAGTCTTGAAAGAGGTGTGGAACCGACTCACAAGATGAATTCATGAAACAAAAGGCACATTCATGCATATATACAGACACACACACTGATGCAGGCACACACATGCAAAAACACTCTGACATAGACACAGACACAGGCGCTGATACAGACAGACACACTGAAATTGTTAACTGATTATTATTGTTATTAGTTCAACCAGTTCATCAAGTTTAATTGTATGTTATCGGAGCAAGGATGAGGTGACTTTTAGCACACCTCATGAGGCTCTCTTATGCCTAGACACACACACACCCACCCACCCTCACATACACACACACACACACATTATGTTACATTTGAGCAATTCACTTTACAATGTTTGTTAGTTGTTAATATGCTGTTGTGGTTGTTTTTACTTTAGGTTAATAAAACTTAATTCTACTGCAATTTGTATCTGGTGTCCTTCCTATGGTTACAAAGTGAGATATAATGCTAATGGAAAGTCCTATACATTGAATTTGTTAGTAAACAACTGTTTATATGTAAAGCTGTATTTGTCTCTTCAACTCCGTTACCATCTTCAACCCTGTTATGCTAGTCTCAACCCCGTCACACCTACATTTTCATATATTATTTTCTTAAAATGTTGAAAAAATAATTTAATGTTTGCTGATTTGTGTCTAAAATATTGAGCGCTATCATATGATCATTGATTTTGATTACAATTCTTAGTTAAACTAAATTTTTGATGAAAAATTACAAGATTGCTTTCACTTATTAGTTACATTTCAGGATTTAAGAGAGTAAAAATGTGTGATTTTATGTCATTTTTCTATTTAAAATTATTGAATTAGTATAGGGGACATCTGATTAATGTAAACATATTGATTTCTTTAGAAATACATTTTATGATAATATTCAGAGAGCCTCCAAAGTGTCCATAACGGGGTTGAAGAATTACAGTCACCACATCTTGAAAATATGATCAATAATAAAAGAAAACTAATGCCTGAGATGGGAAAATGCTTTTTTCTGATAGTTAAATATATCCGTAATGATGTGGGATATACATACAAATAATACATTTTGGTAAAAAATGTGAAAATATCCAAGTCCAATTTTAACCATTCTCATGGAATGACTCATATGGTCACAATTTTTCATTTTTCATTCCCTCTACCAATAAACTGTGAAAGGGATTTTATTGTTGCTACTTTTTTAGCATTTCAAACTACCTTTCCAAAGTGATGGGTGTGGGGTGCAGTGACATTCCAGACTGATGGGCCATTGACAGTATGCAAACTACTACAGCTGTGAGGACACCTATCTCATCAATATTCATTGTGAAGGCCACTGACTTTGAGAAAAAGAGTGTCATTCTAAAGTTCTAACACTTTAGTAATCAAACCACATAAAATTTCAGCTATGTGTAGCCAACCCCTGTGTCTATAAGTATGAGTTTGTGCTGAAAAAAGCATGAAAAGCACATGTAACACTTTGGGATAAATGTTTTTTAGATAGGTGAAATATTTAAAAATGTCAAGGCATGTCAGACTACCCCAAAAGTGGCTGAGAGGCCTCAGACTCCAGAGGGTTAACCCTCTGGGGTTGAGTGCATTGTCGGCGATGCAGCATAGTTTTCGAGTCTATTTCAGTTTATATCTCGCTGAAATCTTTATGTAGAATCATGAAAAAAACACTGACTAAATCCATAATCTGTCTTCTTTTCAAGACATCCATTGTCAGAAGTATTAAAGTTTTTAAAATTAAGTTAAATCAGCAAAGTAAACCATGTAACCTTTCTTTGTTTTACCTGCATTGGATAGTACCGCCCTCACCTTGAAGATCGCTATTCGCATTCTAAATAGCCACATTACTGCGTATTCAAATCGTATTCACATGGTAATTTGATGAACAACGTAACGGTGAAACACGATCCAGATACATCCCCATCAGCACCATAAAAGGGGGGGAGGATGTGGCCAGGTGTGAATGGCTCATGCATACACGAGAGCTCCTACATATTCAATGGAAGGAGGTCAGAAATAGTGACATGAGTTAGGTTTTTCTTATTTATCTATCCAACTGAATGTTGCAACTACACCATTTAGTCATCTTCATGTACCCAAGACTTTGGTGATCAGATATGTGAGATCAAAACAAACTGGCACCATTGCTTACTATGTACTTTTATAATGAACTGGACCGCAAGCGATCAAAAGGAAGGTATGATGCCAATGACTCGACTGGGGAACATAGGACTGGCAAGTACATATAATACTGAATTAACGAGAAAGCTAATGAGAGGCAGCTGGGAGTGATTAACATGAGGAATGAGAAGCAAGACAAACAAGTAATGGGTGTGGCTTGTTAGGGTCACCCTAGGGAGAAGACATGAGGGTAAGGTGGATGTGACGGGCTTGACATATCTGTACTGTACACTTTGCATATCAGATTACTTTGTCATTTCCTATCTAGATTTTTTATATGATACACAAATCACCAAAATTATGCTTAAATATGTACAAAGTTACTACTGTACACACTGGCAGCACTACATTATGGACCTGTTCTTAAAAACGTACCATTAATGGCACTGAAAAGCTTAAAACTCACAGCCACAAAAACAACAAACATGTGAGTAAGGCTGGATGCCAAGACAAGGATGCGCAGTGTAGCCAAGGCAAGACTTTTAATATTAATGATACACTTAAACTAATATTATAGTATGTATCACTAATATTTAAATATTATATAATTTTATGAGATATATCTCAGTATTTTTTGGGGGGAAAAACTGTGAATGTCAAGGAATGTGCAGATGTGAAGGAAACACTGTACCTGTGAGTACATATCTAACTTTGATAATAAATACACTGCCCGACCAAAAAAAAAGTCACCATTTGAATTTATATCAGCAAATACTTACGAGCCAATGACTGGATCATTACTACAGCTCAGCAATGTTATGCAGCAATAAAATGAAGCCCAGCAGCCCCCAAGTTTTCCCCCTGTAAGTTGGAAGACCTTATGTGGCTGGATGTAGAATAACATCATACCCAGGACAAAAAAATTACAGGTTAAGGGCCTTGCTCAAGGGCCCAATGGAGTATAACTACTCTGGGCATTCATGGGATTTGAACCAGCAACCTTCCAGTTACTGGCACAGATTCCTAGCTTCAGAGTCACCACTCCACCCAATAACTAAACCACTCTATCTAATAACTAAATAATGACTTAACCAGGACACTGAAGTACTAACTACAAGTACTCTACAGGAAACAAGGCAAGGGAGCAGGGGAGGACCAGGAATAACACTACAAACAGGAACAGGCAGAGTAGCAGATAACTGATTCTTTTATTCCATGCACACACACACACACACACACACACACACACACACAGAAAAATGTTTGTAATTTTATCTTTGTGGGGACTCTCCATTCATTTATATGGGGAAAACTCTAATCCCAACATGATGGCCATAAACCCTACCCAACCCTAACCTTAACCACAAGTAACCAAACAAAATACGAGACTTTTGCTAATTTTAGTTTTTTGATTCCATTCACAGATCTTTGTGGGGACCTGAAAAACGGTCCCCGCAACATAAAAATAACAGGTTTTCATCACATTGTAGGGGACCAAATGTAATATAAACATAATCCACACACACACACACACAAAAAAACAGGCCTGCAACATGAATCAATTAGCCAGGACAATGAGCAACTGGTAGTACAATCAATAACCATGAGGCACAGGAAAACAGGCAACAGGTGGAATTAATAACATAATTGGTTATGGAACTAAGTGACTAAACAAGCAAACTAGGAAACCCTGATCTAGCAGTAGGGATATAAAGCAGAGACAATGAATACATAAAAGAGTACAAAGAAGAACCATTTCAAGGAGGGCGAACCAAGGACGGAAAAACAATGTTAGAAAATAAGCACGGGACTAATTCTGCACTCCATTTGTACTCATAACTTTTTAGAATTCCATGTTGGAAATTTCAAGTAGAACGCCCCTTGAAGTTGGAATTCCGACTCGTGAGCTCAGAGGAATCAACAAAACCCTGAGCTCCGAATTTGAGATAGCTGCGCCCTTTATCAACATAAGTTAATGCTGTAGTTCTATACTGTTTATTAGCACATACGTCTTACTTGTGGTTTATTAAATCAGTTGTATACACAGTACTGTCCAACTGCTGTCTATGGATGTGTTGCTATGCAAAATACTACGTAATGTGTTGTTATCCACTGATATTGCTAACAATGGCTAACAACCAGGCTAGAACTGGGGCCCATTTCATTAAGCAGGATTTCTTAAGCAGACAAATTGTTGGATTTAAGGTAGTCTGGGCTAAATGTAAGTGAATTTAAACTGGGGTAAATAAAATCCAACAAGTTATCCAGGTAAGAAAGAAATCTTGCTTTTTAAAACAGGTTCCTGGTATTGCTAGGTGGTTTTTCCAATTTATGTACTGGAACACTGTTAAATAACATCATTCCCAATTCCAAGATCCGACCTCCGAAGTAAATGGAATGCAGCATAAGCACTAACAATCACTGGATACAATAAATCAAAGATAAATCAAACTAAGAATGATTAACATGGAAGCAAAAATACAAACAGGACCAAAGGAGAAAACATAGCAAATGCAATAAACACTGATAACCAGTGAGACTGGTCAAGCCAGCTACGCACCCAGAACCAGCAGGTTCAGTCTCTGAGCCTCAAGCTCAGCCCACTGAGCCATGCAGCAGTCCAGGAACAGGGAAACACACAGGGGTTGAATAATAAAACTACAGAGTATTAAAAAAGGCAGAATTACCAGCCATACCTGCTGGCCAAATGGAGAGGTGGAGGAGGGCGGGGTCAGAACGGGGCAGTACCTGACACACTGTTGGCTGACTAATAGTGATATGACTGGTGCAGGAACATAAGAACATAAGATATTTACAAACGAGAGGGGGCCATTCGGCCCATCAAGCTTGTTTGGGGAGAACTTAACTAATAGCTCAGAGTTGTTAAAATCTTATCTAGCTCTGATTTAAAGGAACCAGGGTTTTAGCTTCCGCTACACTAGCAGGAAGACTATTCCATACTCTAACTACACGCTGTGTAAAGAAGTGCTTCCTCAAATTTGTTTTAAAATGTTCTCCCGCTAATTTCCACTTATGGCCACGAGTTCTAGTATTTTAAACTAATATTGAAATAGCCATTTGGCTGAACAGCATCCAGACCCGTTAGAATCTTATAGACCCGGATCATGTCCCCCCTTAGTCTCCTTTGCTCAAGGCTAAACAGATTCAGCTCAGCTAACCTCTTGCCTATTGCCAGCACACATACCCCATCTGGTATACAGTCCACATTGAAAAAGGGAGATGGGGAAGTAGTTGTGATGTCCTATTGAAGCTTCTTGTACCATTTGCTGTATTTTGTGAACACGTGACATGGCAAAAGGGTTCAAAGTGCATGTATTGTGTGTATGTACTAAGCCTTTTCCTGACACCTTTTCCTGGGTTAGTACATATTACTGCAGAAGCAAGAGGCACCATGCAGACAAACATCCTAAGGCATTTATTTGATTTTTATTTTTCAGAAAAATGTGCATGCTTTGTACAAATATCTTCAACAAAAAATGACAGAAAATTAAAAATGAGAAAAAGACAGCAGGACATAGAGCTAGAGGGACTGAGGAAAACCAAAATCAAGTTTCAGATACTACTACTTCAGAAACAAATGGTCAAGAATGAATCTCTCTCGCTTTCTCTGTCTCACATTGTGTGTACTTATTAATCATTCTTTCCCCCTTGCAGCCTGAAAGGAAGAGTCTTGGGTAATAAACATAACATTTGTGTTGAATAATTGTGCCGTCCTTATTGAAAATATTGGCCCACAATTCAGTCTCTGGCAGCTCTGTTACTGGGTTAGTCAAGGTGCAGTGGCTCAAGGTCATCATCAGGCTGCACCACCATCTCAGGAGCCCTTTCTTTTTTGATGGCGGCTATGTTGTGTAAGATAGAGCATGCAAGTTATGTCACATGCTCTGTCAGGTGCAGCCCTCAGCCTTTTTAGACATTGAAATCTCTCCTTTAGGTGACCAAAGGTCATTTAAATTTGTGCCCTTGTGCTAGACAGAGCTGCATTATATTGGATTTGTGGGCCAGGGTTAGAGAATGGGATTATTAAAAACGTTGGGTTACGAATGTAACCTTGGTTCTGTGAAGGAAAGAAAGGCTGCCAGACGGCTAGCCCAGAGGGCTGGAATATAATCCGCGCATGCGCGAGTTCTGAGGTAGACCTATAACAAAACATTACATTACATGTGAGTGTGCAACGTCACTGGATATAACTGTGAGCGTGGCACACGATCGTCCTCATAAACCCTGATCGCGAAGTCCAGAGCGACGACAAAGTCTGGCAGCCTTTCTTTCCTTCACAGAACCAAGGTTACATTCGTAACCCAACGTTCTGTTTCACTCAAGAAAGGCTGCCAGACGGCTAGCCCAGAGGGCTGGAATATATGTATGCCCCAACGTCGCGGAGGACAATCATTTCAGCAGATGTACAAACGACACAATACACAAAGTGCCTTTAAGACTTTCATTGAATCCAACTCTCAACCCCATTTCATTGAAACCCACCATTATCACCTCACACTCCATCTGCCCCTCCCCCCTACAATACAGACCTCCTCAGATCTGAGTCTCTCACTTTCCCCACTTTCATCATCATGCATATTATTGCCTCTGTACTTAAGTCATTTATTATGTTCATAGTTTATTGTGTGTCTGTGTGTCATCGGTTGCGTCTAATGTTACTACTGTTATTTGTGTGCGTTGCTCCTCTATGCCTTTTAAATTGCCCCTCGGGGACAAATAAAGTTTTTTGAAATTGAAATTGAAATACAAATATTATGCCAACAAAACTGAATTGGCTAACTGCAAGAAGTCAGAAGAAACTTCATAGGATTGAACTCATGAACTCAAGACAGCATTCCCGAAGGACAAAGGAGATACCACATTCAGGTTGTAAAACCGTGGAAAGGTTGAAGGCGAGGGCCAACAGGCTGCCTGGCAAATATGCTGCAAGGGGACCCCTTTAAGGAGAGCCCAAGAAGTAGCAATGCCCCGGGTAGAGTGTGCAACCGTGGCCACTGGAGATGGAAGACCAGAAAGCTGGTAAGCCTGCTTTATAGTGCCAACTACCCAGTGTGACAGCCTCTGTTTAGAAAGGGCCTTTCCCGTCCGCCCAGCACCATGGCAGACAAAGAGCTGATCTGTCAAACGAAAACTTTTTGTTTGATCAACATAACAGAGGAGAGCCTGCACAAGACACAGAGTATGAAGTGTTTGATCCTCCTCTGACGCAAAGGGAGGAGGGTGATAAGGGTCCAAAACAATCACCTGATTCAGGTTTCGCACTGAAAGAACCTTAGGCATGAAAGCCGGGTTAGGACGTAGCACAACGCCAGCTCCATCTGGTTTCACATGGAAGCAATCAGTATTCACAGACAGTGCATGAAGCTCTCCAACGCGTTTGGCCGAGGTGATGGCCAGAAAGACGGCCACCTTCTGAGAAAGCCACTTGAGGTCAATGCCCGCAATGGGCTCGAATGGAGGCACGAGGGAGTGACGGAGGGGACACGGAGGGAGCAGGAGGGAACACCGGTGCAGGCAGGCAGAAGGGGGAAGCCGCGGCAGGCGGAGGCGCAGCCGGAGAGGAGGCGACGGACGGGACGAAACCGGGGAACAGGACCTGGAAAACAAAAGGCAAAACATCAACCAAAGGCGGGGACCGGAAACAGGACAGAGGAACAAAACAGGAACAGGGACCAGAAGAACGACAAGACACGACAAAGAACAGGAAACGCAGACAGGCAAACAGAGAAGAGGGACACAGAGGGAACACCCACAGGCGACACGAAGGGGCCAGGAGTGAACAGAGGAGACACAGAGGGCCGAGGAGCAGAGACAGGAGGCAGAAAGGGAGGAGGAACAAGGGGAGCCCGAAGGAACCCAGGCGGGCGACAGGCAGCGGCCGGAGGGGACGCAGGGGAGAGGGAGAAGGGAGCAGGAGGGGACCACCCAGGGGCCAAGGGAACGGGACGAGGGAGTGACGGAGGGGACACGGAGGGAGCAGGAGGGAACACCGGTGCAGGCAGGCAGAAGGGGGAAGCCGCGGCAGGCGGAGGCGCAGCCGGAGCCGGCGAAGGCGCCGTCCGACGCCCAGCCGGAGCAGGGGGGCCCGGAGGCGACCGACATGGAGCCGGAGGAGGGACCGAGGACCGGCACCGAGGATCCAGGGGGGGACCCGGCGGCGACCGCCGACCCCGAGCCGGAGGACCCGCAGGCAGCCACCGAGCTACAGCCAGGGGCCGAACGGGCGAGCCAGGGGGCAGGGAGGGCGGGACCCGGACCCGACGCCTGTGTCCCCTTCCCTTACGGGACACTGAAAGGCGGGGTCCCGGGTGGTGTTGGCCTTGTCGGGGCAAGGGCGAGGGAGTCAGGAAGGAGGTGCCCGAGGGTGTAGACTCGGGCAGAGCAGGGGGCGTGGCCGTAGGTGATGCAGCCGAAGCCGCGGGCGGGGCAGCCAGAGCCGCGGGCGTGGCCGCAGGCGGGGCAGCCGGAGCCGCGGGCGTGGCCGCAGGCGGGGCAGCCGGAGCCGCGGGCGTGGCCGCAGGCGGGGCAGCCGGAGCCGCGGGCGTGGCCGCAGGCGGGGCAGCCAGAGCCGCGGGCAGGACTGGAGAGGCGGCCTCAGGCAGGACCGCGGGCAGGACTGGAGAGGCGGCCTCAGGCAGGGCCGCGGGCAGGACTGGAGAGGCGGCCTCAGGCAGGGCCGCGGGCAGAACGGGAGAGGCGGCCTCAGGCAGGGCCGCGGGCAGAACGGGAGAGGCGGCCTCAAGCAGGGCCGTGGGATGTTTCATTTGCGGCTGGGGCTGGTCGGTGGAGGCGGGGTTGCCTCCGAGACGGTGAGCGTTTGCAGTTGCCTCTCCATAAATCCTTCGACCAGCAGCCGCAGGTTGTCGCGCACGTCGGCAATTACGTGCGCGCCTGTTAGTGGAGTCATCCCCTGAAGAAGGCGACCGCTCTTGCTGGCTAGCTGCCATAGCCCAGGGTCCTCACGGACCTCGGGCTGTGACAGCCAATACAGCACCTCGTCCAGCAGCTTGATGCGGCTTTCCTCAAGCTGCAGAGGTGCGCTCGGGAGACTCACCATTCTGTCACGATCGCGGGCGAGCGGTGCAGGTAAGCAAGCGATCGGAGCCAGGAAATCAGGAACAAAGGGGATTTATTTGGAAAACAGGACCGGGGAAGCACGATAGGCAACATTAATGGTGAGTCTGGCGAAGACAGACTCAGACGAAGACTAAATACACAAGACATGGCAAACGAAACAGGAAACAGCTGGGCACGATCGGGGAAGCACACGTGGATAATGAGGGGGCGTGGCACACACTAGGAGCGGACGGAGCGGGGCGTGACAGGAGTTTTCTATCCGCAGCATCTCCCGTAGAAAAAAAAACCCAGAATAGCTGAATCTCTAAAAAATAAATAAATAAATAAATAATTTACAAATTATAGTTATTTTATTGTATAGCGTTTATCATGTGTATAAAAGAAATAATATACTCACTCTATGCATGTCCCGTGTAGTTTTCTCTTTCCAGTGGGGTTACTTCTTAGGATTCTTTAAGGAGAAATATACGGCCTGTCAAGTTTTATCTGATTTTCCTAAGTCTATTTCGATGTACGTTTTAACTGCACAGACGATGTACATAACGGGCGAGTCAGGGAAAAAACAAAACTTCAATCAAAATTTACTGAAATACAAAATGTCCAATTTGATGTGTGGCCCAAATTATTACGGATGACCTACCGGGATGTACATAACAGGTGCATGGGAAAAACCAAAACTTCAAACAAAATTTACTGAAATACAAAATGTCCAATTTGATGTGTGGCCCAAATTACAGTTTGACCGGGATTTGAACTACGCTGATGTAATACAACGGCTGCATGACGAAAAACACAAACTTGAAAACCACTACCACACAAGGCCAAGCTGTTGCTGCTGCTGCACGGGGTGTCAACACACACACCCAAACTGCCGCTAAGCGTTCATTGGAGGAGGATAGCGTCAGACCCAGACCCTCCTCCTCTCATTCTTAGCTCCAACTTGTTCATTCTCACAGGGTTTCTTTCAGTCTCGCGCAGCACAACTCTCAGCTCACAGCTCTCCAGCATCACTCTCTCCAAGTCCTTTGCGGATTCTCCAAAGCCCGGGACCTTCCCAAGGTACCGCTCCACAGGCACCCCCTCCGAGTCCTTTGCGCTATGCCCAAGTACACGCTCCGCTGGACCGACTGGGACCTTCCCAAGGTACCGCACCACAGGCACCGTACGCTCACACTCCATCAGGTAACCGACCCACTCAGCCCCCCGTCCTCAGCTCCGTCCTCGGCACCCTCGTAGCACGGGGCTATTCCCACAAAAACCCCACTCATAAGCACACAATTCACTCTACTCAAATAAAAAATAATAATAAAATAATTATAATTAATAATAAATAAATATAATAATAATAATTAATTAATAATAAATAAATAATAAATAAATAAATAATTAGAAAAAATAAAAAAAACTCTCCCAACGTCACTAGTCGTTGCTGGCTCACAGCCAGGTGACGTCACGCCCCAGACCCGCCCATCCAGTGAACTTTTGACCCGTGACCTTTATGACCTTTGGGTCATAAATCTTTTTGAAAGAAGCGGCATTCTCCGTCTCTCTCCTACTGTATACAAAAAAGTGCCATTTGCAAAGAACCTCAGAGCAATCCACACAGTCTGTGTGGTTGTGAGAGCACGGCATCTCTGAGTTTGGCTCCTAATATATTAGAGTTTGGCAGCTAATATATTTCTGATGTATAAAATTCCTTAGTGATATTTTCACGTAGCAGGAAGGACGGAAACGAAGGCAAATGCGGGGAAAAACAAAAGGGGCTTTATTAGGCAAAACAGCAGGCAAGGTGAAAGGTAAAGGACCATGGGGGGGTCAAAGACGGAGTTGGCAGGATCAAATTGTAAGGTAGGGTAGACCAGGGAGCACACAGGGACAACATAATAATGACCGGACTGGGGAGCTCAGTACGAGGAGGCACTATTTACCTGGGATTTTTTTTAACAGAATTTTTTACAGAATCCAGTGATTCCCAATTGGCAGGTGGGAATGCAGGCATGGGGAGTCCCTGAAATGTCAGCACTCCAATCCCACAAGCAATTGTGAAGCTAGAGTGACAGCACTGTCAATTCAATTTATCCAAAGCCAATGGCACCGATTCCCACCCAGCTCTACACCTCACACTATAGGTTTAACTGGGAGTGAGAAGCTAGCTAGAGCTAGAACTAGTGTCCCTATAAGCTAAACTAAATAGGTGTGTTTTTAGTCTAGACTTGAATATTGAGAGTGAGCCTGAAACCCGCACATCCGGTGTAAGACCGTTCCACAGCTGAGGAGCTCTATAGGAGAAAGCTCTGCAGCCTGCCGTAGCTCTTTCTACCGTAGGTAAGCTTTGGAACATGTGGATTAGCGGTTTTCTAAGATAATTTTTTGGTTACCTGTGCCCACATTTGCACATTTTTATGAAAGTGAGAGGAAGAGAGAGGAACTCGTGGCCATAAGTGAAAATCAGCGGGAGAACATTTTAAAACAAATTTGAGGAAGCACTTCTTTACACAGCGTGTAGTTAGAGTATGGAATAGTCTTCCTGCTAGTGTAGCAGAAGGTAAAACCCTGGGTTCCTTTAAATCAGAGCTAGATAAGATTTTAACAGCTCTGAGCTATTAGTTAAGTTCTCCCTAAACGAGCTTGATGGGCCAAATGGCCCCTTTCTCGTTTGTAAATTTCTTATGTTCTTATCTGTATTTTCAGTGGTTTTTTTTTTTATAATTTCAGGTTCTTGTGACTCCTTCAACCCTTTGTGTCACGCCCAGCCCTGCATTCCTCATGTGTGCCACGCCCCTAATTACCCATGTGTGGAATCTGTGCTTCTCTCAAGCTGTTTTGTGTTTCTTAATTAGTTTCTTAGTATTTAAGTCTGTGTCTTTCCTTTACTTGCCAGACTTGCCATTAATGTTCTCTAAGTTCGTGTCTTGTTAGTTTATGTCTTGAGCTTAGTTTTCCCTGTCATTCCCTGGTCTGCTCCCTTTTGTTGTCTTAAACCCCATTAAAACCCCTTACTTTGCTGATCCTGGTATCCCAACCATTATTCCTCGCCTCCTCCCTGGACGTGTATGTGACACTTTGAATGACATATACATTTTTTAAAGCAAAGAGTACTTATTTTTCCAATTAAGTTTAAATTTAACACAGTGCACACAGGCTCCAAAGTAGCATTTTTTAATGTATCACTTGGGTTGCTTATCTTGTAGGATCACACATGCACATATCACAGGGCCTAAATTCCAGGTGGCCTGAGACAAGGCCGAGCCTAGTACGAGAGGCACCAAAGGGGGGTTACACACATCAACACACACACACAGATAACAAGGGAGGCCAGCACTCCAACTTTTATTGCCCAAAGATTTAGGGACCTACAGACAAGCAGAGTAGACCTAATGGACAGGGGTCCCTCGACTTGGCACACAACCCCCTCCCCATACATTCTGCCTTACATATCACTCACCCAACAGACAAACACCCTAAAGGAAGTTTCATTTATGTTTGGCTTTTGTATACCCTGTATATTGATTTACTCATGACTACTAGTCTCAATATACAGATAGGTTATGTTTGTATGTGTCCTTAGACAATCTTAGTGTTTTGTGTGCCACCCTTATAACCATGTTCATGGAGTATCACCTATTTTACCCCTTTGCGCTTGAACACATATAAATGTAAATAAATAGATAGCTACCATTATACAGTAGGCCTATATATGTTCTCATGGTATACCAGAAGAATCTGGAAAGTGAGTGTAACCAATGTGTCCTAACATTTAGAGAGTCTTCTTTGTTAAAACCCCCCCCCTTCTCTTCCAACATTTCTTTGTGGTCCTTATCTGATCTTGGTGGACAGTCACCAAGTTTCGTTGTTTCTACCATGCTATGTTAAAAGAACTGAATTAAGGTGTATCTTATCCATTCTGGAGAAGATGAATTGGCATAAGCCACACCAAACAAAATATGTTGTTTCCAGATGTGCAACTTATATTGATATTACCACAAACTAACGGCCACGCCTATCTATGGATAAGATGTGCTGTTTGTAATAGGAATATTTGATGTAATATCCGCACAAAGTGTAACATCTGTTGAGGTGCAACCCAAAACACCTGTATCCTATACTGATGTGAATCAGTCACATAGATAAAATAATTAATTGTTTCATCAATTAATACAGATGGTATGAGGTATGTACCTGTGAAGCTGGTATGGCATGTTTGGTGTCAAACTGATTGTTAATCACCCCTGATTCCAAATCTAGTCAGTGATTACCATAAAAGTGGATGTATGAAAAGTTATAACAGCTTAATGAAAATCATCAGTAAAGGGAGAATCAGTCGGGCCATAAATCCCAAAAGGACTGATACAGACCCCCTTCCGAAAGCCCGCCAAATGGATGGCCAGCCATTGGGCCAGGAGTCGAATTCCTGGTCATTCCTATTCATGAACTTTAGACCATAAAAATCTAGCACCTCAGAACAAAGGTGCGCAGAGAATAACAGATCATCAAGCGTAGAGAACACCCAGCAGCAGTACGGAAAAGACCATCAGCCCGGGAGACAAGAAGCCCACAAGAAACCCTCCGGTGAAGGCCCAGCTGAACAGAGAACAGCACCCAAGACAAAGCTTCACCAGGAGAGAGAATCCAAAGGGGCTCCACTCCGCTGCTCCAAACGCCGTGCCTTCCTGAGTACCATCAGCTCAGCAGCTCTGACATCAACTGCCAAGACCCCCCCCCCCCCCACTGTTCAACCAAGTAAACCAACTTCCTTTCATTCTAACAACTTAAGCTGTTCTGTTAACCTGCTATAAGACTTTAGGGTCATGTTCCACAAACTGTGCTTGCTTTGCAGAACAGTATTTCCCATTTAAGGTTACTCATTTAAATCCGGTCATTGCATTTTCATAATTACATCGTTTGTTTTATTCCGTTATTTCGTGTTTGTTGTTTGTGTTAGGTGTAATGTCTGTCATGTTAGTTGTAGTGTTAGCTAGGAATAAATGCATGTCTTTTACACAACTTTAGCCTCCGTCATTGAGTGTTCCACAATAAGTTCCTGCCTTTGTGCGATCTTGCTACACGCTCTGAACCTCAAACTTCGCCTGAAACATCGCGAGACTCTCTCTCATTGGCCGTGAGGGGGGTTCCGCTACCAATTGTTTACATTACCTGGTGACGCAGCTCGGTGGACGAGCCTTCTAACCCAGGTTACTAAGTGATACTGGTAATTAGTGAATCCCATTTAAGTCTCACATTAACAGACTCACGGGGATACCGCAATCGAGTTTGGAGCCGACCATTCGGCATAACAATTGATTAATAATCAGCATTAAATAATAATTAATTAAACTTTAATTAATTCAAACATATTGGTGGAGATATTAAAATTTACCTGAGCTAATAATTCCTACATTAATTGGTGGAAGAACGCGGGCACAAGGTTTAAACTTTTTGTGAGCACACAATTTAAACGTTTTATGACCGAACGTGCAGTTGAATAAGCGCTACTGTGAACAGGTTGCAAAGTTGAGGATTATTTGCACTCACGGCAGTCCGAAGGCATTTAAGCGAGATTATACGGGCTTATTATTTTTATTTCTATTATTAGTAGTTATTTTCTTTTGTTTTATTTTCGGTTATTTTATTTTAGGTTTCATTCGTTTTAAACGGCAGTAAACTTAAACCCTATATCTGACGAGAATCTCAGGTATAGCGCGTTGTTTCCAGGATCGATTCGGACGAGTTTCTCCGTTTCTATATATCCTGGCAGAGCTCTCTCTCTATTAGCGAACAGGAATTCGTGTTAAGAGGTTCTAACCAGAATTCTGTTGCGTTTGTACTCCCTGAGATAAGACCGATAGCTTAGCTACCTATCAGGATCTTTCTCATATGTGTGTGCCTGCTTTAGACAAAGCAAGTTTAACACCGCTTTGCGCTGTGAGCCAGGTGTGTGTGTTATTTGGAATTTGGGAGTCTCCAGTGCTTGAGACCCGCCGTGGTTAAGCACCATTTACGACGAGATATAGTGCACTCGCTATTTAGATCCGTCGCCGTAACGCGAGCGCTGTCTCGCTTCAGCAATTGTTTTAAGGGGTTTTAAACTGCGCAAGACACAGAAGTTAGCCGCAAGCGGCGTGTGCATACATTAAAAGTGTATGTCACTCATCTAGCGTCGGCAACCGCCTAGCAACCGTCTTGGTTACGAGTGCAGTCAGCGAACGCCACTCTAACCACTTAATTAAAGGTCAGAGCCCTGAAGGCCTGCCTGACGCCATTTGTTTTTTTTCTCCCGGGTCACCAGTGACCCCACCCCTTATAGGCTCACTTGTCGGGGACCCCCCCCCACAAAGGGAGCAATCCCCAATTGCGCCTCTAGTGGTCAGGCATAGAACTACCACTCCATTTCAAAATTGCGCCTCTAGTGGTCAGGCATAGAACTACCACTCCATTTCGAAATTGCGCCACTAGTGGTCAGGCATTGGACTACCACTCCATTTTGAAATTGCGCCTCTAGTGGTCAGGCATAGTAGCATAACAACATCTGAGTTGGGTCTCTAGTGGTCAACACCGGTAATACCAACACACATAATTGGACACAGGTTCTTGCATGAAAGCAGGAATCAACTTCACAGACCAAATTGATTAGATCACAACACATTAACATCTAATTATGGTATTGCTGCATAACTAATTGATGTTTACAATTAAACAATAAGAAACAATTAATTTGGTTTGATTTCTGTTTTACCTTTTTGATTTATTTTAGGCTTTGTTTCATTTTATGCTTTCATTCACTCCCTCTCCCCCAACAAGGAGACTTGCATAGAAGTTCAACCATTATTAATAACAGTAAACCAGTTACATATACAATCACATCAGGGAGTCATTGAGGTTTTGGACGTGACCGGTTGAGCTTTTCCTGTGCTGGGTGCTTACCATTTGCTCTCTGTTGGTTGAGCTTGCCTGTGGCAAGGTTATAATAGTTTTGGATTTTTCATTATAGTTTAGTTGTATTTAGTTTTGACCTTTTTCCCTCTAATTTAGTTAGTTTTAATTAGTTTTTAGAGCAGGTTTGCTAGTTTTAGTTAGTTTTTATTTTTTCTAAATGCTTAGTTTTAGTTTAGTTTTTATTAGTTTTAGTATTAGTTTTCATTTTTTCATACTTTGGGTTATTTGTCAGGTGCAGGATTCAAAAAGATCAGTAAGTATTGTGTAATAAAACTCAACAAAGGAAACCATTTCAAAAAGTGTATTCAGTTACTTTTGAACAACCAACCATCCACAACAACCAACACTCAACAAGATAGCAGCTTATGTGCAAAATGTGTGTGATACTGCTTCTGATGTTGGATACAGGTAGTGTGCCTGGTACAAATCAAAATAGCCAATAGACTAAAGACACACATGAACATAAGAATATAAACCCATTCACGAGGCACACGTCACATTTCTTGACAGCCAGGAGTCTCAGGGAGCTCAATCTGAGAAAAACATTAACAAACTCAAGAACCATTGCACAACAGGATTGTCTCAGCATGGAAACCCAGACTTCCCTCTCTCCGGCCACTTCCTCCAGCTCCACTGGGGAAATCCCGAGGCGTTCCCAGCCCAACCGAGACATACTGTATAGTCTCTCCATCGTGTCCTGGGTCTTCCCTGGGGGCTTGATGCTGATGTGCTTTGCTTTTCTATGTTAACCAATATTGTAAACAAAAAGGAAATGAAGTCTTGTGGTGTTCCTGCGTATTTACTAACCAGCAGCTGTTTGGTCGTCGGTGAAAGCAATTCATTATGGTTGTCCCCTCCTTCCCGGTGCTACCTGGCCGGGATGTTGCTTCTCTTTCGGGGGAGCTAATCAGAGAGGCTACTTGGTCAAGGTACTCGCGATTAGCCGTCTTATGCGAGCTTCTCAAGTGGACTTTCAGATTTTGTCACCTGTTTCTACAATGCACCTGCTCTTAACTGTCTCGCTGTCATAGTCAAAGAAATTCCAGATAGGACTCTGCTGCCTTCTCCCAACTTTTGTCGTCGCCATTTTTCCAGGTAACGCGGTGAGCAAAAGCCGACTGTAAACAAGAAGTGACGGACAGAGAGGTGCCGTACGGTGCTACCAGCTCACGTAAAACTGCTAGAGCGAAATAAATCGACATAAATAAATTGACAAAGACGAAAACGAAGGACATTTCATCTATAATTTCAGTACGTTTTAGTTAGTTTTGTCAATGCACAATACAGTTATAGTTAGTTATCGTTTTTTCTTTTAATTGTCGTTTTTATTTATTTCAGTTAACGAAAATGTTTTTTCAATTCTAGTTTTCGTTATTTCGTTCGTTTTCGTTGACGATAATAACCTTGGCCTGTGGCTCTGCTGTCACTGCTTGCGATCGTACAGTTTGTCAGAACCGAAGGGGAGTTCTCAGCGATTGGATGCCCAAAAGCGCGCCAGCCCGGCTGCACCCGCTGACTCATTCAGGTCAAGGCTGACAGGTACCTCAGGCAGTCATTACAACTTTTGAGCAGGACCTCGTCTAGGATGAGTTCTGAGAACGGCCCTAGCTTGGACTCTCACTAGGGTGGGTGACACCTGAAGGCTATTTTGCCAGCCTTGGTCGAGTCAGGTCTCAGGCAGTGCAGCCGATAAGCTGAGCCCCACCTGGCTTGTCTCAGTTGTGCGTACAGAACACCACCTTCCAAGTTGACATTGCTGGGGATCGGGGGAGTGGGAGCTGGACTTGGGCCTGCTTGGCTGGGATTGAGCTTGTGGGACGTGCCCTACTCAGGAGGGACACCTGACAGCGTTCAAACCTCTCTCACTGCATGACTAGCTTAACACTGCAACACCTCATATAGGGACAAATAAAGCAGAACCTGCTAGTGGTCCCCCGTCTGGTCAAAGCGGAGTTGTACGACAGAGCCCAACCCAGGGATAATCTGATCTGCAACAGCAAGCTACGTTTGAATGCAGTCCCATTGGTTTGAAGCTGTTATTTCTCATTTCCTGTTCCCAACTTCTCCTGTGGTCTTCTGACACTGTCAGTAGCCACAGCTCTGCAATTTCCAGGATAAGGCTTTATCCTTTCCCCCTCACTAGGGCATCTCTCAGGCCCTAGAGTAACTGTTCTAACCTGCAACAACTTCTCCCAGGAAACAATTTTTGTTTGTTTATTTTGTCGTGGGTAACTATTCCCGTGGTTCACTACACCCTTCCAGTTACCCATTGACAGGCCCCAAGTTCTACTTTATTTTATTTTGTTGGTTTAATTTGTTCGCCCAGATTTAGGTGTTAGGCCTCCCACCTTGGCAAGACCCAGCCTGAGTATCACAGATTTCTGCGATCACCCTCCAGTTGACCGAGTCACCATGACCCACAGAGAAAGCCCCCTTGACCAATGGAAGGATTTGGGTACCTGGCTGGATGTTGTGACTTCTGACTTCCTGCCCAGTCAGGCCGATCTCACACGGTCCAAAGGAGCTGACCAGCTTGAGGAGGACATCGCCGAACTGATGGCCACACCACCCACTCAGACATGCGGGAGTAAGGAGCTAACCAAAATACTCGGCTCCCTCGCACACAAACTCCTAGCCAGGCTGCAGATTAGCAAAGAGGAAACGTCCGGCCTCAAACAAAGAGTGCAATCACTCAAGCAGCAGGAGGAAAACACCCAACGACTACTGGCAGAGGCACAGAGAGATGCCGCCCAGGCCCAGCATCACATTGCGAATCTGGAGCAAGAACTCCAAAAGAGAAGCTCTCCACCCCTTGAAGAGGAGGAGACGGAAGAAGGCGAAATGCCTCACACCAGCAAAAAGCTTCAACACGCCCTGGAAGAGCTCAGAGCTGAAGCTGACCAGCAAAAACAGCAAGCCAGAGCCACCAGGGAAAACCTTGAAGCCAGACTGGACCAGGCCGACACCCTGCTGGACAGAGCCCACGCGGAGCTCAAGAACAAGGATGGTCGGATCCAGGCCCTGGAAAACCATCTGGCAGAGGCACAGAGAGATGCCGTCCAGGCCCAACATCACATTGGGAACCTGAAGCAAGAACTCCAAAAGAGAAGCTTTCCACCCCATGAGGAGGAGGAGACAGAAGAAGGTGAAATGCCTCGCACCAGCAAAAAGCTTCAACACGCCCTGGAAGAGCTCAGAGCTGAAGCTGACCAGCAAAAACAGCAAGCCAGAGCCACCAGAGAAAACCTTGAAGCCAGACTGGACCAGGCCGACACCCTGCTGGACAGAGCCCACGCGGAGCTCAAGAAAAAGGATGGTCGGATCCAGGCCCTGGAAAACCATCTGGTCGAGGCACAGAGACGTCTGCACAAGATGAATCACCAACTGATCAGCTCCCAGAAACAGTTCACCGATGCCATAATGAAACATCGGGCTGACGCAGAAGAGATTGACCGGGTGAGACAGGAATTGAAGCAAGCACATGAGATGAAGTTGGAATTCGAGGCACCCTACGAATCAGCGAGGGGACCGACGTCATCTCCAACAGTGCGGTCGCTCCCAAGGCACACGGGGATCTCTCATCGGGATGAGGTAACTCCCTGCCCCTCACCAGACCTTGAGGAACCAAGAACCCAGAAGGTCTCTCTCAGAGAAGACACCACAGATGGAACAGGCCTACCAAAGCGAACGTTACACCAGCACCGGGTTACCACAAAGGAGCTTGATAAAGTAGCTCGGAATATCAACATGTTTACCCCGAATCCCAGAGGAGGCCATGACATTCATGCCTACCTCCAAGACATTGACTTCCACCTCCAAAGACTGGACAATGTGACCAATGAGGACAGAGTCTACCTCATCAGGATCACATCTAGCCTGGAGGTCCGCAGCTTCTTGGATCGACAACCTAGTCGAATCAAAGCCAACGCCATGCTGCTACACGAAGCACTGACTCGGGAGTTTGCTGATCCTGAGTCAGAACAAGGTATCGCCGTCGCCTTTGATGTTAAACAGAGCAGACAAGAAGCTCCCCAAGCCTACTACAATCGCCTTCGTCGGGCATATTTTGGGTCCAGAAATGAGCCAGACATGGAAGAAGATGCAAACTTCAAGGCTCTCTTCCTTCGGAACCTCCACCCAACCATTAACCACTACCTGGGGCTCATGGCTTGTCCCCGCACCATGACAAGTCAACAACTGCGAGACCTGGCGATCAAGGCATACCACAAACAAAGAGCAGCAGCTGAGAAGGCAACCAAGGCTCCGGCAGTGCTGAACCTTGGCACTACAGATCCCAACCTAGGGTTGGAATGTGGCCACCCTCCTCATCAACCACCAATCCATGACCGAGGTTGGAGAGCAGCAAGCCACAGTGAGCGCTACCCTGGTGCGCCCCCACAGCAGTCAAAGACTCAGCCAGACTGGTGGGAGACACGGTGCTATGCTAACAAGGGTAAGCTAAGACCAATGGAGCGATGGAACAAGCGGAGAGACCGACAGGGAAACCAGTTTCCTAAGCCAAGCTCTCCCCCAAGTTCCCGACGGAATCCACCACAGAACTGGCAAGACAGAAGGAGAGGTTACGATCCAGACTCGAGGCCTGGACGAACCAAGGAAGAAGAGGAGTCTAATCTACTACAGTTGCTGCGTGATTTTTTTACTCAGCATCCCCTCAAGGGTCAAGAGGACATTCATAAGAAAGATCCAAAATGACTAGGACGGAAGCACAAATCACGCAGGACCCCACAACCCTCACCTGAACCCACACCAGACAATGCCTACAAACTCCCTCAGAGGTCAGCCCCAAATGACACTCAACAGCCATCGGCCTTCCCTACCAGAGATATTGGAACAACCGAAGAAGTCCCACCTCAACCAGAAAGTGCTACTGACTCATGCCCAGTAAGAGCACCTGATGTTGCCATCACCAACACAGAGCTTGATCAAGGGGATGAGCCCCCACCAGTGCCTTACAGCGCTGTCCTGGTTGTAGATTGTGACTCAGAAGAGCACCAACCCTACTGGGGTGATGCCTCACCAATTCCTGACCAGGCCCTTGTGCCACAGCTTCTGGGTGACCTGATGGAAAGGGGGGTAGCCAAGAAATTCTACCTCTCCATCACCCTGGAAGATGTTCTCACCCTTGAGGCCCTCATCGACACTGCAGCAGACATCACCCTCATGTCAGCCAGTCTCTTCTACCAGGTGCAGCACCTAGCCGCCCAGAAGAACAAAACCCTCCGGCCGAGGAAATGCTCTTTGGACGTGCAGGCATATTCACCAGTGGGCACCAGGATGGATCACATGATCCCCCTCAATTTGTCCATCGGCCTCATGAATGTAATGCACCCTGTATACATTTCCCAACTTGAGTCCATTCCATTCCTCATTGGGAAAGATTTGCTGAACCGGTTCGAGCCATTCTTAGACTTCCAACGTCAGAAAATTTGGGCTCAAGTTAGAGAACTGCTGCCACTGTGGACACCTGACACAGCCACATGGGAATGTCAAACCCTGGCTGTCTCCTCGGACCTCACTCCACACCATGGAGAGAACGCAGCTGGAGATCAGCGTCTTGATGCAAAAGACCCATGCCAGCATCATGACACCTTCCTGTGCAGGCAGGACCCTACCCTGGGATCCTTCTGCCCCAAGATCAGGAAAGGCATGTGGCCCCAAGGCATGGAAGTCACAGATGTGGTAATGACCATGGAAGTAGAAGAGTCACCAGTGACAAAAGAGACTGTATGTCACGTGGAGCTTGCTGACGACCAACACCTGACAATCCATGCCATAACTAGCCAGCCTGACGCAGTACAGTCACCCAGCTGCCACAGCTATTCTCAGGAGGGACCAGCAGCACCCAACATTTTGGACACGCCCACACCAATGGAACCGTCGCAACACCACTACTTTAATGAAAATGTCTGTCAAGACATGATCACCATTTATGTAGATGGGTGCTCATTCAAACATCAGGGGACCCTGAAAGCTGGAGCTGGCTTTCTGTGGCTCAATGACGACCCTGTCCCACCACAACAGCTCAAGCTTGGTCCTCACACATCACAGTATGCAGAGCTGGCAGCAATCTTAATCACCCTGGAGATGGCCTCTGAACGTGAAGTAAAGGACCTGCTGATCTGCAAAGACTTCAGCTATGCACGTCTCAGCTTCATGTGCCATCTCCCTCACTGGACACAAAATGGCTTCAAGACATCAGGGAACAAGCCAGTCAAACACCAAGACCTCCTGCAGGTATGCGATGCTCTGATTACTGCACAAAACATGCAGATCTATTGGAAGAAGGTCAGCGGTCATTCTAGACTCCTAGGACTGGACAAGACGTACAATGACCACACTGATGCACTCGCTAACGCAGGAGCACTGTATGGTGACTGTCCCCTCCCACCCACCCATGCTGTCCAGGTCGACACCTGCAGCCACAGCCGAGCACATACCTCGATGCCAGAGGCCTCACTGCTGGAACTTTCCCTTCAGGTCTCCAACTCTGACATCATCTCTCTCCAGCCCACTGATGCTGTGCTCAACAAGGTCTGCGATCACCTCCGTGACCTCTCTGCTACCTCGATCTCCACAACTGATCAGGCATCCCTTCCTGACCTCCATCACCTGACCATGGCTTTACCCTTTCTTCATCTTGCCGAGGGCGTACCTCTTGATGTCCCTGATGCCCACACTTCACCACGGCTCGTGGTCCCTCAGGCACAAAGGGGGGTCATGCTACTGTATGCCCACAACGCACCCTGTGCAGGACACCGCAATGCCAAAACAACCAACGAGGCACTCAAGATGAAGCCAGCAGCTTGGAATGAACCACATTCCAACTAAAAGAAGAACAACTTTTCCAGCTGAAATCTCCTCCAAAACCCCAACAAGAAAGACCAAAGAGAAAGGGGAGGAAAGATGGTCACAGATAGGGTAGACTAAGGTGGTGGGCTTGACTACTGATATCTGGGTGACTTTTTTTTGTGTATCTGTTTCTTTCTTTTGATAGCTTTTCATTTTATTTTGGTTGTTGTTTTTGGTAAGGACCTGGGGTGGCTCACGCGTGCCCGGGAAATTACTGAAGAGGATCCAGTTTTGCAATTTTCTTTGTCCTGTTTGTTTCTTTGCAATTGTTCTCTGGCCGAGAATTGTTGCCCACTATACTTTCTCCTGTTCCCTTTGCACCGGTGTGCACAATGCTCAGAGTGTCGACTCCCTCAATCCTAATCTGGTCTTTATTTTCTACCCCCTATTACTAGGATGATGCTGCCCCCGCTATTAGCATTACTCTGCCTAGGAGGCTGAGGCTCCAGTCTGACACGGCGTTCCCTGGGCCTCCGCCTGGCACCGTCTTCCGGGGACAGCCCGGTCTCGTGATTACCAACTGTTGTACCCACACAGAAAGAGTATTCGTCTGACGACGTCAACCGAGCCCATTACCTGCACAAGAGACCCCAAACTAGTGGGACAGGTGTCTGATGGACCCAGGATGCCCTGCATCATGCTGCCGCGGACACTACCCACAGGTTGGAGCAGACCCAAGCTGAGTCCAATTGACGGCCCAAGAGGCTCCTGAGCACCCTGCTGGGAGCTGCAGCAGCCGTTGGCACCCTGTTCGACATAGGATTCACCACTCCTCGCGGTCCCAGAAGCCAGGCGCCAGCCCCTGCGCCTCCTCCCTGTCCATCCTGTCACTGTGCCACCCAGAGTGCCAAACAATGGGATGTCAACAATGCCTCGTTGCATGGTGGTGATCCTGTTTCAACTTCCGTCGCCTGAATGATGGCAATGCCATCATTAGCCGAAAGGGGGGATATGTAGGATCACACATGCACATATCACAGGGCCTAAATTCCAGGTGGCCTGAGACAAGGCCGAGCCTGGTACGAGAGGCACCAAAGGGGGGTTACACACATGAACACACACACACAGATAACAAGGGAGGCCAGCACTCCAACTTTTATTGCCCTTGACTTGGCACACAACCCCCCTCCACATACACTCTGCCTTACATCTCACTCACCCAACAGACGAACACCCTAAAGGAAATTTCATTTAAGTTTGGCTTTTGTATACCCTGTATATTGATTTACTCATGACTACTAGTCTCAATAAACAGATACGTTATGTTTGTATGTGTCCTTAGACAATCTTAGTGTTTTGTGTGCCACCCTTATAACCATGTTCACGGAGTATCACCTATTTTACCCCTTTGTACTTGAACACATATAAATTTAAATAAATAGATAGGCATAGCTACCCTTGTATATATGTTCTCATGGTATACCAGAAGAATCTGGAAAATTAGTGTAACCAATGTGTCCTAACTTTTTGAGAGTCTTCTTTGTTAAAAACCCCCCCTTCTCTTCCAACATTCCTTTGTGGTCCTTATCCAGGGTATATACAGCAATCCTTAAGTTAAATTTAATACCTTTTAATACCTTTTTTACTACCTTCAGAATTTTTTTAAAACCATCTTGACATGGTGTTGCAAGTGTTAATCAGCGGCCTTTCTAATGTGTACACAGATTTTGACATATATAACACTATACAACAGAATAGATTTACAGACTCACTGATGTTGACCACATATTGTACATTTATTTCACTTTGTGGATACAAATAAAACAAACTACATAAAATGTGTGACGAAGACAGTTCCAACACACTGGCTGGCATTCACTGCATGAACTGTTGATGCATTACAAACTGGCATCTGGCAAACTGCTATTATTTGATCATGTACTATTGACCTAATATAACAAATGAGAAAAAGAATCTTATGGAAAGTGTCTTAACTGCATGGCGGCAATGACGTGAATTGCTGAATGATCGCGTCACCTAAAACATTGACACAGAAATTAAGCTTGTTTAGAAATAGGTCATTTAAATTCAGTAGTCACGCATTTGACAATACATATATCACAGAATCATGTTATAACATCTACACAGAGCTAGGAATGTGTAAGACTTTTTCAGAACTTATTAATTTTAACATATTAATTTGATAAAGCATTGACACTTCCTCACTGTTAAGAGAATGCAGAAAACCATCTTGCTAATGAGACTTCTCACACACGGCTTTAATCAGTCTGAATAACCTATGCACTTTGCCTGTCCCTATACAATATTTTCTTACCAGCTGGGATGCCACCTGCCAGCTGCTTGCCCTGGAAGAATGTTTGGACTATACTTTTCATTTGCCTGATGCACCAATCAGGACCTTGGTGCATCTTTCCAGGATCCAGGCATGCCATCTGCCTGACCACTGGGAATTTCAGGGGACTTTTCTCCTGTAACTTCACAATCACCTTAACCAGGCCCTGCAAACACTCTCGCCTGAAGGTGAGCACAGAAAGCTCACCAACTTTGCATCCTGGTTTGCTCTGAAGTTCCTAACAAATGAGCAACATTAAAGAAAGTTCACTGCAAATGCTTTGGAAAATAAATGTTTTACTTTTTTATCCCCATTTCTTTTTATTTCTCTTATTATTAGTAATAGTTATAGTAGCAGGCTAAACATAATAGTAGCAGTAGTAATACTACTAATTTTTTTTACAACATACATCCAGGTTCATTGTGCAAGCATCCCAAAACACATGTGCATCTCTGAAAAAAAGTATATCAAAATTACCTTGATGGCAGATTCAGCACCCACGCCTATGTCTACACTCTTAGGGGAGACCAAGTTCTTTTCATCCGTCAGATCTATTTTGATCAGCTGCAGGGGTGTGAGGTCCTGGAGCAGCTCTCGTTGAACAAACCGCCTCAGTAAACTCTTAAAATGGCAAAACAAGCAAGCTATTTACATACAGGTTCAACAAATGCAATCAATTATATAAAATATTTACAGTGATCATTACCATCAGAAGCTCAGTCAACTCTTTGGCCAAGAAGGGCAACACTGGCTCATCAGTTTGGAACTTTGTCAAGAAGGGGTTGAAAGTCCTTGCAATTGCCAGAAAGAACTGGAGTTTTGCAATAATGAAAGGATCCTTTTGTGCTGCTACAATGGTGTCATATGAGGCTGTACAGGGAACTGGAACCCTCTTTTTCTCTGCAGCATCCACATACGTCTTAAGCACTGGCCAAAGTTCAACTGCTCTTTCTGCCACAGGAACATTTTCAACCCATCTATGGCCACAAAATGGTAAGGGAAAGCAAGAGGACCCTGTCAGGTTAGTGAAGTCTTCCCTCCTGGCAGGAACATTATGAAAGAGGAAGTGCATGGCTCGCAGGGTTTTTCCAACTGCCACATAGTAAAGCCTGCCTTTAAAGCATTGTGGAGGGTGTGAAGTCCACAGCTTCCAACAGTGACAACCTGAGCACCTCCATAGAGCTCTGCATGCTCTTTCTGGAGAAGATCCAACAACTTGAAATTCACATTGGGGCCATTCATGCCAACTGATAGTAGTTCCCTCATATTCAGTTGTGTGACACATTCCTGTGAATTGACACAGGAGAAAGTCTGTTAACCATTATCATTCAAATACAGTAAAATAGATCTCAGCATTCACAAAGCTTGGCACTTGGGGCTAAGGAGAAGCATTACTGCATACACATTTGATTTCTATTATTAGTTGGTATTTTAGCAATGAAATGATTTTTTCCAATATCAAATCTTGAGCCAAATACTACATTTCTATAACTGATAGGTTATTGAACTTAAAAAAATACTAAAACCATCTCAGCTTACTACTCAGCTTTCATTCAAGTAGCTGCAGGCCTTTGGCCAATTTAAACCTTTTGTGTAGCCAAAAATAAATTTACCAATATTGTCCTATACATAGCATCTTTGTGAATAAATAAGAAAAAAAAAGAATATTAACTTACCTTGATGTGATGCAACAAATCTTCGGCCCTTCCTTGTCCCAAGAACTGAGATCCAAAATATCTGGATTGGACACGGCCATCCTCCCAGTATCGAACATGGATGTCAAGCTGTTTTTTTTTTGATGCCTGATTGAGGCTCTCATCAAACATCAACACGAATGGCCCAGCCTTGTTGATGCCATCAACAAGCTGTTTTTTGAAGAATGATGCTAATCCAAATCTGATGATGTAACCGGTTTTGTCTTTACCACACATGAATGACTTTGCGATGTCAGAGTCAGGGAACATTTCTTTAAATAGCTCCGCAATTCCTTCGTTGGAGTTCAATGAGTGATGTTTAACTGCAGTATTTAGACATCACAGGGCCTCCGCGCGCAATGTTGGTGTGGCACCCATAATCACACGAATGTCAGACGTAGTTGCTGGAGCTGTAACGTTGGCTTGTACCGTAGCACTAGCTTGCAGTGGTGGTGCACAGAAAGTTGAGAGCGGTAGAGTTAACTGCCCTCGACCGCGCATTCCATTTTTATGTTTAGTGGATTGCATATGCGACCGAAGTGCGTTAGCTCCCATCCAGTTGACATTGATGTTTTTTTTACAAACCGAACAACAAGCCTGCCGGTTATTCCCTACTACAGGCCTGAGCCAGTCCTTAAATGCAGGGTCTTCCACCCAGCTGTGCGAAAACTTGCATTTTCCCATGACAACGCTGTTGTCTGGAGGTTGAACATATGCCTAAGCAAGTCAAAAACGTAAGCCAGCCAGTTGACTTTCCAGTTGAGCCAGAGAGGGTCAAAACCAATGATCTTTGATTGAGCTGAGCGCGAAAAGTGTCTTGAGATGTCGAACGACCACTGAATATGGTGTCAGCATCAAACGTAGCCTACACCTCAACCCGGTAGATGGCGGTAGTACACACCGTTTGTAAACCGCCAATAAAATCAACAGAAGAAGAAGAGACTTCAGCATTGAGCTGAGGATATTTGATTATATGCCCAGAAACGCTAAAGCAGGGGTTGGGAACCTTTTTGGCTGAGAGAGCCATGAACGCCACATATTTTAAAATGTAATTCCCATGAGAGCCATACAATATGTTTAAAACTAAATGTGTGCATTTTATGTAAGACCAACACTTAAAGTACAATAAGTTTCTGAATTCTTTTTAATATAGTTGTTAAGCTTTTGCTAACCAATGACGAATAAAGTACTTCTTACCATTAATGCGACTTCTGGTGCTGCATGGTTTACGTTACGTGTTACATATTATGTGTACGTTACGCATTATCCAATAAAAATTTGGTATTGTCCTGGAGGACAGCTGTGATTGGCTCCAGTCACCCGCAACCATGAATATGAGCGGTAGGAAATGAATGGATTGAAATACATGAGAATGTTTTATATTTTTAACGTTATAATTTTTTTGATTAAAGATTTGTCTGCGAGCCAGATGCAGCCATCAAAAGAGCCACATCTGGCTCGCGAGCCATAGGTTCCCGACCCCTGCGCTAAAGCCTACATTTAAATGAACTAACGCAAACGCAGATAGAAATTCACTCAAAATAGGAAACCTCATTGTCTGAAAAAATAATACCTATTTTGTTAAAAATAATAACTATAAAACCAAATTTAACACTTTTAATGGCCTTAAATTTGGCAGTTTTGATTTATCACCTTTTAATACTTTTTAAAACCCCGCGGACACCCTGTTATCTGATCTTGGTGGACAGTCACCAAGTTTCTTTGTTTCTACCATGCTATGTTAAAAGAACTGAATTAAGGTGTATCTTATCCATTCTGGAGAAGATGAATTGGCATAAGCCACACCAAACAGAATATGTTGTTTCCAGATGTGCAACTTATATTGATATTACCACAAACTAACGGCCACGCCTATCTATGGATAAGATGTGCTGTTTGTAATAGGAATATTTGATGTAATATCCGCACAAAGTGTAACATCTGTTGAGGTGCAACCCAAAACACCTGTATCCTATACTGATGTGAATCAGTCACATAGATAAAATAATTTATTGTTTCATCAATTAATACAGAGGGTATGAGGTATGTACCTGTGTAGCTGGTATGGCATGTTTGGTGTCAAACTGATTGTTAATCACCCCTGATTCCAAATCTGGTCAGTGATTACCATAAAAGTGGATGTATCAAAAGTTATAACAGCTTAATCAAAATGATCAGTAAAGAGAGAATCAGTCGGGCCATAAATCCCAAAAGGACTGATACAGACCCCCTTCCGAAAGCCCGCCAAATGGATGGCCAGCCATTGGGCCAGGAGTCGAATTCCTGGTCATTCCTATTCATGAACTTTAGACCATAAAAACCTAGCACCTCAGAACAAAGGTGCGCAGAGAATAACAGATCATCAAGCGTAGAGAACACCCAGCAGCAGTACGGAAAAGACCATCAGCCCGGGAGACAAGAAGCCCACAAGAAACCCTCCGGTGAAGGCCCAGCTGAACAGAGAACAGCACCCAAGACAAAGCTTCACCAGGAGAGAGAATCCAAAGGGGCTCCACTCCGCTGCTCCAAACGCCGTGCCTTCCTGAGTACCATCAGCTCAGCAGCTCTGACATCAACTGCCAAGACCCCCCCCCCCCCCCACTGTTCAACCAAGTAAACCAACTTCCTTTCATTCTAACAACTTAAGCTGTTCTGTTAACCTGCTATAAGACTTTAGGGTCATGTTCCACAAACTGTGCTTGCTTTGCAGAACAGTATTTCCCATTTAAGGTTACTCATTTAAATCCGGTCATTGCATTTTCATAATTACATCGTTTGTTTTATTCCGTTATTTCGTGTTTGTTGTTTGTGTTAGGTGTAATGTCTGTCATGTTAGTTGTAGTGTTAGCTAGGAATAAATGCATGTCTTTTACACAACTTTAGCCTCCGTCATTGAGTGTTCCACAATAAGTTCCTGCCTTTGTGCGATCTTGCTACACGCTCTGAACCTCAAACTCGCCTGAAACATCGCGAGACTCTCTCTCATCGGCCGTGAGGGGAGCTTCGCTACCAATCGTTTACATTACCTGGTGATGCAGCTCGCTGGACGAGCCTTCTAACCCAGGTTACTAAGCGATACTGGTAATTAGTGAATCCCATTTAAGTCTCACATTAACAGAATTTAGAATTTAGTGATCAGTGGTCATTGTCAACACACCACAGCACACAGTGCGCAACAACGAAATGTGTCCTCTGCATTTGACCCAAATGTGACTTCCGTGACATAGCAGGGGGCAGCTAATTCAGCACCCGGGGAGCAGTGCTTGGGGACGGTACCTTGCTCAGGGTACCTCAGTGGTGACTTGCTGGTGGGGGATTCGAACCTGCAATCTTTCAATTACAAGTGCGCTACCCTAACCATCAAGCCACCACTGCCCAAATTGAGTTTGGAGGAGCCAACCATTCGGCATAACGATTGGTTAATAATCAGCATTAAATAATAATTAATTAAACTTTAATTAATTCAAACATATTGGTGGAGATATTAAAATTTACCTGAGCTAATAATTCCTACAATCTCATGATGTTGATCAAGTAATGGGTTAGTGTTTTATATACTGTATAAGTGTCAGGGTCAGCCCCTGCTGTGGTCCTACCGTGTCCCTTCCCTGTTTGGCCAGCAGGCATTGCTGGTCATCCCATTCTTTGTTAGTCTTTGTTCTCCCCTGTTACCTGTCTGGTCATGAGGTTCGAATCCTGTCTCCTGTTTTTGTATGTTGCTCCTTAGTGTTTCTAGTTATTGTATCTGGTGGTTTTTGTATTTGGTTTTGTTCCTTGTGCCCCTGCTTGTGTCTTTACCTGTTTAGTTCCCTAGTGTTGGTTTATGTTTCCTTGGTTAGTTCTTAGTTTCCCTGTTTTTAGTTCCTTTGAGTTATTCGTTTCACCTGTGCCCTGTTTCCCTGGTCTTTGTTAGTTAGTCTCACCTGTCCTGTGTTAGTCTCGTTACCCCTTTAGTATTTTAGTTCCTGCTTCTGTTTAGTTCCTCAGTGGTTCATTGTTTTGTGTGTGATTGTGTGCTGTTTGTGACGTTTGATGATTTTGATAGTTTCAGTGTTTGATGTGTATTCGGTGTTTGTTTAGTCTTGTTTAATCCCCTTTAGTTTTTGACCCCTCGTGGTCCTTTGTTTTTGCTAGCCCTTCCTTGTGTTTTTTTAGTTCAGTTAAATAAACTCTGTTTTTGTTCTTTGAGCAGCAACTGGGTCATCCATCCTTTCTGTGCCTGCACCATGCCTCGTTGGCGTGCCCGAGCCGCCTGCAACCATGACAATAAGTACTCATGCACCTGTATTTCATTATTCAAAATCAACTTGTTGCTCCAAACCCTTCACTGTCTTTTTGATAATGAAATGTAGTTTGAGAGATGAACTAACACCCTGTAAAAAGAGACTTAGACTTGTTCAAAAGTTGAATTAGCTGTTTTTTTTCATACCTCCAGGGTCGGGACTTTAAATACTACCTCCACTCTGTGTGTGTGTGTGTGTGTGTGTGTGTGTGTGTGTGTGTGTGTGTGTGTACAGTTTATGTTTTTCCTGTGTTATGCAAGTTTCTTAAAGGGGTACAGTAACACTGTCTTTCACTGCTGGAGTGACATGATACACACTATGGATAAGTTAGTATTGTCAAATATTCAGGAATGTGTGTAAAATTGAAATTTAAACATTATTTAACAGCAATTTAATTAGTTTATGGTTCATCCATTCTTAAGTTTACACCTGGTGTTTTTGTACGAGTTCTGCATGTGCTCTCCAAGCCATTCTTAATCATTTTTGTCCCTGATCACTCCTAGGATGGCAAGTTTGTTTATTTCAAAATTAGGGGACACAAATTGATCATCAGAAGACATTCATCTTTCATTATATGAAAATATTTTGGATTCAAAAGAGAGGATATTGAGCAAAAGTAAGTAATTCACAGTCCAAAAATATGCTGAGGTTCATTGGAGTTTCCAGATTGCCCACAGGTGTGTATGTGTGAGTGAATGTTGTGTAAGTGAACCCTATGATGAGTTGGTGCCTCATTCTGGGTTATTCCCTGCCCTGTGCTCATAGACTGTGGACCCTTCATGACCCTGCATAGGAGATGTGGTTTCAATAGATGGATATTCAAGTTAACTTATGTAACTGGATATTGTTTTCTACTTAAATTTGTATAGAGACAGAACTTCCTCTGCCATCCTGACAAAAATTCAACATCCTTTTTCGCAGCTCCAGTGGGACAGTAATGCATTCATCAGTTACACATTTAGGAATTTTTCAGAATTTAGTGTGTCATCCAGGTACCGTTTGCCTACTGAACAGGCCATACTGCTCACTTCACATACTTTATTTTGCTTACCTCATAGTAAAAAAGAATGTGATTTGAATGCACCCCTTAGCTGCCCACAGTGCGTGCATACACTCCTGATGACAAAATTGACATTACTTGCACTGTGTGTGCAAAGTAATGGCATATAAACAAGTGAAGTATGAATTGGGCTTGACTGGGCAGGGGACAATTTAGTAGGAATACCATTGCAAGGCACACTTTCATGTAAGTAATTATGAACTGTGGCAAACTTAGAGACATCAATTCACCTACTGTAAAAGCATGTTTTCTGATTGTGTGAGAAAACCCACACAAACACTGGGAGAACATGCATACTCCATACTCACAAGAAACAAACTGGTGGTGTAAGACCACAGTGCTTTCTGCAAAGCTTAATGCAAATATAATCAGACATTCCTTTCCTTTCCCTGAAGATGGAAGTTGAGAGTTTCATTTCAAATGTGGCAATAGGACATAAATTCTACATGCATATTGTCTGAAAGAACGGAGGCAGTATATTTGTGAATGTATTGTTCATTTTAATCAAATAAACAATATATTTTTAAAACAAACTCTTTAAGTCCTTTGTTTGTTTGACCAAATCACTCCAATATAAAAGCATTATTGGTCATCTGCGTCAGGCAAAATGTAATACATTTTTAGTCTCTGGGTACAAGCTTCATGCATTTAGTGTTTTTTATAACAAAAAATATAATACAAATATCATAATTCACAAAGACTTGGATTATGCAACAAGAACATGCACATAGAGGTTTATGAAGAGAGAGAAATCAATTGTAATGATAATTTCTCACAAATGTGTTAAATATTGGAACATGAAAATTATCTGGCTATCATGTTTATAGTACTTTGGAGGACAACAGGGAAATCAGACATTACAAGAGAACAGAATTCTCATTAGACCTTCCCTCTTTTGGAGTAGCACTATCAAGTTTATTAGATTAACCTACCCTCTGGCTAATTTTAATTACTAAAACTTAGCAGGACTGCATTATTACTTCTTTACAAAAATCCACATTAACATGCTCATTGTATATTATTATCTACACTTTCACTATGTTTATAAATTAATGTCTTTGGTAATATATTATTGGTTGCTGAGTGCTCTGAGCCAATCAGTCTTCCGTTTTTGGTCCACTAAAAGGCCCAGTGTATGTTAAGGTTAATAAAACATATTAAGAATTGTTTGTTCTTTAAGATTACAATATTTATATATCACTGTACCTATTTTAAAATGCAATACAGTTAAAACTCAACAGCTGATATAGTGCTTAAAGAACTAGACTGTGATAAACCCTGCAAGAGAGATTATAGCAGGGCAACCATGGTATTTGACTTCCTTTATTAAAAATATGCAGTGCAAATGTGTGTGTAATTTGCTTTGGAATGTATGATATTATTTATGACAAAAAAACAAACAAACACATGCAAAGGGTTATAATTTGAAGGTGGGTTTCAATATGACAAAGTGAACTTACAATGAACATATAACAGACAAGCAATCTTCTTCTAATCACTTACCCTGGTCAGGATCACAAGGGCCCTGGAGCCTGTCCCACACAGCATAAGGCACAAGCCTAGGATCCAGTCGGGATGGTATGCCAGTCCATTGCAGTGTACATAGACACATCATCATATTCCATAGGCAATTTATGGACACCATGCAATCAGCCTAACTGCATGTTTTTGGACTGTAGGATGAAATTAGGGTTGACACCTTTGATTTGTGTAAAACTGGGACACTCATGCATTTTTTTGGGGGGGCGAGGGCATTAAACATTTTTGCTAATAGAGGTAGGAATCTCTCTATTGCCTCTCTTATCTATATTTGTCCTGACGCAGACACAGTAGCACTCACTCTGGACTCCTTTTTCTGTTACTGTCCCTTTCTTCCCTTTCTATGTTAAATACAGATTTTTTTTGCTTTAACGAGTAAATATATATTGTCGAATTATTATTATTTTTTTTTTATTGCCCACCACCACCCCCCATCTTCGGAGGACAACTTTATTTTATATTACATTCAAGAGCAAAGAGTGTGGCCGCTCCGAACTCACCCATCCCGTGGAAAAAGGGGAAAAAAAAAAAGAAAAACGGGGGGATACAGAAACAACAAGCGTAACAATAACAGACATCAATCACCATGGGGAGAGGGGGAGAAAAAAAAAAAGTATACAGAAATAATAACACTAATAATGTAGGTGGGATGGAAAAAAATTAAGTATAGGGGAATACAGAATACAAACAACTATAAGAAACATAACACTCATCAAACAACAAAAATAACATCAGTGATAATAATGATAATTAATAATGTGACAAATCGGTATTATATATATGTAGCATATACACATATGATCGTACCCTTATACATGTATATTTCAATTCCTATATCTATAACATACCCTAAAAAGTAATAATAATAATGATATTGATCGCTCAACCATTCTTGTATGTATGTGCAAGTGTAGGTGTGACCTGATTTGTCATTGGATGTGCTGGCATTTGATGCCGTCAGGGGAGGCGACAGCACCCCCCCCCCCAGGCCCAAGGCGAAGGCAGGAGAACCAGGCAACCGAGGCCACCCCGCCGCCCCCCCGGCACAAGGGCCCACAGCCACGCATCCCCGAGACAACCACCCGCCCAACCCGAGAGGGAACCCGCGAGGGACTAAGGGGGCGCCAACCCCCGTACAGGGAGGCCCGAAGAGGGAGGACAGGCAGCGAGCCCCCCAGCCCCACCCGCAACCCCCCCACTGAGGCAGGTGGGTCCAGGACCGAAGGGCCCCACCAACCGGGACCACCCCCCCCCCCCCCCTGGCGGACAGCCCCCCACACACCGGAGGGGCCCCAGCCGGTCCCCCGGCAGGATGGACCACCTCCCCCCCAACACTGCAGGATGATCCAAGGGGGGCCAATACAAAGAGCACCTCCCTCCACCCGGTTGCGGATCCGCGGCGACCAGGGAGCAGCAGACCCCCCGCCCAGCCCAAATCGAACCCCCCAATCCGCCTAGCAGGGCCCAGAGCGTCCCAAGATTCCCCAGACTGCCCGCCAGGGTCCCACCACGGCGCAGCAGAGCCAAGCACCACCCGGCCCGCGGCCCAAGAGAGGAGGCCGCCCACACCCGCCAGGGCCGCCCGAACCCCCCCATGATGGATCTTCCACCCGGCGGGCCACCCCACCCGCGCAGGGCCAGAGACAGAGAGTTAGAGGGGGCCCCTCAGCCCCCATCCCCTCCCCGACCCATGTTGGTGTGAAGTGTGCATGTATATGTGTGAGAGAGTTGTGTGTTTACAGATCTGGCCATCCAAATTGCGCGCGGGAAGGAAAGTGACCTCGCGTGACACCGGTGTATTTTCCGGGAACACAGAAAATGCATTGACACAGGAAAGACATGATCAGTAGGGGGCAGTCATGTAACGCACTGAACTGAAGCGGCAGCGAACATCACCGCGAGCTACTGTACAGTAAAATGCTCGTTTGAGATGAGCCAAATCTGTGCGGAATCGATGGGAAACGACTGGCTGAGGACACAGTTTATTGCTCATTGGTTCATATTACTATCAAAATCTAAAATACATGTTTGTGTTAAAGTAAAAAATGGATGATAAATACGCCTTTCGTATGGAATTAAATGGCAAGCAATTTGAGTGTCTTGTGTATTGTATTTATTTCCATATAAAAGCAACAGAACTGAAACTATATCATGTTTATCAGCAACACAGCACGTGAGTGTGAATAACGCAATATCCGCATTTGATCTCGTAGGTATCTGTTCCACTTCCAGAGCTCTGTTCCACTTTTTTAACTTGACATAACAACCTGTTCATTATCAAAATCGAATATAGTTAAAGGAACATATAAAACGTTGCACTGCTCAATTTAAATAGTCCATACAGTATGTGCTTTAGGCCTGTAAGTAGTATTTTTAACCAGCAGTAATTTAAAATAATACATTTGGCTATGCTAAATATATATATTTACAGTCAGAGGTGGAGATTTCAGGTCCAGAGAGTACAAATCCAGACCAAGATTTTGTTTCAACCAACCAGTTGAGTATAAAGAGTCACAGTCACAAAGTACTCAACTGGTTGGTTGAAACAAAACCTTGGTCTGGATTTGTACTCTCTGGACCTGAAATCTCCAACTCTGTTTACAGTACATCTGCATATTTATGCTGGGTTCATTCTCGAAAGAGCGGTGACTGACAGTGATATCGAAGCAATTGACGGGACAAAAATATTTTCCCCCTTAGTTCAATTTTGTATGTATTGGCAAAGTGATTATATTTAGTCTAATTTAGTTTAGTTTTTTTAGTAAATTTAGAAAAACGTTTGGAGCATTTTTTGATCGTTACATATAAGGGGTATGTTGGGGTATATTATTTCCTGTTAGAAAACATACATTTTAAAAGCTGAAAACCCGTTAAAACATTCGCTAAAAGCTGGAGCTTAACCATCAAACATTGTTTATTTTTCTCTGTAGATGAAAAAAAAACACGGGTTAATAAACAAACATAAAGCAAGCCTTTATGGATTCTTTTAATTCCTATAGCCTATTTCAAGGACAATGTAAGCATTATTTTACAACGAATCAATCAATGAAATGGTATAAAACAGAAAAAAATATATTTCGCGAAATACTTTACAGTTTTGAATTATGTTTAGCTTCTGTCTGTATGACCATAAATTACAGAGTAACCGTCTCTTCTCATAGAAGGCTAAAAAATGCAGTGATCACGCAGGCTCCGGTACACGCAATATATTTTGCTAACTTGACAACCTAGATATTCATTAGCAAAATCAAATATAGTTAAAGGAACATATAAAACGTTGCACTGCTCAATTTAAATAGTCCATACAGTCTGTGCCATTCAGCATGAGCACCATTTCACTGTGATTAGGCCTGTAAGTAGTATTTTTAACCAGCCGTAATTTAAAATATCTTGAATTACATTTTAACCCCCCAGAGCCAAGCCTGCTCTTCTCTCCTTTATTCATAGGATGGGGGAAGGTGAAAGGTGAATTGGCACGTTTAAAAGTGACAGGAACGACCCCCTCTCATTAACATTTGTGAGGTTAGATCTTGTAATTTGAAGGGTTGTGAAAGCCATAAGGTATTGCTAGGGTGCAAAGTCCAAAAAGCAAGGAATATCTGCGCTGTGTTACTCGTTAGTTGCGCAGTGATATTTTATGAATCACAAGAATAGGCCAACATGCAATTACAAAATACAATGCTCTGCAGTTTTTAATTTAACTTCTGAAGGCCATTTTGCGATCTCAATCGTCATACACCAACATAGACCACCGTTTTCTCAATGACTTTTTCTTAGATTTATGTTTTAATATGCCACTCAAACGCACATAATGCTATGCCTTTATTCTCAAAATAGACTATTAGGATCTCATATTGCTACAACTTTGTACACAACAATACGGCAACAACTTTACAACGGGACATGTTATTTTTATTATTTTTATCATTATTATTTTATGTTTTTGATAACAGCAGATTCTCAACAACAACAATTCCAAAAAAACTTATTTATTCAAGTGATCAGAAATGTACAGTATATTTTCATTTTACAGTTTTGCCAATGCTTAGACATTTTTAAACAACTTTAGACATTGTTACATTCCAGTATGTCCACCCTGACGCTCCACCACAGCCGGAAGAACTTTAAACAATCTGTTTATGTACTTGTTGCATGCCATTGCTGTAAGTTCCTCGAACCAGAATTTATTTATGGCAGCAATTAAGTCAGACTTTGTAGTTGGTTTTGCTACCTTTCGAATATAATCTTTCAGAGCATGCCACACCATTTCAATGGGATTCATGTCGGGGGATTCGGCGGGAGTCTTAACCCAGTTTATACCCTGTTCAGCAATGCAACAATGTCTGCCTGCAGCAGTGTGCTTCGGGTCATTGTCTTGGAAAAAACGGTGATGTGCTCCGAAGTTTTCCCTAATGTATGGGGCAGCAGTTTCTGTTACAATAGCATTTTCAAAGAAAGACCGGTCCATTATGCCTTCGAAGATTGCAATCGGTCCCGGACCCAGTTCATCATTCTGACGAGTGATATTCTCTATGGATAGGACAATGTCTCTAAAATCAAGGGCAAAACAGAAAATAGTTAAACATTTGACATTTTATGCATAACCACCACTTAGCATTAACCAGTATTTAGGCTAGTGTTTGTGTTCGCCTCATGCAGTGGGTAACTCAGTTATTTTGCGAGGATTACGTTTGTGCGATGATCGTTCTTTGTAATGTCTTCTGATCAATGTAGCATGTACACCAATGGATTTCAGATGTCGGGATATTTCTTGAGTAGAACTTCCAGCAGACCTCATCACCCTGATGTCTTGGGAATGCAGCTTGCTGATTTTGGTCATTGTGAGATGACTTTACACGTGGATGGACTGTATTTATCCGTACAGTGTGTCAGGGGTGTGGACACTAATGTTTTGTGAAAAGAGGGTGCGTCATACTGTAGGTGGAGCGTGTGAGGAAAGCTTTCCCCTTTTCCCTGGCATGCATTTGAATGCTGAATCCGAAATTAAACTGAATGCTAGACAGTCGGAATCCCCCCCCCCCCACCAAAAGAGTCTCCAATAATATGTTGATTACAAGGCAACAGACAGCATTCAGCCCCCCCACCCCCATTCTGCTATTCATAAACATTTCACTCTTTATGCTGTACATGCCGCTGGTGGCCTCATTAACTGCTACTTTTCAGAAAAAAACACTTCCCTCTGGTTTCACAGACCAGACTTAAGCCTAGTTCCAGGCTAAAATGATGTAAGTCGGAGCTGTTTAAACTGGAGAGGAATAAAAAAACTTTTACTGACTGATCTTTAAACTTGTCAGTGCCTTGTTTTGTCTCTAAATGGAAACGGCTCATGGCTAGTGTTTGCATTTTTTTCTATTACTGTATGTAACCAGATTAGTGTTTTATACTGTGCTGATAGTGCTGATATATATATATTTTTTTAACGGATAATGCAACTTCCTACTTTATCAACTTTAAGTTCAAAGTAACTAGGGATGTCCCGATCCGATATTGATATCGGAAATAGGTCCGATATCAGCCCAAAAAAACTCTATCAGATTATATCGGACTGCGTTAAAAATCTCTGATATAAGCAGTCCGTTCCGCTCTAAACTCCGTTACAGCTATTCTATCCAGCAGCATCCAGAGCGTGCAAAGGCCACTTGATCACAACACTGCTTGCTAGCGAAGTAGCAAAGAAAAACACCGATGTCGGCCGTGTGGCAGTATTTTTCATTAAAGTCCGAAAAAGACAGTGTGGCTCAGTGCAACACTTGTCATGCACAAGTTTCCCGCGGTGGAACAGAACCGGGAAAATTTAATACGTCCAACCTCATCGCGCATTTGAAGCAGCATCACAAAACTCTGCATGAGGACTTTCGCAAGACCACTGAGTTAAAGAAACAATCCTCTGGCAACTTCAAGCAACCAACGCTGCCTGAAACCCTCGCAAAGCGTGACAAATTCCCAAGAGATAGCAAAAGGGCATTAACCTTAACAGAAAAGATATGTTTATTTAATTAAGATATTTTTCAGGGTCTTAATATTTATTCTTTAATTCTTTTTTATATATTCTTATGTAAAAGGTTCACATTTATGCAACCAATAGTTAATAAATTGGTCGTTTTTTTCCATACTTACTGTTGCTGACTTTTGTTCTCAGTTTGATCTAGCCGTTCATACATTCCACACAACGAAATGGGTAAAAGTATTCATGATTTGTGCTGATTATTGTATCGGATTTGTATCGGTATCGGTTAGTACTGAAGGCTGCAATATCGGTATCGTATCAGAAGTTAAAACGTTGTATCGGGACATCCCTAAAAGTAACCTAAAATAGCTGGATCTGCCAGCCCAGTGGAGGATGCGCCTGTGCCCTCACTTTCAACTTTCTCAACTCCCGTTCACTCCACCGGCATCTACAGTAACAGCATTTTCACACCAGTGATACTAAATATTCTTACAAACTGTCTAAACTTCAATATACAGTACATGAAGACACTAGAAGTTTTGCAACTTAACTTTGCTCAGGGCCTCGCACACCCCTTGCAACAGCCCTGATGTACGTGCTTTGGTCTAGCACCTGATAGCCCCTCCCTAGCGCCGCCCATGCCGTTTTACGGTCTTTTAAATCGGCAGCGAGTGAGCAACTGATAAAATAGACCTATTATCAAATTGTCACTGCATGCATTTGTATTAACTGCGCGAGAGGAAAGCTTTCCCCTTTTCCCTGGCATGCATTTGAATGCTGAATCCGAAATGAAACTGAATGCTAGACAGTCGGAATCCCCCCCCAAAAGAGTCTCCAATAATATGTTGATTACAAGGCAACAGACAGCATTCAGCCCCCCACCCCCATTCTGTTATTCATAAACATTTCATTCTATATAGCACCTGATAGCCCCTCCCTAGCGCCGCCCATGCCGTTTTACGGTCTTTTAAATGCAAGTGAGCAACTGAAAAAATAGACCTATTATCAAATTGTCACTGCATGCATTTGTATTAACTGTGCGAGAAAGAAATGGAGGCTACAGCATTTTATTCAAAGAAGAGCGCTTCCACTTGGAGCAGCAAGCGAAAAGTATGTAGGCTATAATTTACGATGTATTTGGCTATATTTTTTGCCTAACGCTTCCTTACATTTTTTTGTACATTCAGCTGTTTGTTGTGTGCTAACCATCATACATATTGTCTCAATAGAATTCTGGCAAAGAGAGCAAGCAGAGCCCACAGACCAAAAATAAAACAGGGACTACCCGGCTTGTAAAAAAGAAATCGGTGGGTATTTGCTCATTTATTATTACGCAAGCAGCGCCATATGCAGTATAGCTTCATATGCTTGTCTGCGGTGTGAACATCATATTCACAACTAATTTTAATGTTACCATCTACAGGCTGTTCTAATTGAACGTAGATGTCCTGCTGCAGTCACTGTTTCCAAGGAACAGATATCAGAATTCACAAGAAGGCTTCTGAATTTAGAGGCAAGGATTGGTTTGTTGGAGGCGCATTTCAGTGAGAAAACTCATCCTCCGACAGCGGATCAATCCACATCCACAGATCCATCCGTTGTTCCTTCAACGTCTGTGGATACTCAAATGGACTGCCAAGAGTCTTTTGAGATGTGGTCATCTCCTCAGTCTGCTCGCGAAGACCATTCGCTGTCAGCGCATCTGGGTAATGCTGATTTTGGTGTTCCTTCTGCAGCCTCTACACCATTAACTGTCCGGACTCTCAACCTACAAACCAGTCCAGATCATTCGTTAGTGGGCTCAGCATCTGTAGGATTAACCAACAACCCAGTGGTGACGAATTCGATGCTCCATAGTGAAAATTCGCCGAATCAAGATTATTCAGCATTTTGTCATCCTTCCGTGATGACATCATTCCATTTGAGTTTGCCTGAAACACCAAGAAACACCTCCCGTTCTCATCACCATCATCATATTCGCCGGTCTCTCATGCAGGGGGTAATCCTTCCAGATGTACTTTTAAATCATGTTTCAGTAGAGACTGAGAATAAACTGTATCTGGACTGTAGTGGAAAATTACCACCAAGCATGATGTCCGCTGGTTACTAAGGAAGTTAGGCTGCAAAATAAGGTTGCTATGCTTGAAGAAACAGATGCAAGAGACTGGGGAGGGGGTTTTAGACATTACCCATGTTAAGCTAGACAAGAGTAGTGGTTGAACGACTTTAGATTTTTTAAAGTCGACTTTTATGTGATTGAAGTACAGTCGACGTCGACTAGTCGCTGGTGACGTCATCATTAAAACAAGATGCAAAAGTTTTGCAACATGCCACAATTTGTAATTTATTGACAGGAACAAAATATACAAATGCTGTTAGACAGCTCATAACACATTGCAAAAACAATGCAACAGCACTGGCTAATTTTAGTGCCAACAAATGCACAGTCAACACAATGAACACTGCACTTACTAAAAATATAAAAACGACAAATAGTTTATGCAAAAGTAATGCATACCGTCGTCAGAACAGAACACTAATTCATATGAAGTGATTTCATAACTCTCGAACGAGAAAGGCTATAAGCCTACTCACTGTCAGAGTCCTGCTCAGTCACATAATTTACTTTTTTATCCTGGTTTGCGTGCAAGAAAATGAGGGCGTTGACATGGGCTGGATGCAGGCTCGCACGCTGTCGCGTAATTGTATTCCCAGCGAGTGAAAAGATTCTCTCGCTTGGGGTGCTGGTAGCTGGAACAGCTAAGTAGCTTTTGCTAAGATTTGCCAAACGAGGGAAATTGTCCTGGTTGCGGGCCCACCATTCCAAGGGGTTCTCCATGGTGGGAATATGTGGTGTTGACAAATATTCACGTATTTCCTCAGCTGCTGTGTTGTATCCCGTTCTCCTCCCGCTATGATAGTGCGGCCCAAAAAGTTGCTCAAAATCTAGCTCAAGTCGGGCCTTTTTCCCGGTTACTGGCACATCTTGGTTATCAGCTGTTTCCTCACTGCGTACATCTTCAAGTTCACCTAGGATGATATATATACACACGCTATAAAGTTTGCACTCGCGCGTTACGTTTTATTTACAAAATGCGTCAGCATCAACGCTTCGCAGAGAACACGCCAATCACATTACTTTTTCCAGTATTGCGTGATCGCGATTGAGACCTGCGTGACGATTCAAAGTTCACTAAAATTTCAAAAGAATCGTTGACGCTGACATAAGAATAATAACATTTACATTAATTTCTAGTGTTAACTTTCTATAATGCGAGGACAGTTTCATTCATCCTACCTTCTGTTGCAAGCGGCTCTTCCTCCTCACACTGAATAAGGCCATTCAGGTGGCTGTAGGTGGCATCTCTTTGACTCTCTGGGATGAAGTGAAGATGTTTGAACCGGGGATCGAGCATACAGGCCACGGTGGGAATTGATTGGGTCAGATCGCCAGAGACCAGTTTGAACCGTGTTTCCAACTGTTGTCGAACCGTGTTCTTAAAGACACGTACAGCTGTCAAATCGGATGCTTCGACACGCAGAGTGGTACTGGTCAGGTTGAAAAGGACAGGAAAGATGAAAGACAGTCCTACATGCAACTCGCCACACATTATTTCGGTGGCCTTGGCCAAAGGTTGCAGAACTGGAATCAGCTGTTCCAGCAGCTCCCATTGTGATGCTCTCATAGCAAGTGACTTTTGGACGGATGGCTTGGTTACCGTTTCATCTGCGAGCACAGACTGCACCGCGATCCTTTGCTCAAACACCCGTTGCAGCATTACGTATGTGGAATTCCATCGGACCGCACAGTCATTTTGGAGTTTTTTGGCTTTTATGCCAAGTTGTTCCTGCCGTCTCTTCAAGGCACAAGTGGCCACCGCTGAGTGGCGAAAGTGGCTGACAACTCTCCTTGCTGCATCAATAACCTTAGCAACGTCAGGTAAGACTAAGCCACTTTTTATTGCCAGCTGAAGTGTGTGCCCGGTGCAACCCAGATCATTGGGAAAAAGTTCACATAGCTCCATGGCTAAGTTCATGTTACTGGCATTATCATGGACCGTGCAAAACACCTGTATGCCCCATTCCTTAATTATATCAGACAGACGGTCAGCAATGTTAGCGGCAGTATGTCTTTCTGGCATTATAGATGTACACAGCACCCTGGCCTTTAGCTGCCATGTGTTGGTGATATAGTGGGCTGTTACCGTGATGTATGGCTCCATTGTGGAGGATGTCCACAAGTCAGTTGTTAGCGACACGGTCTTGCCTCTCATCTCCTTTGTGATATTTTCACGCTTGGCCTCGTACTGGTGTTTGATTGTGTTCCATAATGTGTTGTAAGATGGAACAATGTAGCCAGGTTCAAAAAAGCGCAGTATTTCAATATAAAAGGAAAGCAGCTGCGTCTGCTTTTTGGAGAACTTCTCAGAACTGTCTGTGGAGAGTCTCCCCGAGCTCGCATAGAAAGATATCTCAATAAATGAAACCAAGCTAAACCATTGGACTCATCTGTTCCTTCCTACCTCCAAATTTCCATAACAGGACTCAACAGGACCAGACGGGAAACCAAGGGCAGATCGTTTCACTGTTCTTTTGTTTAAAAGGTTAATTCCTCTCAACCTTTATCAGAACTGGGCAGGTTCTGTTAACTTTGACGGCTCCAGGGGGAAAAATGCACTACCCAACAACCTTCATCAAGCACTTTCAGATGCTGTTGGTCGGAGATTCAACCCCGCAGTTCATGACTGGAAGCTGATAAGAGACAGACTTAACAAACTTCTCCGAAATAGAACAACTTTTCCACTTTAAAAAAAAAAAAAAAAAAAAACTTTCAGAACTCACTGGAGCACTTTTGATACTTAACAGTTGTATTCGTTGTCAGTCATATAATAAAACCTTTATTGTTTTGAAAAGTGAGCCTTCTGTTTATTTGTCTAAATTATTTTCAATATTAGGATATAGGGGTGGCATGGTGGTGCAGTGGTTAGCACTGTTGCCTCACACCTCTGGGACCTAGGTTCAAGTCTCTGTGACATGCTCAGGCTAATTGGGAATACTAAATTGCCCATAGGTGTGCATGTGTGAGTGAATGGTGTGCAAGTGTGCCCCTTTCTCTCTGACCTGCAGTGAAACAACAGACATAACAATTACTGCCCAAATAACCATCTTTGAGTGCAGAATCACTGCTGAGCTTGAAACAACCAAGGCATTGCTGTCTTTGCAAGCCATACTTGCCATACCAAAGGTGATGATTTGTTTGAGCAAGTTGTTTTGGCAATGAACAAATTTGAATTACTGTACTATTTGACAAGTTAAGTGGCCTTGCCACCGATTGAGCTTCAGTCATGCTTGGCCAGCAAAAGGGACTAACTGCATTGTTTAAAAAAGAAAGAGAGGTTAGTGATATTGTAATAAGTGTAGCGAACTAAAACTCCTATGTCCGCTACAACTTAAACAGGTTCACTGGTAACCGCTGCCACCACCTTTTTTTATAATTTATCTGGGGAGGTCCAGACACCAAAGCCAAGGGTATAAATAGAATATTACTTTATTTAATTTAGTTAATAGCCGGGGATCACAATCCTTTCCAGAGGGCAACACCGGACAGTAGGGGGCAATACATTACACATGTTAACTCCACAACAGCAGGTCACGTCCAACAAAATCCATAATTATAAATACACACATCTAGTGAGGGAAAAAGCACTGTACTCTGTATATCACCCAAATCACCCCCGTCAGTCTCCTTCCCCACCCTCAACAAACCCTACTATGAACCCCGGCTAAAAGAGGGTCATCGACACACAACCGTACACATTCATACAAAAGACAGAAAAACCTTTAAAAGGACGGTTACTTCTCAGGAGAGAGGCAATACAGCCCCCTCATCCCCCCCCCCCAAAGAAGGAAGAGGCTCCACTCCCAAAACTCACTTCGCTCCGCGGCTCCCTATCGCCCCCGCATAACTAACTTCCCTACACACTCACCCCCCCACCTCACTCTTGCCTGCTTATCTTCGCCCGCGGCCGATCTAATATCAGCGACGGACCCACCACATTTCCCCCAACATTAACCGCGGACAGCCAAGGGATTCCCCCCCTCCCGAACCACATCGGTTCTTTCTCCACCAAACCAACCCAAGAAAGAAACAACACCCCTCAATCTATTCCAACCCCCTTTAAAAAGGCAACCCTCCCCCCTCCAGGTGCAACCCATTAACAATCACACAGCAAATACTCTCCACAACACTCACCACACTATCTATGTTTTCATCTATGTTCAATAATTTAGTATGGCCCTTACAGGATATTGCAAAAGTGTAAATGGCCCTTGATAGAAAAAAAGGTTCCCCACTCCTGATGTACAGGTAGATTGTACAGCATGTTAGCTTGTTTGTTGCACCCAAGAGCATAATTTTTTAGCAATTCAACATCGTACTAATGAGAAACTATGATTATAACCACAGGTCGAGAGCTGTAGTTCCAACCACGTAAGTTTGCAATGCTATTTGTGAATGTCCGTTTGAACCATACTTTCAGGAAAGATGGAATCATTGAACTATTGTTAACAATGGTATTTGTGACCAGCGCCCCCTAGAGCTGGCCATGGTGTTTGGCTACAGAATGTTGTTCCTTGCACCACCGGGTGGATATTATATGAAGCGCAACAACGTTTTAAAAAAATCTGAAAAAGCGCTTGCAGGCTGCCGTGTGAAAATAGACGCATTTTTAATGGCCAGATCTGTATGTCTACAATGCATTAAAATTTATGGGTGCAGTTCGGGTATGAGGGCCCCACCATTGGCAGATCCCCCTCCCCGCACCCCCAAGGCCCTAATGTAATATGGACTGTGTATATGACTAAGGTGCAAAAAGTGGGCGAGCAGTTGAGGCATGGGCACCCCACCGCTGGCAGACGGCAGAGCCCCACCTGCCTCAACCCACCTCCTCAGCCCTAGTGTCATGTGGTGTCTAACATGCAAGTACCTCCCCACTACCCTTCAAGGCCCTAGTGTTGTGTGAAATGTGGTGTTGGGCCCAGGGGAGCAATAAGGGCGTGCCAGGAGTGGGCCCCCCCCGGCACCGGGGCCAGATCCCCGACTGGCCCCGATTAGTCCCCATCCCCAACCCCGCACAGCCGGCAGGGACGGCCAACGAGGTGTTCAGGGGCGCCACAGGCAGCCCGGCAGCAGGGAACTCTCCCCCCCTAGGCGCAGACCGGGAGAGACCCACCCCACCACGCCCGATGAGACCCCAGCTAGCAGCCAAGGACAGAACAACCCCAGACCCCCCGGCAAACGGGGAGCCGGTCCAGCTAGGTGGGGTGACCCCCGCCCCCCGGCCACCCCAGGCCCCCCCCCAGGCGAGGCAGAGGCTCCCCCCACCGCCCCCCCCGAACCACCCCACAGCGCCCGTGGGCACCGCGCTGTAATCGCCAACGGCAGACAACGACCCACCCCCACCAGGCAACGGGCCCGAGCAGACTAGGCCCCCCAGCATGCGGGCGACCACCCGCCCGGGAGCCGGAGCAGCGACCCCAGCAGATAGAGCCTACGCCCCCAAACCCACGCACCCCAGCGCAGCAGCCCAGGCGGAACCCAGAGGCCCCACCCCCCGATCCCCCCCCAGCGCGCCACCCACCCCGGGGGGGCAGAACCCCCCATTCCCCGCACCGCCCCCAACAGGCCAGGCCAGCGGCCATCCAGAGACACTGACCACGCGCCCTCAGCCAAGAGAAACACCAGAGGACCCCAACAACCCAGCCCCCCAGCCCCCAACCTGGGACGGTGACGGCAAGGCCCCACCACCCCTGATGACATTACATTAAAAAATTAATTATTGGAGTCCAACTATCTTCAAAATCGATCAAATGATTTTTCTTACCGGCAGACATCCTCTCCATGGAAACATAATCCAAGAGTAGATTTTTGAACAAATTTATGTTTAAATTCTCTTTTCACTTCCAGTTCAGAAGGATTGTTTTCTTGGCAATGATTAGTACTGTGAGAAGCATGCAAGATTTATTCGTGTCCATATTAGTGTTAGTGAGGTCCCCAAGCAGGCAGAGAGAGGGGGAGGGTAAGATGGGATGCCCTAGGTGTGTCGATAAGTCTTCACAAATCCTTTGCCAGAATTCGTTGACCGGTGTGCAGTACCAGAAAGCATGCAGGTAATTATCTGGTGCGTGCTTCTTACAAGTTAGGCATATGTCAGTATCTCTGTCGAATTATAATATATTAGAAAACCTATCACTAATATGTCCGAAGGTATACTCCCTTTAGCAATGAAAACATTACTATATATATTATTATAAATTATAAACAATGCTCTTCTGGATGAATGTTAAAATTTCCCCCCCCCACCCACACACACACACATTCCATAAACTTGTGGAAAGCCTTCCCAGAAGAGTGGCAGCTGTTATAGCTTCAAGGAGGGGACCAACTCTATATTGTGTACTTAGCTGAGAGTTTAAGATGGTGTATGCTGTAAAATGCCACACTTATAAAATAAAGAGAACAAAATAATGCCTGAACAATTTATTCAGATTTCCGCACTCCTTACAAACACACACACCGAAAACAGAAACTCCCGGTCTTTTTTTCTTTTTTCCCCCTGGGAGCCTCGAGCGCCCCCTCTTGGATCCAAAATAAACACTGTCAACTTACAACAATAAGAAACAAACATTACAACCTTCCTTTCCTTTTTTTTTTGTTGTACAAGAACAGCCATTAACCAGTCCAACTCAAATTTTCTTTCGCGTTATACTCTGCAGTATGTTTACTCTATTCATAGTCAGTGAGATATGATGGCGGTCTTCTGCTTGTCCTGACTGGGTATCTACGAACAGGTGACTGTGATCCAGGAGACTCAACGGAAAATGGCTCCGGGGTTTGTTCAGGATGAATTTCAGTCCAGTCCATGACATCTTGTCCATCATCTGTACCTTTCAACCCACATGACTGAGAGAGATGATGCTTAGCCAGTGGTAACATCTTAAAATAAGATGAGTTTCTGGTGATGACCTGACCATCACGTTCCACTGTCACCATGGAACCTTTGATGGCAATAACCTTGTATGGGTGGGGACTTTAGGCAGGACATAGGTTCCCTGTCTTCTTTTGACGACACAAAACCATGTCACCTACTCGCAGCGCCTGAGAAGCAACACATCGCCACCTGTCAGCATTTTGTTTCATCTTTTCCTTTGCCACTGCATCATTTTGTTGTAACAGTGAATCAGTCAGAGACTGAAAAGAATGAGGAGATTCAGGCAGTTTGATTCTAAGGGGCCTACCGAACAGTACATCAGCAGGAGCTAAGCCAGTCGAGCAGTGAGGCGTGGCCCGGTAATTGTCTGTTTCCATGGACGACCTTCAATATGGGCAACACGTATGGTCTTTTCAAGAGTACGCATGAAACGTTCAGCCTCTGCATTTGCCTGTGGCCACAGTGGGGTTATCTTCCTATGCCTGAAACCCAGATACGTTGCAAAGTTGGCAAAGTCTGCGCTTTGAAAAGGTGAACCATTGTCTGTTTTGACCTCAAGTGGAATTCCCAATGCGGAGAAAATTTTATCAAGTTTAGGGATCGTGGCTGTAGCTGATGTGGACTGTAAAATCTCCACTTCCGGATATCTGGAGTACTCATCAATGACCACCAAAAGGTAATCACCTGAGGGGAACGGACCACAAAAATCGACACCAACTTTTTCCCATGGCGATGATGGCAACTCAGACATACAGAGAGGTTCCCGTGTATGAAAAGGCACAACAGCTTGACATGGGATACAACCAGCTATCATGGTTTCCACCTGTTTATCAATGCCGGGGAACCAGATTTTCTCTCTGATCAATTTTTTTGTTTTAACTACCCCCTGGTGTCCCTCATGTGCAAGTGATATTGCCTTAATTTGTAAGGAACGGGGAACTACAATCTTTGTGCCCCGTAACACAATGTCATCACTTGCAGTCACTGTCAAATCATTTCTGAGTTTCTTGAATGACATTAGCGCAGCAACATCAACTCCATCATCAAATGTCTGCGTTGCCGTCAGTGACCCCCATGAGCCGTCCTTGATAAGCCGAATGACCTCACATAAAGTGGGGTCAGCTTTGGTTGCATCTCGAATCTCAGCCAGCGTCATTGCTTTTGGGACAGCATGCACCGCAACAAAATTCACATATTCTTCTGTTTGTCTTTCATTATCAGAAACACCCTGACAACTGTGCAAAATTTGTGTTGGGTGCTGTGACATATACACAAATTAATGGATTTTCCTACCTGTAAGTCGACACCCCAATCGCTGCATTCCTGCCGCCTGCTTCACACTGCCTGCTTGTCACCACGGCAATGTAGAAACGGGGGATCCCCACCTATCGCACTAGTCGCTCCCTGGTCTTAAGTCTCGCGTGTATAGTGCGGTGTAGTAGAGGTTTGGTGTTATATTTACTAGTCGACAAAACGGCGAGATAGACATAAGTCGCCAATTCTCTAAGTCGTATCTCGTCAATTCTCTAAGTCGTCACTTTTAAGCTGGTCCCGCAAGTGTCGACTTAGACCGGTTTTACTGTATATGGAAATGTTCACAGCCCCACACAATAGCCAGAGCTTCACGTTCAGTCTGTGAATATTTTTGTTCAATGGAAGACAGTGCCCTACTTGCATAGCTTATCACCCTGGCCGGTCCATTTGGGCCATTTCTTTGTGCCAACACAGCCCCAAGACCTACTGGACTTGCGTCAACTATCAGTTCAGTCAGCTTGTGTGGGTCAAAATAAGTCATCACGGCATCACTTGTGAGACTTTGTTTTAGTCTATTAAGTGACCTTTGGTGTTCTTCTGTCCAAGACCAGCCAACAGCTTTTCTTGTGAGTTCCCTCAAAGGGTGTTATAGTGGAAAAATCCTTGATAAAGCGGGCACTGTAATTAGTAGGGATGTCCCGATCCGATATTGATATCGGAAATAGGTCCGATATCAGCTCAAAAAAACTATATCGGATTATATCGGACTGCGTTAAAAATCTCTGATATAAGCAGTCCGTTCCGCTCTAAACTCCGTTACAGCTATTCTATCCAGCAGCGTCCAGAGCCAGCGTGCAAAGCCCACATGATCACAACACTGCTTGCTAGCGAAGTAGCAAAGAAAAACACCGATGACGGCCGTGTGGCAGTATTTTTCATTAAAGTCCGAAAAAGACAGTGTGGCTCAGTGCAACACTTGTCATGCACAAGTTTCCCGCGGTGGAACAGAACCGGGAAAGTTTAATACGTCCAACCTCATCGCGCATTTGAAGCAGCATCACAAAACTCTGCATGAGGACTTTCGCAAGACCACTGAGTTAAAGAAACAATCCTCTGGCAACTTCAAGCAACCAACGCTGCCTGAAACCCTCGCAAAGCGTGACAAATTCCCAAGAGATAGCAAAAGGGCATTAACCTTAACAGAAAAGATATGTTTATTTAATTAAGATATTTTTCAGGGTAATATTTATTCTTGAATTCTTTTTTATATATTCTTATGTAAAAGGTTCACATTTATGCAACCAATAGTTAATAAATTGGTCGTTTTTTTCCATACTTACTTTTGCTGACTTTTGTTCTCAGTTTGATCTAGCCGTTCATACATTCCACACAACGAAATGGGTAAAAGTATTCATGATTTGTGCTGATTATTGTATCGGATTTGTATCGGTATGGGTTAGTACTGAAGGCTGCAATATCGGTATCGTATCGGAAGTTAAAACGTTGTATCGGGACATCCCTAGTAATTAGCCATGCCAAGAAGACGGCGGACTTCACTAGCATTAGCATCATGAAGTGCCTGAACCTTCTTGGGATCAGGAGAGAATCCACCAGCTGAAAATACATATCCAAAAAAATCAAGAGTGGTTTGTGCATATGAGCACTTGGCCTTATTAAGTGTCAGGTTTTTCTGTTTCAGTCTTTTTTTTTCTCCCCTTGTCGTGTCCGGCAGTTTAGCAAGCAGGATGTTAGTCTGGGTGCCTTATTGTGCCAACACTTTTATTTTAACAAGTGGAGCTTCGGATTTAAGCTCCTCTTGTTACTTGAGGTATACTCTTTATTAATAATTTTTATGTCAATGCGCCACAAAGCCGGAGCTGACAGGGGGGGTTAGTGGGAAAGAGATAGATAGAGAAAGTGAGAAAGGAGAGAAAGGGGTGAGAGACAGAGGAAGTAGAAAAATAAATAAATACATAATAAAAATAAAAATAAAATAAGGAGGGGGTCAGAGAGAGAGAGAGACAGGGAAGAGAAATAATACATAACAAACAGTAAGTATTCTAAGTGTATGTGTGTTGATATGAAAGTGTGTGTATGTGTGTGCGTGTGCATATGTACGTGTATGTGTGTGTGTGTGTACGCATACGTGTATGTGTGTGTGTACGCATACGTGTATGTGTGTGTGTACGCATATGTGTATGTGTGTATGTTTGTGTGTTGTGAGTGTATGTATGAGTGTGCAGGTTAACATGGAATGATTCCCAGTGTGTGTGTGAGGCCACAACAACACCGCCCTGGGGCCCCCAGACGGCCGGGAGAGCCCCGACGGGTCACGGACCCAGCCGCCCCACAGCGGCCAGGTACCCGGGCCCCCGCCACCGGACGGCTGCGCACCCACCCAAGGAAGGCAGGGAAGGAGGCACCGGGCGCCCCCCACCGGCGTGCACGAGGCAGGAACCCCACGGCCACAGGCGGCAGCGCGCCGCCCCCCCCCCCCCGGGAGGCCGGCCACGCAGGCACGGACAGAGCTCGGACCCCGGACCACCCGCACACCCTGCAGGGGCCCCGCCAGCCCCGGGGAGACCCGCCCCCCCCCAAGACCCCCACCCGGGGGACCAGGGGGACGCCCCGAGAGCCACCAAGCACACCCGCCCCTGACCCCCCCTCCCCCAAGCCCAGATCCCAACCCTCCCTCCCCAGCCCCCGCACCCTCCCTTCCCCAAGTCCCCTCACTGCCGCCCCCACACCGCCCCATCATCCACGTGCTCCCCGTACCAGGACAAACCTGCAGACACACAGATCCATGCATGCACTCATACACACACTCAGACACACACTCCTCGTCTTTGAGGTCCGGCCGCAGATGCCCTGGGCTTGCCCAGTGGACGGCCCAGAGTATGTTTCCCACCCCCCCAGATCGCAGGCGAGCGGGCACCTTGCCGGAGACCGACAGCACCCCCCAGATGCAGCCGACCCCCCCCGAGCCCACCCGCCAGCGCCCGCCGCCCCCGCCACACCCAGGACCCCTCAACCCGCCCGCCCCCCACCCACCTTGATCATTGATGGTGTACATGTGTGTGAGCTAAGGTGTCGTTGAGATATGGGGGAGCATATGGGGAAAAGACACCCACCGGCCCCCTAAGCACTAAGTGTCTAAAGTGGAGTTAAAATAGAGGGGAAGGGAGCTGTGCAGTCCAGCTGCGGGCTGCAGAAGCAGCCGACCCAGGACCTGCACAGCTCCCCCCGCCCTCCAAGGCCCTATGTGGATGAGTGGTGTGACGTGGATGTATTGTCTAAAATGCAGTTAAGATAATGAGGGGGGGATGAGTGGCTAATCGCCCCCCCTTCCCTCTGTGTGGTGCGGTGTGATGTCTAGGTGTGGCGTCTAACGTGTAATTAGGAGAGATGGGGGGTGAATAGCTGATCACCCCCCATTACCTATGTGTGGTGTAGGTGGATGCGGGCCGGCAGGGGGGACGCGCGGTGATAGTCGACAGTGCCGCAAGGCAGCGGGCGCCAGGCAAGGCGCGCCCGGACGCACGGCGCCAACGCCCAGGGGGCACCACCGCCCCCCGCCGCAACGCCCCCCCGCCCCAACCCAAGGAGGTGTCTGGGGCCTCATCTGCGCCGGCATCGCCGACGAGCCGTTCATACCCAGATACCCACATTCACCAAACAGTCGCACCCCACCACACCCGTACCACCCCAACCCCGAGGTGCTCCCCCGTCCCAGGCCATACATGCATACTCACCGGATACACACACAGAGACGAACGTCCACACGCACACACTCACCAGATACACCCACAGACACGCACACCCACATGCACACACTCACCAGATACACGCACAGACACGCATGCCCACACGCACACACTCACCAGATACATGCACAGACACGCACGCACACACGCACACACGCACACAATCATCTCGAGGCCCAACAGCATATGCCCTGGAATTGTCCAGTGGTCGGCTCCAGAAGATGTTCCCCTACCCCCCAGGTCGCAGGCTAGCGGCACCCCGCCGAAGGCCAGCAGCCCCCCGCGGACGCCGCCGCCCCGCACCCGGGCCCGCCAGCCAACACCCGCCGCCCCCCCCATCCCCCAACTCCCCCGGTCCGCCCACCACCCCCCTTGGTCAGTGGGAATGGGTGTGTGTGTGGAGCTAGGGTGCAGTTAAAATGTGGGGGGACTCAAGTGGGGGATGGATACCCCAGCCAGAGCTGCGGGCCTGCCCCCACAGGCCCTCAATGTCTAAAATAGAGGGGAAGGGAGCCGCGCCGTCCAGCTGTGGGCTGCCAAAGCAGCCGACCCAGGACCTGCACAGCTCCCCCCACCCTCCAATGCCCTATGTGAAAGAGTGGTGTGACATGAATGTATGTCTAAAGTGCAATTAAAATAATACAGAGGGGGGTGAGTGGCTAGTCACCCCCCCTTCCCTCTGTGTGATGCAGTGTGGTGTTGTGGGTGTGGTGTCTAAAGTGGAATTAAAAGAGATGGGGGGTGACTAGCTGATCACCCCCCAGTACCTATATGGAGTGTGGTGTAGGTGGGTGTGGGCTGTAGGGGGCTGTGGGGGAATAGGTGGTAATGCAGCAGGGCAGCGGGCATCCAGCACGACATGCCCGGATGCGCGGCGCCAACGCCCACGGGGGCGCTACCCCCCCCGCCGCAGCACCCCCGCCCCAACCCGAGGGGGGTATCCAGAGCCTCATCTGCGAAGGCCTCGTTGACGAGCCGCTCTCATACAAACGCCTACACTCGCCAGACAGACTGACCTGGGACCTGTACCCTCTGTACCTTGCCCCGGTGCCCTCCCCCCAGAGGCCAGCATGCCCAGAGGCTCCCAGAGCGACACCCTAATCAGTCCCACATGGGAAGGGGCACCCAGGGGGAGACCGGCCCCCCGGGCACGGATGAGGCCCCCACCCCACTAACGGGCCCCCCGGAGCCCCGAGCCCCACCCCGCACCCACGAGGCCCTAGCCACCTGGCCAGGGCCAGCGCCCCCCGCCCGGGCCCCCTGCCCCCCCACCCCGCCAACCCAGAGGCGACCCATAACCCCCAGCCCAGGAACTGCAGGCCCCCAGCCCCACTGAGCCACCGGCACCCACGCCCCCCAGAGGCCCCCCAACACTCAAGGGACACAAGGAACAACAAAGCCATGATGCCACACACCTACTAAGTGATGGAGTCAATTATTGGGGACCAGACAGAGTTGAAATTGGCAAATTGATTCTTGGAGGAAGCAGACATTCGCTCCATACTAATGTGGTCCAACAAGAGACCTTTGTACTGATTAATAGTCAGATTGTTTTTTGATTTCCAATTCACAAGAAAAGTTTTCTTGGCGATGCACAAGGTGGTGAGAACCATTTGTGTTGCACTACCCTCCAGATCCATATTACTTACATCACCTAGCAAGCATAATCTCGGGGAGGCCGGAATATTATACCCTAAATACGTAGATAAGTCTTCGCATACCCTCTGCCAAAATAGGTGAACAGCTGTGCATTCCCACATAGCGTGCATATAGTTGTCTGGTGTATTATTTGTGCAGTAAGGGCAGGTGTCGGATTCTATGAGGCCCATCTTGAACATCCTTTGTCCTGTGTAGTGTGTTCTATGGAGAGTCTTATATTGTATGAGTTGCAGATTGGGTTTTTTGGTCATTCTAAAAGTATTTAAACATATTTGTGTCCAGATGTTCTGGTCTATATTAATCGTTAAATCAATTTCCCATTTTGAGGTTGGAAGAGATATTGAGTCGTTTAAATCTGACACTGATCTATATATTTTTGACATTGTTTTAGGCGCATGGATTCTCAGTAGTTGGGTTACCTTTGTAGGTAATTGTAGATTTAATTCATCATGTCTGTATTTACCCCTTATTATAGATTTAAGTTGCTGATACTCTAGAAACTTGCTTCTCTGAATATTGTACTCTGAGACAAGTTCTTCAAATGGAATAAATTGTCCAATTTGGATAATATGCTCTAGATACCGTATGCCTTTATCCCTCCATACAGTGAAATTTAACACTTTCTTGTTCAGTAGGATGTCTGGATTGTTCCAGATGGGCGTTCGTTGGCATGGGGTTAGCGAGGATTTGTTTAATTTAAGAAAGTCCCACCAGGCTGTCAGAGATGTTCTAATATTAATACTTAGGAAACATTTATGGTGTTTGATACTAGAGCTGATAAATGGCAAATCGGAGATATCTAAATTATCACAGAACTCCTGTTCTATATTTAGCCATAGTCTGTCTAGCGGGCTAGGATTAATCCATTTCAAAACATATTGTGATCTATTGGCAAGAAAGTAGTAGTAAAAATTTGGCAAATCTAAACCTCCGCATTGTTTAGTATTTTGTAAGGTTTTTATACTAATTCTTGGTGGTTTATCCTGCCATAAAAATTTGGAAATGTGTGAATTTAATGAATTGAACCAGGCAGAAGAGGGTTTATAGGGGATCATTGAGAACAAATAGTTAATTTTGGGTAGAACCATCATTTTGATAGAGGCCACCCTCCCCATGAGTGACATGTCTTTCAGTCTTTCTTAATATGTAACTTGACCTGAAAGTCTTTTAATTTGCCCACTCCACTAAAAAGGTCAGCATACTCAGAGATGAGATCATCTATTGTATTACCTTTTGTCGGGTTCGAGGCGTTCATGGATTGCACCAGCCGTGGTGAAGATGTGTTGAGTGCATTGGCAATTTGGATTAGCCTCAGTTGACTGGCAGTGTCATAGCCAAGCAAACTACCATTGTTCCCTTTTAGCACGTGCAATATAGCATGAGAGAATCGTGACTTGGACTCCACCAGCGAGGTAAATTTTCCAATGGTAGCCAGCGGTGTGCGTGAACCATATGAAAAAATTGGAACTGTGCATCTAGTGAGTGAGGGCTTGTATCTCAATTTCTGATAAGTTGTTTCATCCAGAATATTTACAGTCACCCCCGTGTCAAGCATCACCTTTACATTGCAGCCACAAACCTTTATCATTGTCTGTGGAAGATCTGCTCTTGGTCGTGAAACTGAGTAGAGATATTCTTCAGAATATCCCGTCTGTACATCGCCTGTTACTTGCGATGTGATGGTACTATTATCACTGGTGCGTACATAATGCACTTCATGTCGACCTCTGACACCCCCTTGTGGCCGTTTGGAGCAACAGCATTTTGCAAAATGTCCTTGTTTACCACAAGCGTGACATGTTTTCCCCCGTGCCGGGCACGGAGCTTCTTCATGGTGAGGAAAAATACCAGAACAATTGTAGCATGTTTTTTTTTTTTACAGCTTCCCTCCCCATCTGTATGGCCAGGACGTTCTCCCTTGTATGGTCATGAGTTGTACTGTGTCGTGCTTCTTCCATTCCTGACGCCTGCATCTCGGCAATTGCCATAGTTCTGCCAAGCGCAAGGAGCTCCGTTAATGTCATCTCTGGTTTTTGTAGTGCTTGACGCTGCAGTTTATTACACGTGCACGTCTGAATGATCATAGTTTTGATCTCTCTATCAGCATCAGGAAAGTCACACGTCGCTGCTAATTGTCGCAGTCTTGTATGATAGGAGTCCAGTGGTTCATCTGCCAGCTGCCGGGCTCGTCTGAACTTGAACGTTTCATAGGCTATGTTAATTTTAGGTAAGTCCGTTGCCTCTCCAGTGTCAGCGAGTGTGTCAAAGATTTTCTGTACTGCTTCACCTGCATAATGCAGAAGCATTGCACGTTTTCTTGCATCATCTTTTACATCCAGAGCAATCGTGAAGTTTTCAAAACACTGCAGCCACTTCTTCCACCGAAAGGACAAGTTGTGATCTTCGGTGATATCAAAAACAGGGGGGTATTCCATGAAGCAGGATTAAGGGAAAGTCTGGCTTATTTCGATAAGTCTGTCTTATTTAAGTGAGAGTTCCGTTCCATCAACGTGTCTTAAATGAATCCCCGCTGAGTTGCCATGGTAACTTGCACCTCCGAACAAGTCTGCTCGGGACCAGGCTAATTGTCTCGCTTAGTTTAGCGTTGTCTCAAAGAACGTCCGTCGTGTGGGAACAGATTCCCAAAAGATCGTTCCGTCGGATGACATTCCGTGATTTTACTATTCATGTCATGTAATCTGTTGAATTATATGTCATCTGACATTATATTTTACATTATCTGATTGATTTTTTTGTTAATTTGTAAGGTGTACCAAAATGACATGATTTTGTTTGAGTTAGCGGGATAATGAGTCTTGTATATAAGTACTGTATATTAAAAAATGGAAGCATGTAGTCAGTGCTGTGAGTAAAAGCAAGACGAGAAAGCAGAGAATAAAAACCATCTTTTCTGAAGTAAAGCTGCGTGATACTTTCATAATATGGAGAACAGAGCTGAGATTGCCACATAATCAATATAATAAAGCCTATAAAATCACGTCTTAGCATTTCAATTAATTCCAAAATAATTACAGTAAAATCCCGTTATAGTGGACTCGCTTATAACGGAATATCGTCTATAACTGACGAGGTTCGCTGGTCCCGGTGTTATGCCGAAAAAGGGTTAGGGTTAGGGTTTTAGGGGTGTTTTGGGGGTTAGGGTTTTAGGATTTTTTGGGGGGTTAGGGTTTTAGGGATTTTTTGGGGATTAGAGTTAGGGTTAGGGCTATTGATTAGCACTACGGTAGTCTAACTCGACAAAGTAGCTCAACTCGTTTCATTTAGAGACAGGCATGCATTCTACGGCAGGGATGCCTTTTTCGGCATAACACCTGCCGTGCACCTTTAAGAACATGAAGAAAAAGCATTGGATATAGTGGACTCGCATATAACGGAATTTCGCTTATAATGGACAAACAATTTAGCTGTAGTTTTGTTTGGCTATAATGGACATGCAGTTCCACCTACAAGGCGTGTGGCGTGCTGGTGATATCCAGCGCAGATATGTAGTGGGGATTATTATTATTTTATTTTATTTTTTTTTTGTCCTGTCCGGCAGCTTTCGCAAGCAGAATAATGGTCTGAATGCACTGCTGTGTCAGACATATTTGCTTTACCATGAGGGTCTCTATAAACTCTGTATAAGCCCTTCATGTTGGTCAATTTCTTTTTATTCGTATATTTATTGTATTTTATTTAATACATGTAAAATATTCCAGTTGCCGTGCTGCCCGGAAGGGAGTGATAGATTAGGAAAATGAGTGAAGAAAAGGGGTAGGGAGAGAGATTAAAGAGAAGGAAGGAAAGAGAGAGAGATAGAAAAAAAAAATGAACAAAGGTGGAGACAACAGTGGGACAGAGAAAGTCAGGAGTAATGTAAAAAGCACATAAGGCAAGAAAAGAAAAAAAACGCATTTGAAATACAACCAAAAAAGGATAAATACAAAGACACAACCAGAAATAAAGAAAATAAAACAGATATACAGACATACAAAATTATTGCATGTGCTTGGAAGGGAGCGTGGAGGTATATTTGCATGTGTGTTCATCTGTTTGGAGGAGGTGTTTGAACACGTATGCGTGTGTTGGGTGCGTGTGAATTTCTCCATGGAATGCACTTGATAGTGAGGGTGGGGGGCTGCAACCACACCCCACAAGAACCAGAAGCCGGCGGAGACAGGCCCAGGAGACTCAAGGCGTCCGCAGCCCCCCAAGAGCACGGAAGAGCCAAGGCCCCATGTCCCCACGACAGCCGGGTCCCCACCCCAGCAGGAGGAGGAGGGAGGACCCAGGCACAGTCCCCGCAGCCAAAAGGGCACGAGCCCCAGAGAACCAGATGCAACAGGCATCCGACCCCGCGAGGGTGACGGCCGCTCCCGCACGGGCCAGGGCCCCAGGACCCCAGGCGGCCGGGAGCCGACCGGCCCCCGGCAGAGAGCCCCACCCGCGCCTGAGAGGCCCGAGCACCCCCCAGGCCACCACCCGGGGAGGAGGGACAGCAACCATGCCAAGGACGCAGCCACGCCCAGGAAGGAGCAGCTAGCCCCGGACCCAGGCCCACACTGCCCACACAGACATCTCACAGACACACCTCTCAGCCATACACATAGACCATACACCCACTCACACAACATACACAGACACATACACAGAGACAAAAAGACATAAGCCCATCCACTCCGGACCGCCCTCCGCCATGCGGGGGAACGGACGCCATCCCCCAGCGCCAGCCGCAACCCCAGGGCGCCGCCAGCCGGACGACTACCCGAGTGCCCCCCCACCATTGCGGGCAGGGAGCAGGGGTGTAAGAAGACCCGCCCACTCTCCTCCCCCACGCACCTGTGTGAGAGGTGAAGTGTTGGATGCATGTGTTGGTGATTGTGAGTGTATGTGGTGTAAGGGATGAGTATGACTGTTGAGAAACTTTTGGAAGATGGATTTTAAAATTGACGGGGGAAGCGAGGAGGAGCGCTGCTTGCAAACAGCTCTCCTCCCCATCACCCCCCCCCTGCCAAGACCCTCAATGTACAGTACAGGCCAAAAGTTTGGACACACCTTCTCATTCAATGTGTTTTCTTTATTTTATTGGTAGATTCTCACTGAAGGCATCAAAACTATTAATGAACACATGTGGAGTTATGTACTTAACAAAAAAGGTGAAATAACTGAAAACATATTTTATATTCTAGTTTCTTCAAAATAGCCACCCTTTGCTCTGATTACTGCTTTGCACACTCTTGGCATTCTCTCGATGAGCTTCAAGAGATAGTCACCTGAAATGGTTTTCCAACAGTCTTGAAGGAGTTCCCAGAGGCGTTTAGCACTTGTTGGCCCCTTTGCCTTCACTCTGCGGTCCAGCTCACCCCAAACCATCTCGATTGGGTTCAGGTCCGGTGACTGTGGAGGCCAGGTCATCTGCCGCAGTACTCCATAACTCTCCTTCTTGGTCAAATAGCCCTTACACAGCCTGGAGGTGTTTTTGGGGTCATTGTCCTGCTGAAAAATAAATGATTGTCCAACTAAACGCAAACCCCATTGATAAAGCAAGAAATTCCACTAATTAACCCTGATAAGGCACACCTGTGAAGTGAAAACCATTTCAGGTGACTACCTCTTGAAGCTCATCGAGAGAATGCCAAGAGTGTGCAAAGCAGTAATCAGAGCAAAGGGTGGCTATTATATAACAGACTGTTTTGCCAGGTCCCTTGAAGTCCGTTATAACGGTATTTTACTGTAAAATAAAAGCGTACGCATATTACAAAGGTGAAACATGAAATGCAATGACTGTAATTGGAAAAAAAATCCGTTAAAATAATATGAACAGGAAGATATTTTTATATTTCGTTTAGTCACTGTCTACTTTGAAAGTTTATTACTAAAATAGCAAAGACAAGATACGGTTATTTGTGCAAAACATTTCACATGGATGTGATTGAAAATATTTTACGGAGATCAAATAATATTCACACATGAACTCAAGCCGGCTGGTTCACTGTTAGTTATGGGGATCGAACCAGCAACTTTTGCATTATAAGGCGACAGCATAAACCACTTTACCACCGTGCCACTGTACTAAGCGCTTGTAACATTTACGTAACTTATGCTTTTAGTCTGTCTGCAATTCATTGCCAAGCCAACTCCCTGGCTGTATTTATGGCCACAGTATTGCCTTTTTAACGATTACATCTTTGTATTTTCCATACAGCTCCATCAGCAGCGTTTGTTCTGCGGTGGAAAGAAACACCGCTCTTTTTCAGGCTTTCCGACTAATTTGGTCGATCTATCATTCATCCATTCATTTGGGCTTCTTAAATATTGCGGGTGTGCACACTAAGTGAGACTATGCAAGTCTGTCTTGAATGAGCCTTGATTAGTTAAAGCTGAACTACGTTCGTGGAATGACATGAGGCTAAGTTTAGAGATGAAGCTAGGTTGAGTCTGACTTTTTCGGGAAAGTCTGCCTTTCTTTAGCTACTTTCATACCCCCCAGGACAGTACCATAGAGGTAGGAACTAACAATTCACAAAAAGGGCAGTAAATATAAATAAAGGCTCTGCGTAGTTTCCACATGTGTGCACCCATCTGCTTCCACTCTTGCCGATCCTGCAAACAAAATATCCTGAGAGAAAGATACCAAAACAATAATTCACCATTGCGGTAAAATAATGCTACTGTCCCCTTAAGACAGTGAGGATGCTTCCATACACTGCGGCCTCACAGTCAATAACACAGAGGAAGAATGGCATGAAATCTGAGTTTGTACTGATGCAATGGCAGGGAAACAATCAGGCAAGTGGGTAGTGGCAACTTGATAAATTTTCATAAATTAGTAAGCCAATATTTATTCACGGAAATCTATACAAATGGAGTAATTGCATTCTCTGCTGAAATATTATTTGGCAAATAAACTGAAAAACTCTTTTCACAATGTGAAAATTGCTGCACCAAACTGCAAATTTTCACAGTAAAAATGTTCACTAGATATAGATGGCATATGAGCTTACAAATATGTTATACCTCATAACAATGTATAACTGGGGTAGCTCAGTAGGTTATAGGCATCTGTGCCCATCTGTAAAAGGTTGTGGGTTCAAATACCATGGTTGTAGAGTTTATGAAACTAAAGAGCTGCAGATATGTGTATTAAGAAAGTGTGTCTGTTCTTTGTGTCTTTATGGAGATGTTTTTCAGTGTGGTGTAGTGTGCCTTGCATGCTGAAGCAAATGGTAGGATGTGTCTGTTCTCATTTATAGTTTTAGAGTACAAACTGCAACACGTACATCCCACAAATTCAATGTAACTAAATCAAAACTAATTTCTCAAAATATTTATAGATGTTTCCATCTCTAAACTAAGATTAACTTTACAAAAATGAACAAAATCAGTATTGCTAGCTTGGACAAATTAAGTAAACTATTCCCCATGCACAATAAAAAATAAATAAAATAAAAATACAAATTTTTATTTCTGCTTATCTCTGGCTCTGACTTTCTAAGAGGATGAAACATCATTCTGGATGTTTCCGGTTAAAATGGAGCAGTGCACTTTCCTGGCAACTTCCCTAACAGAATTACATTGCATGGGTCTCCCCAGTCTTCATTTCATTGGTCATCTGTTGAAATGGCAGGCTGACAAAATAGAGAGATGCAATGACTTGCAACAAGGGGTGAGCAGAATAAGAATAATCCCTCCATATGTGCTACATGTAGCTCCTAAAAGAATGGACACCAGGACCTAGTTGAGTAAGATGTAGAATAATTAACAGCAGTCTGAAAAGAATAATTAACAGTTATACTGCAATATGCCCCCTCCACATTGCCACCTCCTTACATCTCAGTTACATTTTATGTTTTGAAGTGTTAATGTTCCAACTGATGATGAAGCATTCATCTTTAAATTTAGTCCCTCTGTAAGAAACTGAAATACAGCCAGGTGTCCAAGGATTGCCATATATGAGCAAGGATTGTGGAAGAAGAGCAGAGTACCCAGAGGAAACCTAGACACTTTGTCTTGCCTTTATAGAATAGAATATTTATTGTCATTGCATTGTGACCATTAAAACAGCTCTCAGAGATACATAAATTACTCACGCAGTCATCGTCACACATACATAAATTAAACCTTATCTTCACTAAAATAATCTAAAAATATAATATAATTTAAAGTGCATAAAATATTAAAGTGCCATTCAGTAGTTACATGAAAACTCTATGAAAAGATAAAATGGTGGAAGTGGGGGCAGGGGGATGGGGGTAAGAGAATTTAGTTCTTTGACAGCTGAGGGGTAAAAGCTGTTCCTCAGTTTTGTGGTACTGCACTTTAAGGCTCTGTAGCACCTTCCAGAGGGCAATAGTGTGAAAATATGATGGAAAGAGTGATTATTGTCACTGATGATTCTATGGGCCTTGCTGTGACAGCACGACCTGTAGATGTTTTCCAGGGGAGGGAGGGGAAGTCCAATAATTTTTTGTGCTGTGTTGACCACTCTCTGAAGGGCTGCCCTGTCTGCCTCTGTGCAGTTTCCATACCATGCCAGGATGGAGTAGGTCAGTATGCTCTCAATTGAGCAGTGGTAAAAAGTCTTCAGGAAAGTGGCAGAGATGTGATTCTTCCTCAATGTCCTGAGGAAATGCAGTCTTTGCTAGGCCTTCTTCACTTTAGCCCTGGTGTTTATACTCAATTTGAAGTCACTGCTGATGTGGGTCCCTAGGAACTTGAAGCTGGTCACCTGGTCCACCTCTTGATCTGCTATCCTGAGTGGCAGGTGTGCATTCTGTTTCAGCCTAAAGTCCAGAATGAGTTCCTTTGTTTTTTTATGTTTAGCGACAGGTTGTTCTCCACACAGCATCCTGTCAGTCTGCAGACTTCATCCCGTAGGCAGTCTCATCGTTGTTTGAGAAGAGACCCACGACCGTTGTATCATCTGCAAACTTGATGATTGAGTTTGCCAGGTGGATGGGTGTGCAGTCATAGGTGTAGAGGGAGTATAGAGCAGGACTGAGCACATACCCTTGTGGTGCCCCTGTGCTTAGTGTCAGGACTGGAGAGGAGTGGGAACCAAGTCTCACTATTTGTGGGCAGCTGGTTAAAAAGTCCATAATCCACAAGCACAGATGTTTGAGGAGACCCAGGTCCTGTACTTTCTTGTCTAGTATTCTGGGGACAATGGAATTAAAGGAGGAGCTATAATCCACAAACAGTATCCTCACGTATGCTCCTTTCTGCTCCAGGTGGAACTTTGCAGTGTACAGCACAGTGTTTAGGGCATTCTCTGAGGATCTGTTTGTCCTGTAGGCATACTGGTGCTGGTCCAAAGTGGGAGAGAGAGTTGTCTTTATGTGCCTCAGAACAAGTCTCTCAAAACACTTTACGACAACTGGTGTTAAGGCCACTGGTTTACAATCATTGAGGCAACTGATGCTAGATATTTTAGGCATTGGAATGATGGTAGCAGATTTAAGGCAACTAGGGACAGTGGCATACTCCAGGGAGAGGTTAAAGATGTCTGTTAAGACATCTGCAAGCTGGTGAGAGCAGTCTTTGAGGACCTTGCCTGGAATCCCGTCAGGGCCTGCTGCCTTCTTGACATTTACAGTCTTCAAGACACGTTCAACCTCATGTTTCTGCAGGGTGAACTGGCGTAATCCGATCTTTGCTCAAATCGAGCAAAGAAGTGGTTAGCACTGTTTTCAGCTGGCGTGTCTTTGCTGCCCTTGAAGTTGGTTATATGCTGTATGCCCTGCCATACACGTGTCAGGTCCCTGGTGGTATCAATCCTTTCTCTGTAAACCCCCTTAGCTGTCTTTATACCCCTCTTGAGATTATGTCTGGCCATTTTTCTTCTTTTCCCAAATCCTCTTCTGTTTACATCAATCTAGCTTATACATGTTAATTCGCCAATTTAATGTTAGGTCATAACAAATACACTACCGTCAGTCTCCGCGGCACTACAGTGCTAACAATGTTTATGTTTCTATGTTTCTCACTAATACCCTTACTCGCGTGCCCCTTTGTATGTCTTTTTCACTTCTCCCTGCTTTCCCTGCACCGATCATCTGCTTTAAATTTCTACTCAATCACACACAACACCCTCGATTTTTACACATCTGCACGACATGATAATGTACATATGTACTTAGCTTCACCACAACCACTCCGACCTTATAGTGCACACAGACATATAGGATACACACACACACAAGCGCTCACACGCTCGTTCGTATCTGACTCATTTGCACGTGCAATATTAGCTACACACACATGTCTATGGGCACACTAAGGTTTGTCTCATGGAATGTGCATGGAGCTGGCTCCAGAGAGAAGAGGTTAAAAATATTTAGCCAGCTTAAAAAACTACAGGCAGACGTTGTTTTATTACAAGAGACTCATAGACCTGCCACAACTACAGATGAACTTAAAACACCTGAGTTTCCTAATGTGTTCTCAGCCTGTTATAACTCTAGGCAAAGGGGAGTAGCAATTTTAATACATAAAAATGTTAATTTCACATTACTCAACACAATTATAGATCCAGAAGGTAGATTTATAATCATTAAATTATCTATACTTAACAAGAAGTTATATATTGTTAGTATATATGGTCCAAATGTTGATAACCCTTCATTCTTCCACGTTTTCTTTACCGCACTCTCTGAACACCTAGATAGCGCACTCGTTCTTGGGGGCGATCTCAATTTCGCACTAAATAAAGCAATGGACAGGCTCAGTACAGCTGCTCAGCGCAATTGGGAATCCATAAATATAGTTAAGCAGTACATGAGCGACTATGGTCTTCGCGATGCATGGCGTTCTCTTCACCCCAACCGTAGGGAATATACTTTCTTCTCACACGTCCATCACTCTTACTCTCGTCTGGATTATTTCCTAATCAGTAGCTCACTGCTGAGTGACATTTCAGACACTGAGATACACCCTATAGCTGTCAGCGATCATGCTCCTGTATCTTTAACCCTAATAAATAAGAAAGCCATTCCACAAATTAGAAACTGGAGATTTAATACATCATTGCTTAAAGATGGAGATTTTATTAACTATTTCAAAAAAGAGTGGACTTTATATTTAGACTATAATGACCTGCCTGGAACATCAGCATCTGTTCTCTGGGAAGCAGGCAAAGCTGTGATGAGAGGTAAAATAATCTCATTCTCATCACATAAAAAGAAAAGAGAAAACAAGTATATTAGAATTAAATGAAATTATTCATAAAAAAACAATTCTTAGCGCAAAGACTTCGCTGGCAAAATTATGAATATGGTAATAAATCAGGTAGATTTTTAGCTAACCAGTTAAAAATAAATAAAGAAAAAACAACTATATGTGCTGTTAAAGACTCAACTGGGGATACAGTATATGACCCTGAAAGAATAAACAACACTTTCAGGGACTTTTACAAATCTTTATACTTACCACAGATAAACCCATCTAAAGACGAAATTGATCAGTTTCTTGATAGTATAACCCTTCCGAAATTATCAGATAATCAAACGATGGCACTGGATTCTCTGCTGACACCAGGTGAACTCCAGGAAGCTTTGAACAGTATGCCCAATAATAAGGCTCCAGGCCCAGATGGATTTCCAGTAGAATTCTATAAAGAATTCTGGACAATTCTGTCACCAACATTCTACAGAATGTTGCAGGAAACCAAGGAAAATGGTAGACTACCACCAAATATGAATTCTGCCAACATTAGTCTCTTGCTAAAACCAGGCAAAGACCCTATATTGCCTACCAGCTATCGTCCAATATCACTTATTAATGTTGACCTTAAAATAATCTGCAAAGCTCTCTCAAAAAGAATAGAGAAGATAACCCCTCACATAATTCATCCTGACCAAACTGGTTTCATAAAAGGGAGGCACTCATCAAGAAACACACGTAGATTACTCAATCTGATAGACTATTCGTGCAATAAAAACCTTAAAATCATAATATTGTCTCTAGATGCAGAAAAAGCATTCGATAGAGTTAGTTGGAGTTTTTTATTTGCAACATTACACAAATTTGGTTTTGGAACCTCTTTTATAAACTGGTTAAAAATATTATATAGTTCCCCAACAGCATGTGTTAGGACGAATGACCAAACATCCTCTAGCTTCTGTCTCAAGAGGGGCACCAGGCAGGGATGCCCTCTCTCCCCCTCACTGTTTGCAATTTTTATTGAACCACTAGTAGCAGCAATTAGACAGGCTATAGTGATTAAAGGCATCAAATGCAAGAATGTGGAACATAAGGTCAGTCTTTATGCGGATGATGTGTTACTTTTTCTCCAGCATTCACAAACCACTCTCTCTGAGGTAATTACATTAATAAACTCTTTCTCAAGAGTCTCAGATTATTCAATAAACTGGTTAAAATCTACAGTTCTTCCAATTAACTGCTCCTTTCAGAACTCTTCCTCCACTCCACTGTAATCTGGGGATATTAAATATTTAGGTATTAATGTTTCACCTAGGCTGGCAGACTTAACTAAATTAAACCACATCCCACTTTTAAAGAAGGTAGAGGATGAGCTGGTTAGATGGAAGTCCCTGCCCATATCACTCATGGGAAGGGTTGCATCAATAAAAATGATGGTGTTACCAAGAATTAATTATTTATTTGCAATGATTCCAAGTAAACCATCACCTGACTGGTTTAGATCTCTGGACTCCGCCATCTCTAAATTCCTTTGGAATGATAAACCACCGCGTATTAGCTTAAAAACGCTGCAAAGGACCAAGGACAAAGGAGGACTAGATCTGCCTAACTTTCACCACTACTTCTTAGCCAACAGGCTTCAAAACATCTCAGGATGGCTAAAACATACCCTCTTAGATGAACCTTGGCTAGACGTAGAACAGGCTCTATGCAATAATATAGACATTTCGGATCTACCATTCATTAGCTCAAACATTAAACGACATGAATGCTTCAAAAGCATCAGTATCAGCTCTTCTCTGACAGCATGGTGGGAGTTTCTTAAAATGACTGAGTCTTCATTAATCCCATGCAAACGTACTCCCATCTGGAACAACCCTGACATACTACTAAACAATAATATGATAAATTTCCCGGATTGGAGTTGTAAAGGTATTAAATACTTGGAACATATATTCGAAGAAATAGACTTTATCCCCTTTGACTTATTAGTTAAAAGACATGGGATTAACAAGAATAGATTTTTAGAATATCAACAAGTTAAATCTATAGTAAAAAGGAAATTCAAGTCTAATCAAATCAAATTACAAATACCACCAAGGGTGGCAGAATTCCTTAATCTCAAAACCCCCAAATTACTGTCTAAAATATACAGGACACTTTCCAAAATGGATGATTCAATATCCCTTCCTATTGCAAAATGGGAGGCAGATTTATCAATCAGCTGGAACCACAATTTCTGGTCTAAGACATGCTTAAAAACCTTTGAACTGATTAGAAGTCCCAATTTACAATTAATACAATACAAAATCCTGCATAGAGTGCACTATACAGGGCATCGGATGTTCAGGATGGGTTTTACATCTTCTAACAACTGCTCACACTGTCAAGGGGATACACCTGACAATTACATCCATGCTCTTTGGTTCTGTCCACCTGTTCAGATGTTTTGGCGCAGGATTTGTGAGGACTTATCAAAGTGTCTGAAATGTACCATTCCAGCCTCTCCTTCAGTCTGCTTGTTGGGTGACTTAGATGGTGTCACTACCGAGATTAACACAACCCACATGGCTTTCACCGCTTTATGCATTGCTAAGAAGACTGTCCTCATGAACTGGAAAAATAAAAATAACCTTAATATCAACCAATATAGAGAGAGTTTGCTGGACCATATTAGTCTTGATACAGCTTCTGCCGCCACATTAGACCAATCTCTCTGGGCTCCTTTGATCAGCTCCATCACCTAGTGGCGGTGGGGGGTCGCAGGTTTGTCCCGCTTCGGTCTTTGTTGTTGGTGTGGGGGGGGCCTATGGGCTTGGGGTGTCTGGGGGTTCCCTGGGGGGGGGGGGTTTCTGTGGGGGTTCGGCGCTGGGACTGCGGTCCTGGCCTGGATGGGGCTTTGGTGGCTCTTGGGTGGCGTCTTTCTGGTGGCTGCATGCAGCGCTGCTGGGGTAGCCTGTGCCGGCGAACGTAGGGTACCAGCCTGCCGGCCGTGCTGCTCCTGAGTGGGTCCGGGGCGGGCTTGGGGTTCTGGGGGTGCTCTGCCTCCGGGCTGGGGTTCCGGCTGGGCTGGGGGGGCTTGGGTCCTGGTGGGTGGGTCGCCGGGGTGTGGGCTGGCGCGTGCACTGGGGCCCGGCCCCGGTGCGGGGACCTTCGGCGCATTGGAGGGGCTGGGGGCCTCTTTAGCTGGTGGGGAGGTTGTTACCATCTGCCCGCAGGTGGTCCCTGCCTTAGGGGTATCCACTCTGCGGGGATGGGGGGGAATTCAATAGAGTAGGAGAATGGACGCAACCTGGGTGTCTGTTGTCTTATGTAGTCTGGGAGTTCACTGAATGGTGGGGTGGTTGTAGTTTTTCCCTCTGTGGTGGGGTCTGGTTGGCTGCCCCGGGCTCTGTGGTGCCCGGTGGTGCCGCTGCTCTGGGCCCCCGGACTGGATGGGCCTCGGCTCTCCCGCCCTGGGTGGATTTCGGGGAACGGGGGTGCTTATGGGGGTCAGCGGGGGGGCTGGCTCCAGAGGGGGGGTACTTTGCCCCCCCCGATCCTTTCCTCCCCATCCCTAAATGCTTCCCTCCTCCCGCTCCGTCACCCCAACACACATATAGGGCTTTGAGGTGCAGGTGCGTCGCTGGGATGCAGGGGAGGTATTCCTCCTCTGTCCCCCCGTGACCACCTGTGTCTCAATCACACATCACAATTTAGACACTCTCATTACTTACTCTCTCATGACACATACATTTAGGGCCTTGGGGGTGGGCACAAGGAATGGCGTCCAGAGGGCGGTCTGTTCATTCAGCCTTACCTCTGGTGCCAGTGCCCACTTCTCAATTTTAAGTTGCACATAGACATTGAGGGTTCTGGGGAGGGGCCGAGCTGACACCAGCTGCTGATTGGCAGAGGGTGGTTAGCACCATGCCCTTCCCCTGTTTTAAAGCACTTTAGAACAACACGCACCAACACCACATATGAGAGGGCGGAGGGAAGCATGGGGTCTTTTCACACCCCCGTTCTCTGTTCACCATCTGGGGCCGGGGGCTGGGAGGAGCTGGCCATCCGGTCGGGGTCTGGGCTGGTGGGCTTCTCGGCTGCTGTGGGGTCCGGGGTGGTCTTCTTGTCCCCATGCCAGAGGAAAAAAGGGATCCATCTCCGAGGTCTGGTGGCGGATTGCCCCTCTGGGGGCGGTGGTGCCTAGATCTCGGAGTATAGAGTATATATGGGGAGTGTGAATGTGTGTACGGCGTTCATTTCTGTGTCTTCATGTTGGGCGAATGGGTGAATATTTGTTTATGTGTGCATGAGGGTGGGAACGTATGCTTGTGTATGTGTACGCCTGTTTGTCTATACGTATGTGTCAGGTTGGGTCTTAGACTCCACCTGAAATAACATCTCAGGCTCTATTCCCCCCCGCCACACTCCCTGCTGGTGGATGAGGCCCCCGGCCGCCGATGCGTTGGTGGTTCTCGATGTCCGGGGCTGGATGCTCTGGTGTGTGCTGGCTCACTCTCGGCGGTTGCCTGCCGGGGCCTGGCCCTTCCGGCTCTGTCGGGGCCCTGGCTGGGGGGTGGGGGGGCCCTTGGATCTCTGGGCCCGGGGTCCGGTCTGCCCTGGTGTGGCCGGCCGCCGGTGGGGCCTGCGTGCTCGTCGCCACGGCCCCCTGGGGCTCCTGTGATGTGGCTGCCGGATGGCCCCCCTCCGGAGCGCTCCTCTGCCCTTTTCTCGGTGGGGGCTGCAATTGTCCCTGCGGTGGTCCTCCGGGGGTTCCCGTGCCCTGGGGGGCCTCTGGATGTCTGGGGCCCGGGTCTCCTCCGTGTCGACTTCATGTCCTGGGTGGGCGGGGCTGTGGCTCCCCACACACACTACTAGACAATTACATGGAGAAACCTTAGGAACACCAGCGCGCTGACACACAGGTGTACACACAGGTGCTCACGGACACATGCTCACGGACACACACTGTCTTGATCGGCTGTTGTTTCTGGGCATGGGTTGTAAGGCTGGTTGTGTGTACTGTACAACAACATTTAACGTTTGATGGTCGTTGTGATTAGTACAGATGTTGTATGTTGTTTTTCTCTTTTCAACAGACATGGAAGCAGATTATCTGTTTTGTTTTTTTCTTGTTTTTTTTTTTTTTTTTCTTTTGTTTTTTTTCTGTTTTCTTTCCATTCCTCTCTCTCCCTCTCTCTCTCTTACCTCCTCCTCCTTTGTCCTCCCCCTCCCTCTCCTTCTTTTGAGGAAGTAAATAAAAATATAAAATAAAATAATAAATAAATAATAATAAATACAAAAATAATAATAATAATAAAATAAATTAATAAATAAATAAATAGATACAGATAAAGTAGTCCCCCGCAGAGGGGGGGTGGAGGAGGGAAAAAAAAAGAAAAAAGGTTAAGGGGCACTTTGGGATGAGCCTAAAGCTCTCCCTATGTATGACATCATAAGCAGGAGGGGGCGTAATCCTTGTTTTGATTGGTCGAGGGTTATGTCCAATGAACATAAGAAAATAAGAACTATACAAACGAGAGGAGGCCATTCGGCCCATCGAGCTCGCTTGGGGAGAACTTAACTAATAGCTCAGAGTTGTTAAAATCTTATCTAGCTCTGATTTAAAGGAACCCAAGGATTCAGTTTGCACTACGTTATCAGGAAGACTATTCCATACTCTGACTACACGCTGTGTAAAGAAGTGCTTCCTTAAATCCAGTTTGAAATGTTCTCCCGCTAATTTCCACCTATGGCCATGAGTTCTTGTATTTGAACTAATGCTGAAGTAACTATTTGGTTGGTCAGCATCCAAACCTGTTAGAATCTTATAGACCTGGATCATGTCCCCCCTCAGTCTCCTTTGCTTGAGGCTGAACAGATTTAGCTCAACTAACCTTTCCTCGTATGACATTCCTCTAAGACCAGGAATCATTCTTGTGGCCCTACGCTGCACCTTTTCTAAGGCCACAATGTCCTTTTTAAGATATGGTTACCAAACCTGCACACAATATTCTAGGTGAGGTCTCACCAAGGAATTGTATAATCTTAGCAATACCTCCCTTGACTTAAACTCCACACACCTGGAGATATACCGCAACGTCCTATTGGCCTTTTTTTGCTTCCCCGCACTGGCGAGAATGAGACATGGAAGCATCAACATACACACCAAGGTCTTTCTCATAATCAGCTATCTTTATTTCAGTAGGTCCCATAAAATACCTGTACTTTATATTTCTGCTCCCTACATGGAGTACCTTACATTTGTCTATGTTAAATTTCATCTGCCAGCTATCAGCCCAGTCACTAATTAAATCAAGATCCCACTTAACAGTGAATGCCCGTGCAAAACTATCATTGAACTCATTTACTATATCAATGTCGTTTTCAATTATAAGACCCTTACTATCCTGCAGATTAGTAATTTCAGCTTTTAGAGCTCTTTTAGAGTTAAAATACTGAAAGAAACTTTTAACGTCATCCTTAGCCTCCAATGCAATCTTCCTTTTGACATTCCTTTTGGTATCATACATGCTTTTGCCACGTGTTGCTGATAGGGGGGCAATATGGTTTGGGGAGATAATGGTTGCCGTTAAACTTTAATTGAATAAAAATACATTACATGTATTTATTAATGTGTTATTTTTAATTACATTTTAAGGAATAACAAAACATATAGCAGGATGAACGTAAGCTAGTGCATACACGTCCTGCGGGGTTCCGTCCGCAGTAGACACAAGCGCCCCGGAGTATTTTAAAAGAAGAAAGCACCAAAATGTTTAAACAAGAAAAACTTTAGTGTTATTTTTAAAAAGACAGAAAGAAAAGCAGGTGGATCTATCAGCATTCCATCCTGCCACGAATCTTGTGGCCCCTGCTTGTCTACACAGTCCCAATAACAACTGTGGAATCCCTCGAAAGGAAGATCAGTGGCTTTCTTCGTAAGTGGCTGGGTCTTCCCCGCAGCCTTACTAGCGCTGCCTTGTATGGGACAAGCAACACCTTGCAGCTACCATTCAGTGGTCTCACAGAAGAGTTCAAGGTGGCGCGTGCAAGAGAAGCCCTACAATACAGGGATTCCGAGGACTGTAAGGTGGCATTAGCAGGCATCGAGGTAAGGACGGGAAGGAAATGGAAGGCTGAGAAGGCAGTGGAGGTGGCAGAGTCTAAGGCAGAAGACACTGGTGGGGGTCTTAGCAACAGGGAGAGCAGGCTTGGGGTATTTCCCAAAGGCCAAGGTCAGCAGGGCACAGGGAAAGGAGAGACACAAGCTACTCCAGGAAGAGGTCCGTGCAGGTGAGGAGGAGGAGCGAGTAAGTAGGGCCGTAGGGCTCAGGCAGCAGGGAGCGTGGACAAGGTGGGAGAGTACCTTGCAGCGCAAGGTCACCTGGGCAAACATCATGCAGGCAGACTTCCACCGCGTCCGATTCCTTGTGCAGGCAGTATACGACACCTTGCCAAGTCCAGCAAACCTCCACATGTGGGGGAAGAGCGAGACACCTTCCTGTCCTCTGTGCTTTGGAAGAGGCACCCTAGAACATCTCCTCAGCAGCTGCCCAAAGGCCCTGGCCGATGGTCGATATCGCTGGCGTCATGACCAGGTGCTTAGAGTAGTTGCCGAAAGGATTGCCTCAGCAATCAGCTCCAGCAATCACCATCACGCTCGGAAGAAAGTAATCTCTTTTATTATGGCTGGAGTGAAACTCCAGGTGCGGCCACAGTTAACAACTGGCCTCCTCAACACAGCCTCCGATTGGCAGCTACAGGTTGACCTGGGTAAACAACTGAAGTTCCCCCAACGAATTGCAAAAACATCCCTCCGGCCAGACATGATCATCACGTCTGAGGCTTCAAAACATCTGATCGTGCTGGAACTCACAGTGCCCTGGGAAGAGCGGATTGAGGAGGCCAATGAGAGGAAACGCGCTAAGTACCAGGAACTAGAGCAGGAGTGCAGGGGAAGGGGCTGGAGGACATTCTTTGAGCCCATAGAAGTGGGATGCAGGGGCTTTGCAGGTCGTTCATTCTGCAAAGTCCTCGGCCGGCTGTGGGTGACTGGGGCAGCCAAGAAGAGGGCTATCCAGGCTGTGAGCGAAGCTGCAGAGAAAGCCACAAGGTGGCTGTGGGTCAAGAGGGCTGATCCTTGGGTAGCTACTGGTACGCAAGTCGGGGCCTGATCACCCCCGGCTGGGTCGCATGGGCGAGGGTGTCTGATGTTGTGAGACCCGAAACACCTGTTGACCCCAGGATACATCACTGATGATGCATACCAGGGCATCCAGGAGATGTTTCTTGCATAGGAATTTAAACAAGTACAAATATGGCCGAATGAAGCACTGTCAGAAGAGCAAATGCTGAGTTTAAACAAGCACAAATATTTTAGCCCACGTTTTTAAAAGAAAGCACTTAAACCCATTACATTTAACCGACATGTTTAAAGAAGAAGAAGAAAAACTTTTAGCGATATTTACCAGTATTAGGTTGAAGAAAACATTTAACCGCCAAACATTTAGCCCCACAACTCGACCATGTGCGTCCGCTCCGTTCAAAAGTTGCGTGTCAAATGATTGACCGTGGGGGGCAGCAGACGCACTCTCGCTGGGTTTGCTGAACACTCTTTGTGAAATAGCTTTGAACGTACTGTGCGGCAACATCCCGCTAACCAAATCACAGATTGCAAGACTTAAAAAGCAAAAAAGTGGTATTAAACTACTTGCAAGCAAACGGGCATCGTTTAAAAGAAAGAAGAAGGTTATTAACCAAACTGGTGGGGGCTTCATTCTACCCCTGTTAAGCGTCCCCATACCGTTTCTCACCAGTCTTTTTCATCAGGGCTACATAAAATGGATTACGCTAGGAAAATGTATCTGGTGCCGAAATCACAACTTGAAAAACTGCATAATGCTACATCTCCTAAAGACACGATAAGGCAGACTGCCAAAAGCGAGCTGGACATTGCAATACGCAACATTTTATCAAGAACGGATGTTGCTGACCACGAAAAGGTCCGCTTGTACACAGAGGTGTTACAGAGATATTTGACTTTGGCCAGGCAAGGTGATAATGAGACCTTATCTTTGACACTTCCCACTGAAGAGACGGCACACGCCACCGTTGCTGATGCTACTGTTGATGCAGGGGGTACCATCATGGATGATGTTATAAAAAATGCAGTACCACGTAACAAGAAAAAGGTTGAATATATGATGGGTAAAATGCTTGAAAACTCTGTCATCACTGCGTGGAACCTGCGTGGAGAGTTTGTTTTTAATGGAAAGACTATCGCGGGGTCACATGTGCTTGATTTGCTTAAAAACATTACCAACCCTCGTAATGTGGGCAATGTGAGAAGACCTGTGTGATGGGGCGAGTTTCTACAAGGAATAGCAAGGCTCAACATGCCTTGCACCCTCATACCCAACCAAGATGTCTGCCGTCTCATAGAAGCGATCAAGAACAAGAATCCCACCGAGGAGCAGTGTGACAGTACCCCCAAAAGTATTTGTTGGTCTCCACGATCCCGTAGCACCCCACGGAAATTCTTAAAACCAGACTGGCTTATGTTTTAAAGTGTTTTTGTACATAGTTAATATAACACTAAAATGTGATGTTTTGTCTTTGTGCTTTTTATTTAACATACACAGTCTTTTTCAAAGCCTTACAACATCTCACCATTTGCATTTTGGTAAACACATTTTTCACACGATTGATATATTTCAATTTAGAAACAAAATGAGAAACCATGGCATCGTTCTTTTTAAAATCATTCCTATAAAACGATATAATTTTAGAAAAAGAAAAGCCTCTACAGAGGTTAATTAAATAAAAAAGGCAATGTTGGCTGCATGTCACGCTGAGATCATCTTGAACCTGCTTTGCATTGAAAACAAGCCGAAAAGTTGAAAAGCGCCAGCCAGTGTTCTCCGGGTCAGAACTACGGTGTGTAGTGACGATGAAGATTGCGGGTAATTTATCAAGCTTTACTTCCTCCAGCTCATCACAAGCTAATACCCCATAAAAATGCCTCGCAGTCCATCGGTTTCTACTAAGGATATTCGATAGCTCCAGGGTGTTCATGACTAGTAGTAATCGTACAAGACGTTTCTCCTTTGGTTAATCTCGATTATACTGTCGAAGGTCGCACAAACTATCAGTGTGTCAGTCCTGGCCAGAAGTTGGCGGAATCTCATCTCCAGGCGCATATTTCCGCTTTTAACCATAGAGAGGTGCTGATTGCATCCTTCGTCTGGTGACAAGTTAAAGGCGTCTGTACTTGTTTCTGTCAGGATCGTTTTTCAAATGTCTCCCCGTGGCCAGAACCAAGCTGTAATACACACGGGCAACATTTCCCCTGTTAAAATCCGGCTGAAAGGGTTTTGCAGGATGCTGCTGGCCTTTGACATAAAGTGCTACAAATTCAGCATCGTAATGTGGAACATTTAAAGGGTTTCGATCGTACACGCCCATGAAACCCATGCTATCTACAAGTCCGATGACAATGGTTTTAGGCAACTGCCCTAGAAATAAATTTTCTTCCGCGCAAACCCGGCTGCCCACAGCAACGCTGAATGTTTTCATGCATACCCAATCTCTCGATTGGGTATGTAGGAATTAATAGCTCAAATAAATTTTAATATTCTCCACCAATATGTTTGAATTAATTAAAGTTTAATTAATTATTATTTAATGCTGATTATTAATCAATTGTTATGCCGAATGGTCGGCTCCTCCAAACTCAATTGCGGTATCCCTGTGAGTCTGTTAATGTGAGACTTAAATGGGATTCACTAATTACCAGTATCGCTTAGTAACCTGGGTTAGAAGGCTCGTCCAGCGAGCTGCATCACCAGGTAATGTACACGATTGGTAGCGAAGCTCCCCTCACGGCCAATGAGAGAGAGTCTCGCGATGTTTCAGGCGAGTTTGAGGTTCAGAGCGTGTAGCAAGATCGCACAATGGCAGGAACTACTTATGAGACACACAATGACGGAGGCTAAAGTTGTGTAAAAGACATGCATTTATTCCTAGCTAACACTACAACTGACATAAGACAGACATTACACCTAACACAAACAACAAACACGAAATAACGGAATAAAACAAACAATGTAATTATGAAAATGCAATGACCGGATTTAAATGAGTAACCTTGAATGGGAAATACTGTTCTGCAAAGCAAGCATAGCTTGTGGAAACACGACCCTAAAGTCTTATAGCAGGTTAACAGAACAGCTTAAGTTGTTAGAATGAAAGGAAGTTGGTTTACTTGGTTGAAGAGTGGGGGGGGGGGGGGTCTTGGCAGTTGATGGCAGAGCTGCTGAGCTGATGGCACTCAGGAAGGCGCCGCGTAAAGCAGTGGAGTGGAGTCCCTTTAGATTCTCTCTCCTGGTGAAGCTTTGTCTTGGGTGCTGTTCTCTGTTCAGTTGGGCCTTCACCGGAGGGCTTCTTGTGGGCTTCTCTCCTCCCGGGCTGATGTTCTCCTTCGGGCTGGCGGTTATTCTCTGCGCTGCTGCTGGTTGTTCTCTGATCCGGCTGGCGGTTGTTCTGCTCGCCTTTGCTCTGAGGTGCTAGATTTTTATGGTCTAAAGTTCATGAATAGGGATGACCAGGAATTCGACTCCTGGCCCAATGGCTGGCCATCCATTTGGCGGGCTTTCGGAAGGGGGTCTGTATCAGTCCTTTTGGGATTTATGGCCCGCCTGATTCTACCTTTACTGATGATTTTCATTAAGCTGTTATAACTTTTGATACATCCACTTTTATGGTAATCACTGACCAGATTTGGAATCAGGGGTGATTAACAATCAGATTGATACCAAACATGCCATACCAGCTTCACAGGTACATACCTCATACCATCTGCATTAATTGATTAAACAATTAATTATTGTATCTATGTGACTGATTCACATCAGTATAGGATACAGGTGTTTTGGGTTGCACCTCAACAGATGTTACACTTTGTGCGGATATTACATCAAATATTCATATTACAAACAGCACATCTTATCCATAGATAGGCGTGGCCGTTAGTTTGTGGTAATATCAATATAAGTTGCACATCTGGAAAGAACATAATTTGTTTGGTGTGGCTTATGCCAATTCATCTTCTCTAGGAATGGATAAAATACACCTTAATTCAGTTCTTTTAACATAGCATGGTAGAAACAAAGAAACTTGGTGAGGTCCACCAAGATCAGATAAGGACCACAAAGGAATGTTGGAAGAGAAGGGGGGGTTTTAACACAGAAGACTCTCTAAAAGTTAGGACACATACAAACATAACGTATCTGTATATTGAGACTAGTAGTCATGAGTAAATCAATATACAGGGTATACAAAAGCCAAACTTAAATGAAATTTCCTTTAGGGTGTTCGTCTGTTGGGTGAGTGAGATGTAAGGCAGAGTGTGTGTGGAGGGGGTTGTGTGCCAAGTCGAGGGACCCCTGTCCGTGAAGTCCACTCTGCTTGTCTGTAGATCCCTAAATCTTTGGGCAATAAAAGTTGGAGTGCTAGCCTCCCTGGTTATCTGTGTGTGTGTGTTTGTGTGTGTAACCCCCCTTTGGTGCCTCTCGTACCAGGCTCGGCCTTGTCTCAGGCCACCTGGAATTTAGGCCCTGTGATATGTGCATGTGTGATCCTACAGGTATTTCGCGTTGGCTGTCAGCAATGCGCTCGCATGACCCAGTTTGACAGCCGTCAACACAGAAACTTTTTTAACAAAGAGGGAAGCCGATACGATTTTGAGCAAGTACTGTTCAGCATCTCCGCTCATGAGGTAAAACTCATCTTTGTTTCGAACCATTTAAATTTTGGCATCGACCCCATTTAGTCTTTAACTGCTGTTACTGATTTATAGCTTGAGTGTACATTGTATATTCACCAGGATCATTCACACCCCACCCCACCCCCACACTTGTGTACATATCTCTGTACATCTTTATTTATTACATCTTTATTCATTTCTAAATCTTTGGTTGTGTGTATAGACAACTGACCTACCTGCTCTTGTTGTTCTACATTACTTTTTGTATAAGAGCTCTGTAACACCTAAATTTCTCATTCGTGGGATAATAAAGGTTTATTCTATTCTATTCTATTTAGCATTAACCTCTCTTGAAAAAGTATGTCACAGTGTATCGGCCCCATCAAAACGAAAATGCCGCTTCTTGCTGAAAATGCTGCTCTTTTCTCTAAGCCCTTGTTATCACCATCAGGGTCGGTCTCGTCCATAGCACCGGAACTGTCTTTATAAAACAGGCCGCAGGTAAACTGCCTGGATAGCGTCCCGACGCTGTAATTAAGCAGACACTCTATCATGGCTCTGTAATGGTACGTATTGCTAGACTGGCTTACTAGCCTGTCGCCCAATGATACGTCCACTTGTGAGAAAATTGAAGCAATCGGGTAATTTATGATTCCCACCTTTGCGGCAGGGTCAATGTTTGTCCCATTAGCTTTTGTGATTCGACACCGTAGATGCAGTAGCGTGTTGTTAAGGTCTAGGTGATGTTCCCCATTACCGGCGATAAAAAATTCCATGGGGTCCATTATCTGTTAAAGCTGAGAGTGTTGGCACTTCCACGTATATATTTTTATCAATGCTTGCTTGTGTGTATGGCACTGCAAAAATATCCAATTCTGATTTCATACACTCTTCTGACAGGTTGTGTATGAGGGCCATAGTTTTAGAAAATGTATCCTCTCTGTACTTTTTTGGGCACCTTCTTCTTCTCTGGCTTCTTTTTGACTACTGAGCTTCTCTTGGACAACACCTTGCGTTTTTTAGCATCGGTAATTCGATCCCCGGTGGCCTTTGACGCTTACCACGCACCAACACCATGAGCCCAGAGCCCTCTTGCGGCTGTGTTGTTAATTGTCCTGTCATCGCCCCCGTTATCATATCTTTTGCTATATTTTGCGCTGCCGATTTTAAATGCGGCTTCACCATACTGAAAGTCCTTTTCAGAGATGGTACTGCCATTCTGAGGAGTCCTCGAAAAAGACCCCCGAGAACCCCCTCCGTACATGACGAGTGCTCCATTGTATCCGGGGAGTCCGTTACCAGCTTAGTTTCTGTAGTATTCCACATATCTATGTGGATCTGAATGGCCGTCAACGCTGTACATTATTATTATTGTGGGTAATGCTTAGCCGGCCTGAAATGCAGCTTCATGATCATTTTTCTGTACCGGAAGGGTATCACCTTGTTCTGGTCAGACTTTAACTAGATGACTATATTATCAATGTGATTCTTGCAGAGCGACACGTAATGGATCCTGTCGTATGATATTGTGACCATTGAGTTGTGAGTCCCCGTAATATGTATCCCCCATAAAAGAGGCACGAAACTGTCACCCACTCGTTGGTGCTCGACAATATCTGAATACACGTAAATTGTGTAAAATCTGGCGCATATGTCTGCGGGATTCGGAGCCGATGGTCTATCACCAATCTTTTGAAATACATTAGGAACAAACCCCAGCATCCTTACAAGGTTACCTTCCGCTTTAAAAGCCATGTGTGGTGGACCAAACATATACACTTTGTTTTTTATCATGCCATAGTCAAGTTTTAGTTTTGACATTCCTAGAGCATCATTCATTTCACTGATTAGGTTTTCAATATCTTTGTAATGCCGCGCTTTTAGCTTGTATTGCAGGATTGCCGGTATTGACATCCCACCGGTCACGTAAAATAATGTGTCTTCTTCCATCAGCGTATCCCACGTTCGTGGGTAGTGGATTTCCGCTAATCCTAATTCCCATTTACTGTTCAGATCAATCGGCTTGCCTAGTTTTGTCGTGTAGCTTGATATTGTATTGTGCGGGAAAACATCCATAGACGCGTTGCTCGGGAGCGTAACATAAAAAAACGCTTTCCTCCATGGCTGCTTTTGATGGAAATGCATGCCACAAGCACATACCATCGCAGTTATAATGCGACTACTTGGCTAGCGGGGACCCAGCTGTTAAATTTGTCAGGCCACCCCAGCCAATTCACTAAAAACATATTTTGACCCCTCTGCATTTTTTCCACAACGATTTTCTCAACTTTGAAGTTTTTGTCTTTGTCTATTCCTATCTTTTGTAGCTCTTTGGCGTAAAATGTTCCCTCTATGATCTCCCCGTCATAATCTTTTATCCTGTACACCAGTGGTGATCTAGGCAGACGTTCAGTGACTGTAAAATACTTATCCGTAAAAGTTTGCTCATATCCTTTGGCAAATTTCCCCCGTGCTCTCGATACCCTGACCACATCACCGATATTAAACTTATAATGACGCATTTCAGCTGCACCAGGTGTCAAGCCATATATGTTGTTGAAGACTTGGGCGGCATTCTGCGCATTTACCTCCACCGGCTTCATTTTAATGGTACTGTGGCAAGTGTTATTGTAAGCACTTGCCAGATCTTGTACAATGTCCACATATCTTCTTGTATTATAAGCCGTAAAATAGCGCTACATTTGTGTCTTTAAAGTACGGTTAAACCTTTCCTCTACAGATGCCTTGACATCGTTACCAGTAGCAAAATGTATTATCCCATGTTTCTCCATAAGCTTATGAAACGATGTGTTAAAAAACTCTTTCCTTCGATCGGTTTGTAGCTTTTTTGGTATCTGGCCATCAGAGAGATTGTTTTCAAACACTTTCTTTACCTCTGCACCTGTCTTGCTTTTAAGGCAGTGCACCCATGCGTATTTTGATAGAATATCTACGCATGTCAACATGTATTTAAAATCATCATTCTGGTCCGCGTTAGCCGACATATCCACCAAGTCAGCTTGCCATTGAGAATCGATATTAGTCACAAAGACTCTATTCCTTTTACCCATGCGTATTTTGATAGAATATCTACGCATGTCAACATGTATTTAAAATCATCATTCTGGTCCGCGTTAGCCGATATATCCACCAAGTCAGCTTGCCATTGAGAATCGATATTAGTCACAAAGACTCTATTCCTTTTAAAGTTAAATCTGATCGGTTTATGTAATGTGTATGCATCTTCACCAGACAGCCATGTCGCAACTTGCTTCTTATTTATATTATACATCCCTTCTTCTTCATCTATCAGCGATCTGTATAATCTATCAACACCACCAAATGACCCAGGGTTTGCTGGCGTATAATAGACACGTTTCAAGTGCTTGTTATCCATCGTGAACCTCTAACAATAATGACACAGTGTTTTTATGACTCAACTCATTTTATTTAGAAAGCATGTAAAAATTGCCAGCCAAACACATTTTGACAGACAGACATAATTCAGCATTTACACACCAGCCAGAGTCTGCTCGAACTTGTGCATATCCCAGAAATCACTAATTGCACCATCTACAGCACACTCATAATCTTTCCCTTCAACATCACGTTTCAGCTTGCACAATTTCTCACGTACATTTATTTAATCTTTAAGCTCACAAACAACTGCTTCGACAGCTCCCTGCACTTTCACAGGTGCGGGGTGAGGGTGAAACATCGTGACCGCTTTCATGATGATACAGCTTTTTGATCAACTTTTCAAAATTGTTAAAGAATTAAACCGGTTCAGGTTCGTAGAGGCATTTGTGCCTCCGCTGGCTTGGGTGATTTACAGAGCACCCGACACAGGTCTCCTGCATGTCATCTTCGATGATCCGATCCAGAATACAGGCCAGTGCCCCTCTGATTATCTTCATGGCGGAGTCGGTGATACTCCCATCCACAGCATCTTCAGATAATGACAGCGCAGCAAAACGCCTGCTGAGCTCATCCATCGTCGGTGCAGGGGGTTGCAATGTGTCCATGAATGCATACGGGAGTACACTCGTCGCATCAGTCTCCACCGAAGGCCATTGTGCCCATGTCGGGCTAGAAGGGGGCGGTGTTGGCAGGAACGGATCCCCATACTGCTGCCATGATGCGTTGAGGAAGCTGTGGCGGGTTGTCCAGTCGCAGTTCAAAAGTTGATGGCCGAAGCCATGATGGGGACCGCTGAAGGTACGGGTCTGTATCATCCATTTGCAGGCCAGAAGTCGATGCCTGAACCTATGACGATTGTGTTGGTGTAGGCTCCAGTAGGGCGGCTTCAGGAGATGCAGGGCTGGGTGATGTTGTCAGTTCGCTCGCCATTGCTTGCTGGGAGATGTGTCTTGTCCTGAGTGATGGCTCACAGGATGGCAGGGATTTAATATGTTTTCAACATGATTAAGCACGGTCTTCTCTTTTCTCAATGGTTGTCATCACTAGAAGTGGGTCGATCCCCCACCAACCACATTTTGTTAAAAAAAATTTCTTGAGTTTTATACAGATACATTCTTTATGGGAGAATATGCTGCACAGTGCCCCATCTCGGCGGCTTGCGTGGAGCCCAAGTTGGGTTTAGCAGTGCCAAGTTACGGGGAGGTGTCGTCGTCGAACTCCTCACAGGCTGTGTCTGTATGAGATCGGAAACAATTTGTCCGCCGGTCGCCATTTTGTCACCAATTTGACAGCGATGCGGCTATTTAAAGAACATAGTGTGTCTCTACGTGGAGAGCGAGTGAGAGAGAGAGAGAGAGAGAGCGCATGCGCTCATTTTAACAAGGATTACCCAGCGTTATTCCTTGATTCTTGTTGTCAAAATGTTTAGGGTGCTTTACTTTATTATTCACATTGGCAGAAAAGTGCTTCATTACTTAAAAAACATCATGGTTAAGGGGTTTATTTGAAATAACCGGCGCGCCATTGTTGTCACCATTTTGAAACGTGTCTTCGTGAGTGCGTCTGCTGCCCCCCACGGTCAATCATTTGATGTGCAACTATTGAACGGAGTGGACGCACATGGCCAAGCTGCGGGGCTAAATGTTTGCTGGTTAAATGTTTTCTTCAACCTAACACTGGTAAATATTGCTAAAAGTTTTTCTTCTTCTTCTTTAAACATGTTGGTTAAATGTAATGGGTTTAAGTGCTTTCTTCTTTTAAAAACTTGGGCTAAAATATTTGTGCTTATTTAAACTCAGCATTTGCTCTTCTGACAGTGCTTCGCTCGGGCATGTTTGTACTTGTTTGACCCCTTGGGGTCGGCGGTCCCGCCGGCGGGATCTGACAGAAATTTCGTAAAACCGTTTAAATAACTCCGCGAGTTTTTGTCATATAGACATTTTAAAAGTACTCTCTGAAACCTTGGACGGTCTACTTTTCAAATATATATAGGTAGAAACTAAATATATTTTTACAGCTTCGTGATACGAATTGAAAGAACAAGAGTGACTGACTTAAGCGTCTGCGTCTCGAAGCGGCTCTGATCGCCCACCCACTTGCAAATCGCGCTATTCGCATGATAATAACATGATAATCCGACAGTTAGTATTGGGTAAAGAAATATGTGAATACGCCCATTTTGACCGAAATAAACAAGAGCACATGTCTGGGTAGTGTTTACACTGATCGGCTACAATATAGCACACGGATACGTCTCTGCCGCTGAAGCTTTGCGCCAGTGTTGGCACTTTCAGCAGCGAAGCTCATAACTGCATTCATGGCTCAGTGGGCTAAGCCTGTATGCCTGCAATCACGTGGTCGCTGATTCAAACGCAGCGTATTTAGAACGTGAATAGTGATCTTCCGCTGAGAGCAGTCCTAAACGCTCGCGATACAAGTAAAACAAAGAAAGGTGACACGATTTGCTTTTTTGCCTATTTAACCTAATTTTAAAAACTTTAATACTTCTGACAATGGAAGTTTTGAAAAGAAGACAGATAACGGATTTAGTCAGTGTTTTTTTCATGATTTTACATAATGATTTCAGCGAGATATAAACTGAAATACACAACAAAGATACGCGGTCGACGATGCCCTCGTCCCCAGAGCGTTAATAATAGTCAATGCATCATATTTATCGCTTTCTATATTTATATAATAAAAGTTTTTCATTTTTCATTCCATCTACCAATAAACTGTGAAAGGGATTTTATTGTTGCTACTTTTCTTGCGTTTCAAACTGCCTTTCCAAAGTGATGGGTGTGGGGTGCAGTGACATTCCAGACTGATGGGCCATTGACAGCATGCAAACTACTACAGGTGTGAGGACACCTATCTCATCAATATTCATTTTGAAGGCCACTGACTTTGAGAAAAAGAGTGTCACTCTAAAGTACTAACACTTTAGTAATCAAACTACATAAAATTTCAGAATGTCACTTTCACCTATGTGTAGCCAACCCCTGTGTCTATAAGCTTCAAAGCTCAAAAGTCTTACCTAGAAATGTCTATAATGTGATTTTTTACAATTTCTCAGCATGTCTGAAAATAGGTTTTTGAAAACTATATGTTTAAAGTTGATTTTAACAAAAAATAGAATAATAACATTCTAAGAGGTCTCAGATTATTGGTGCTGAGTTTGTGCTAAATAAAAGCAAATGTAACACTTTGGGATAAATGTTTTTTAGATAGGTGAAATATTTTAAAATGTCAAGGCATGTCAGACTACCTCGAAAGTGGAAAAAAGGCCCCAGGCCCCAGGCCCCAGGGGGTTAAGCAATTTTGAGCGTGGCATGGTTGTTGGTGCCAGACGGGCCGGTCTGAGTATTTCACAATCTGCTCAGTTACTGGGATTTTCATGTACAACCATTTCTAGGGTTTACAAAGAATGGTGTGCAAAGGGAAAAACATCCAGTATGCGGCAGTCCTGTGGGCGAAAATGCCTTGTTGATGCTAGAGGTCAGAGGAGAATGGGCCGACTGATTCAAGCTGATAGAAGAGCAACTTTGACTGAAATAACCACTCGTTACAACCGAGGTATGCAGCAAAGCATTTGTGAAGCCACAACACGCACAACCTTGAGGCGGATGGGCTACAACAGCAGAAGACCCCACCGGGTACCACTCATCTCCACTACAAATAGGAAAAAGAGGCTACAATTTGCACGAGCTCACCAAAATTGGACAGTTGAAGACTGGAAAAATGTTGCCTGGTCTGATGAGTCTCGATTTCTGTTGAGACATTCAAATGGTAGAGTCAGAATTTGGCATAAACAGAATGAGAACATGGATCCATCATGCCTTGTTACCACTGTGCAGGCTAGTGGTGGTGGTGTAATGGTGTGGGGGATGTTTTCTTGGCACACTTTAGGCCCCTTAGTGCCAATTGGGCATCGTTTAAATGCCACGGCCTACCTGAGCATTGTTTCTGACCATGTCCATCCCTTTATGACCACCATGTACCCATCCTCTGATGGCTACTTCCAGCAGGATAATGCACCATGTCACAAAGCTCGAATCATTTCAAATTGGTTTCTTGAACATGACAATGAGTTCACTGTATTAAAATGGCCCCCACAGTCACCAGATCTCAACCCAATAGAGCATCTTTGGGATGTGGTGGAACGGGAGCTTCCTCCCACTTTTTAAGGGACCAAAAGTAATGGGACAAATTCACAATCATAAATCAAACTTTCACTTTTTAACACTTGGTTGTAAATCCTTTGCAGTCAATTACAGCCTGAAGTCTGGAATGCATAGACATCACCAGACGCTGGGTTACACCCCTGGTGATGCTCTGCCAGGCTTCTACTGCAACTGTCTTCAGTTGCTGCTTGTTCTTGGGGCATTTTCCCTTCAGTTTTGTCTTCAGCAAGTGAAATGCATGCTCAATCGGATTCAGGTCAGGTGATTGACTTGGCCATTGCATAACATTCCACTTCTTTGCCTTAAAAACTCTTTGGTTGCTTTAACAGTATGCTTCGGGTCATTGTCCATCTGCACTGTGAAGTGCCGTCCAATGTGTTCTGAAGCATTTGGCTGAATATGAGCAGACAATATTGCCCGAAACACTTCAGAATTCATCCTGCAGCTTTTGTCAGCAGTCACATCATCAATAAACACAAGGGAACCAGTTCCATTGGCAGTCATACATGCCCACGCCATGACACCACCACCACCACGCTTCACTGATGAGGTGCTACGTTTGGGATCATGAGCAGTTCCTTTCCTTCTCCATACTCTTCTCTTCCCATCACTCTGGTACAAGTTGATCTTTGTCTCATCTGTCCATAGGATGTTGTTCCAGAACTGTAAAGGCTTTTTTAGATGTTGCTTGGCAAACTCTAATCTGGCCTTCCTGCTTTTGAAACTCACCGATGGTTTACATCTTGTGGTCAACCCTCTGTATTCACTCTGGTGAAGTCTTCTCTTGATTGTTGACTTTGACACACATACACCTACCTCCTGGATAGTCTTGATCTGGCCAACTGTTCTGAAGGGGTTTTTCTTCACCAGGGAAAGAATTCTTCGGTCATCCACCACAGTTGTTTTCCGTGGTCTTCCAGGTCTTTTGGTGTTGCTGAGCTCACCAGTGCATTCTTTCTTTTTAAGAATGTTCCAAACAGTTGATTTGGCCACACCTAATGTTTTTGCTATCTCTCTGATGGGTTTGTTTTTATTTTTCAGCCTAATGATGGCTTGCTTCACTGATAGTGACAGCTCTTTGGATCTCATATTGAGAGTTGACAGCAACAGATTCCAAATGCAAATAGCACACTTGAAATGAACTCTGGACTTTATCTGTTCCTTCTAAATAAGATAATGAGGGAATAACACACACCTGGAATAACACACACCTGGCCATGGAACAGCTGAGCAGCCAATAGTCCCATTACTTTTGGTCCCTTAAAAAGTGGGAGGCACATATACAAACTGTTGTAATTCCTACACCGTTCACCTGATTTGTATGTAAATACCCTCAAATTAAAGCTGAAGGTCTGCAGTTAAAGCAAATCCTGTTTTTTCATTTCAAATCCATTGTGGTGGTGTATAGAGTAAAAAAAAATCCGAATTGTGTCGATGTACCAATATTTATGGACCTGACTGTATATATACACTCACAGAAACACACACTATGGGCAATTTAGAGAACTCAGTTAGCCTATTTACATGTATTTGGACTGTAGGAAAAAACTGGAATACTCAGTACTCAATACAAAATAATTAAAAAATTCTATGATTTGTAAAATTCACATGGAAAAATAACTTATGTGCTATGTCTTCCTGTGGAAATAGTGGCACTGGTATTGCAAGATTACAGACATCCTGGTTATTAATTGATTATGTATATGTAACTATGAGATGACGTAAACATAGTCATACTATGAGTCATGTCATAAATAAATTAATGGTAAACACATTGGAGAAAAAAGTGTGAAAATCTTTTGCCAGAGAGGTGCTGCATAGAAATGAAATGCAAATTACAGGAGGCTTGATAAAATCTAAGATCAAAGATACACCCACGGAGTGACTAGAGATTCAGTACATTTTGAAACCTGTTCTGTACATATGGCAGAATTGACAATAAAGTCTTTAGACTTTGACTTGACTTTGCATTGACACTAGAGAGAGATGGATAATGCCGCTTCTTTCAAAAAGAAAAGGTCAAAAGGTTACAGGTCAAGAGTTCACTGGGGGGGCGGGGTTGGGGTGGAGCCAGGTGACGTCACGACTAGTGACATTGTTAATTATTTGCATATGTTGGGAGAGGGGTGGTTTTTTAAAATTATTTATTTTTAGTATTTCTTTTATTATTATTATTATTTATTTTTATTATTTATTTTATTTTGACTAGTTTGGAGTGAAATGAAGTTTCAGTGAATTGTGTGCTTATGAGTGTGATTTCTCGAAATAGCCCCGTGTTATGAGGGTGATGGCTGACGGTGCTGAGCGCGGAGTTGAGAGTGTATCCGAGCGGGTTGGTTACCTGATGGAGTGTGAGCGTACGCTGGGTCTGCCTGTGCTGCGGTACTGTGGGAAGGTCCCGGTCGGTCCGGAGCGTGTAAATGTTGCGGATAAGGACTTTGGACATTGTGCAAAGGACTCGGAGATTGTGAGAGCGATGTTGGAGCTTATCCCTGTGTTGCGCGGATCTGAAAGAAACTGTGTGAAAATGAGAAAGTTGGAGCTAAGAATGAGAGGAGGAGGAGGTGGGTCTGACGCTATCCTACAATAAACGCTTAGCAGCAGCAGTTTGGCCATGTGTCTGTGAAAGCTGACCCCCCCCTGCAGCAGCAGTTTGGCCATGTGTGCGTGTGAAAGTGGTAGGGAGTGAGGGTGTCCCCCCTTTTTTTCTTGTTTGAAGTTTGGTTTTTTCTCATGCACCTGTTATTTACATCCCCGTAGTGTCAAGGTTGCGGGCGGCTCGGGCACGGGAGCGCGGCATGGTGCACGACCCACTTGCGGCTCAGGGAACAGAAAGGGTTTATTAAAATAAACCGAAGACACTACAAACACAATGAAACCAAAAGGACCACGAGGGGTCAAAACTAAAGGGGATTAATTAACAAAAACTAAATAACAAAAACTAGGATGGTAAACAGAATACCGATCTAATCAAGACAAGCAACAACCCTCACATAGACACCAGAACACATTATAGACACGAGACACGACGCGATGAACCAGCGGGGAACAGAACAAAGGCAGGAACTAATATACTATGGGGGTAATGACAAACACAGGGCAGGTGAGGCTGATTAACAAAGACTAGGGAAACAAGACACAGGTGAAACCAATTAACTCAAAGACACTAACAATCAGGGAAACTAAACACTAACCAAGGAAGCATATATCAACACACGGAAGGTACATAGGCAATAACATAAGCAGGGGAACAAGAAACAAAACCAAAACCAATTACAAAGCAAACACCAGGAATAATTAAGCATAAAGGAAAACACCAGGGAGCTAAATACAAAAACAGAGGAGGCGGGATTCGAACTCACAACAAGAGGGAACTCAGGACCGAGGGGCAAACAGACAGCACATGCTTAACACATTGAACCACGAGACCAGACAAGTGACAGAGGAGAAACAAGGACTGACTTATGGACGGGATGACCAGCACCACCTGCTGGTCAAACGGGGAAGGGGCACGGAAGGACCACAGCGGGAGGCCGACCCTGACACGTAGGTCATCCCGGTCAACTTTATGGGCCACACATAAAATTGGACATTTTGTTTTACAGTATATAACATGGTTTTTTTTTTTGTTTGAAGTTTTGGTTTTTCTGATACAGCCGTTATTTACATCCCCGTAGGTCAACCCAGGGTCAAACTGTAATTGGGCCACACATCAAATTGGACATTTTGTCTTACAGTAAATAACATGTTTTTGTTTTTTTTTGAAGTTTTGGTTTTTCTGATACAGCCGTTATTTACACCCTGGTAGGTCATCCCGGGTCGAGCGTATCGTCTGCGCATACAAATATGAGTTAAAAGAAAAACACCGCGACGTACATCAAATAGACATAATTAAGAAAATAAGATAATCCTCGGTATCCTAAAACTTGACAGGCTGTATATTTCTCATTAAATAAAAGTTAAAAACCAGCCGCAGATATTTTTTATTACGCTGAGCGGTCACCGTACGGGTTTTCCTCCTTTAGTAAAGAAACACAAGTAACCCACTGGAAAAAGAAGAAAAAAAAAGAAAACTACACGGGACTTCCATAGAGTGAGTATATTATTTCTTTTATATATGTTTTATGATAAGCGCTATACATTAAAATAACTTATTCTAATAATAGGTATTCTCTTTTTTTTCAACGAGAGACGGCGCGGACCGGTCAAGAGAAAATCTACGAAAGACCTGAATCAGCAGGTATGGACGGAGCAACACCCCCTCATATACCCGAAGCCTTATTAGATGAAATAGACAACATCAACAACGCTAATAATGAAAATGATGCGGTTTATCAAAACTATTTTGCTCAACACGACTCCCCACCCGCAGCGTCTAGTGAAGCGAGGGTCAAAGACCCCTGTTTCCTACTGTCCTTAGAGACATTATTAACCTTCCTGTGCTGTTAGGGTTGGCACCGACCTGTTTTTAAGTTTAAAAATGCATAAAAGCAGCACATAGCTTGTTCTATAGTTCTATAGCTTGGTACATATATGACACCCTCAAAGGTTCTATATAGAACCATTATAGAGGGTTCAATTAAAAGAAATAGCACCTTTTTGAAGGCAATGGTTCTATTTACTCTGGTTAGAACCCCTATAGTTCTATATAGCAACCCCCAAGAACCATTTTTTCTAAATATATACTGCATCAAAGCTTTTTGACTTTGTCAGGAATCTCTATTTAAACTAAATGAATTAAAACAAAATCAAGGTAAGGCCTGCTCATACAAGTAAGGTAAGAAAATACCAGTTCAGTTTATGTATATAATTCACTCGAGGTTTATTTTACCATTATTTTTTTTATTGAAAAGGAGAGGAAAGCTGTCAAAAGAAAGGTCCAGAAAGCCACACCAATAATATTAAAACAATTCTTTTCATGGATAAGGAAGCCTAACAAGGTAACTGTCACGCCCCGCTCTGTCCGATCCTAATGTGTGCCACGCCCACCTCGTTACCTCCTGTTTCTGCCTGATTGTTCCCACCTGTGGTTCCTTACCCTTAGCTTGTCTTTTGTATTTAGTCCTCGTCTGAGTCAGTCTTCCCCAGACTTGTCAGTGATGTTACCCTTCGTTCTTCCCTGTCTTGTGGATCCTGCCCGAATAAACCCCGTTTACCCTTCTTCCTGGCTCCGTTTCCCTGCTTCCCGGATCGCCTCCCCAGCGAACGTGACAGTAACCAAGAGGTAAGAAACAAATTGGATGATAAATAATTGTTATGAGGGTATCTTATGGCTGATGTAAGACACGGCTTGGCACCGACCCGTCTAACATAAGAGACAGGAACAGAAAGCTAACATAGGCCGAAGGTTAAGCATGTTAACCCTCTGGGGTCGAGTATGTTGTCAGCGACATCGCGTACTTTTCGTGTCTATTTCAGTTTATATCTTGCTGAAATCTTAATGTAGAATCATGAAAAAAACGCTGGCTAAATCCGTAATCGGTCTTCTTTTCAAAACGTCCATTGTCGGAAGTATTAAAGTTTTTAAAATTAGGTTAAATCGGCAAAAAAGTAAACTGTCATCTTACTTTGTTTTAATTGCATCGGGGGCGTGTAGTACCGTTGTCACCCGAAGATCGCTATTCACATTCTAAATAGCCGCATTAGTGCGTATTCAAATTGCATTCGCATGGTAATTTGATGAACAGCGCAACAGTGAAACGCGATCCAGATACATCCCCATCAGTGCCATAAAAAGGAGGGAGGGATGTAGCCAGGTGACAATGGCTCATTCATACACATGAAAGTTGCTACATATTCAATGAAAGGAGCCAGAAATAGTGACATGAGTTAGGTTTTTCTTATTTATTTATCCAAATGAATGTTGCAACTACACCATTTAGTCATCTTCATGTAGCCAAGACTTTGGTGATCAGATATCTGGGATCAAGTGCCAGCATTGCTTACTATGTACTTTTATAATGTTTCTGCAAGTGTTCCAAACTGCATTTTGCAATGTCTATACTTTGATGTCAAATTACAAGCTTAACAAAAATCTGACATATTCACAATATACAATTACCTAAAGGATTATTAGGAACACCTGTTCAATTTCTCATTAATGCAATCTAATCAACCAATCACATGGCAGTTGCTTCAATGCATTTAGGGGTGTGTGTCAAGACAATCTCCTGAACTCCAAACTGAATGTCAGAATGGGAAAGAAAGGTGATTTAAGCAATTTTGAGCGTGGCATGGTTGTTGGTGCCAGACGGGCCGGTCTGAGTATTTCACAATCTGCTCAGTTACTGGGATTTTCACGCACAACCATTTCTAGGGTTTACAAAGAATGGTGTGCAAAGGGAAAAACATCCAGTATGCGGCAGTCCTGTGGGCGAAAATGCCTTGTTGATGCTAGAGGTCAGAGGAGAATGGGCCGACTGATTCAAGCTGATAGAAGAGCAACTTTGACTGAAATAACCACTCGTTACAACCGAGGTATGCAGCAAAGCATTTGTGAAGCCACAACACGCACAACCTTCAGGCAGATGGGCTACAACAGCAGAAGACCCCACCGGGTACCACTCATGTCCACTACAAATAGGAAAAAGAGGCTACAATTTGCACAAGCTCACCAAAATTGGACAGTTGAAGACTGGAAAAATGTTGCCTGGTGTAGGAATTATTAGCTCAGGTAATTTTTAATATCTCCACCAATATGTTTGAAATTAATTAAAGTTTAATTAATTATTATTTAATGCTGATTATTAACCAATCATTATGCCAAATGGTCGGCTCCTCCAAACTCAATTGCGGTATCCCTGTGAGTCTGTTAATGTGAGACTTAAATGGGATTCACTGATTACCAGTATCGCTTAGTAACCTGGGTTAGAAGGCTCGTCCAGCGAGCTGCATCACCAGGTAATGTAAACGATTGGTAGCGAAGCTCCCCTCACGGCCGATGAGAGAGAGTCTCACGATGTTTCAGGCGAGTTTGAGGTTCAGAGCGTGTAGCAAGATCGCACAAAGGCAGGTACTTATTGTGGAACACTCAATGACGGAGGCTAAAGTTCTGTAAAAGACATGCATTTATTCCTAGCTAACACTACAACTAACATAAGACAGATATTACATCTAACACAAACAACAAGCACGAAAAAATGGAATAAAACAAACAATGTAATTATGAAAATGCAATGACCGGATTTAAATGAGTAACCTTAAATGGGAAATACTGTTCTGCAAAGCAAGCACAGTTTGTGGAAACACGACCCTAAAGTCTTATAGCAGGTTAACAGAACAGCTTAAGTTGTTAGAATGAAAGGAAGTTGGTTTACTTGGTTGAAGAGGGGGGGGGGGTCTTGGCAATTGATGACAGAGCTGCTGAGCTGATGGCACTCAGGAAGGCACGGCGTTTGGAGCAGTGGAGTGGAGCCCCTTTGGATTCTCTCTCCTGGTGAAGCTTTGTCTTGGGTGCTGTTCTCTGTTCAGCTGGGCCTTCACCGGAGGGTTTCTTGTGGGCTTCTCTTCTCCCGGGCTGATGGTGGGCGTGGCACACGAAGGATGTTCTCCTTCGGGCTGGCGGTTATTCTCTGCGCTGCTGCTGGTTGTTCTCTGCGCTGCTTTGTTCTGAGGTGCTAGATTTTTATGGTCTAATGTTCATGAATAGGGATGACCAGGAATTCGACTCCTGGCCCAATGGCTGGCCATCCATTTGGCGGGCTTTCGGAAGGGGGTCTGTATCAGTCCTTTTGGGATTTATGGCCCGACTGATTCTCCCTTTACTGATGATTTTCATTAAGCTGTTATAACTTTTGATACATCCACTTTTATGGTAATCACTGACAAGATTTGGAATCGGGGGTGATTAACAATCAGTTTGACACCAAACATGCCATACCAGCTTCACAGGTACACACCTCATACCATCTGTATTAATTGATTAAACAATTAATTATTTTATCTATGTGACTGATTCACATCAGTATAGGATACAGGTGTTTTGGGTTGCACCTCAACAGATGTTACATTTTGTGCAGATATTACATCAAATATTCATATTACAAACAGCACATCTTATACATAGATAGGCGTGGCCATTAGTTTGTGGTAGTATCAATATAAGTTGCACATCTGGACACAACATATCTTGGTTGGTGTGGCTTATTCTAATTGATCTTCTCCAAAATGGATAATGTACACCTTAATTCAGTTCTTTTTAATATAGTATGTTAGAACACAGAAACTTGGTAACGGTCCACCAAGATCAGATAAGGACCACAAAGGAATGTTGGAAGAGAAAGGGGGGGTTTTAACAAAGAAGACTCTCTAAATGTCACATTGGTTTCACTCACATTCTTCTGGTATACCATGAGAACATATATATACAATGGTAGCTATACCTATCTATTTATTTAAATTTATATGTGTTCAAGTGCAAAGGGGTAAAATAGGTGACACTCCGTGAACATGGTTATAAGGGTGTCACACAAAACACTAAGATTGTCTAAGGACACATACAAACATAACGTATCTGTATATTGAGACTAGTAGTCGTGAGTAAATCAATATACAGGGTATACAAAAACCAAACTTAAATGAAATTTCCTTTAGGGTGTTCGTCTGTTGGGTGAGTGAGATGTAAGGCAGAGTGTATGTGGAGGGGGGGTTGTGTGCCAAGTCAAGGGCAATAAAAGTTGGAGTGCTGGCCTCCATGGTTATCTGTGTGTGTGTGTGTTTATGTGTGTAACCCCCCCTTTGGTGCCTCTCGTACCAGGCTTGGCCTTGTCTCAGGCCACCTGGAATTTAGGCCCTGTGATATGTGCATGTGTGATCCTACACTGGTCTGATGAGTCTCAATTTCTGTTGAGACATTCAAATGGTAGAGTCAGAATTTGGCGTAAACAGAATGAGAACATGGATCCATCATGCCTTGTTACCACTGTGCAGGCTGGTGGTGGTGGTGTAATGGTGTGGGGGATGTTTTCTTGGCACACTTTAGGCCCCTTAGTGCCAATTGGGCATCGTTTAAATGCCACGGCCTACCTGAGCATTGTTTCTGACCATGTCCATCCCTTTATGACCACCATGTACCCATCCTCTGATGGCTACTTCCAGCAGGATAATGCACCATGTCACAAAGCTTGAATAATTTCAAATTGGTTTCTTGAACATGACAATGAGTTCACTGTACTAAAATGGCCCCCACAGTCACCAGATCTCAACCCAATACAGCATCTTTGGGACGTGGTGGAACGGGAGCTTTGTGCCCTGGATGTGCATCCCACAAACCTCCATCAACTGCAAGATGCTATCCTATCAATATGGGCCAACATTTCTAAAGAATGCTTTCAGCACCTTGTTGAATCAATGCCACGTAGAATTAAGGCAGTTCTGAAGGCGAAAGGGGGTCAAACACCGTATTAGTATGGTGTTCCTAATAATCCTTTAGGTGAGTGTACATTAAAATAAAGATGAGTATAATGGCAAAACAAATATATAAGAAATAATTTATTTGACATGAATTAAGTTTATGATATTTGAAGAAATGTGTGATCATGCCCCAGTCAGTGAAAGTGTGTTTCCTACCCCTAGACCCCAGAGGGTTAAATGAAAGGCAGCTGGATAATTCCCTATAATGACGCACTATAACAAAATCAAGCACGACGTGAAAACGTTTCACTTGCTTAACTCTATGGAGGGCACCAGGGGCCCCTTGCATGGGGGGGCATTTCTTCCCTCTTTGGAATAATTACCTTATAACTTCAGATATAAAAGTCACAGACACATGCCTGATACCTAAAAGCAAAGTTGACCCCTTTAAAATTGATTGTAGGAAGTTCAATAACGAAATGAATAACCTGTGTATAATTTATGGACATGCGAATATAACAAAAACAGCTGGAAAAATACAAAAACCTGTCTTTGTGTCTTGGATTTTTGTAAATATTTCATAAACTACATGATGGAATAGGTCCAATTTTAAAAATCTGGTTCCCAAACTTGTTTTCTACGTGTGTGCCCAATTTCATATCATTTGATGCAGCCCAACAGGTTTTACGGAGGAAAGAGCAAATGGTGCAACTGGGAGCCTTTCCTATCCAAAACCTAACCTAAACTAATCTGAAACTTATCCAAAATGGCAATAGTGTAACTAGCAGTGTTTTTTGGGGTAGCAACTTTCTTTCTAAATGCATTACCACTTATAGGTCATAAGTAACAATTTGTCACACATCATCACCACACATTTGTAGGAAAATCTATATTTTATTCACACGACTTGTGCCAAACTTATCCAAAACCTATCCAAAACCTATCCAAACTGGCCACAGTGTAACTAGCAGTGTTTTTTGGGGTAGCGTCTTTCTTTCTAAATGCATTACCACTTATGGGTCATAAGTAACATTTTGTCACACAAAATCACCACACATTTGTAGGAAAATCTATATTTTATTCACACGACTTGTGCCAAACCTATCCAAAACCTATCCAAAATGGCCGCAGTGTAACTAGCAGTGTTTTGGGATAGCGTCTTTCTTTCTAAATGCATTACCACTTATGGGTCATAAGAAACATTTTGTTTCTAACCCTAACCCTGCATAACTGTGCCCAAACAAAGCCCGACAAGTGCCCCGCATAACTGTGCCCAAACAAAGCCCGACAAGTGCCCCGCATAACTTTGCCCAAACAAAGCCCGACAAGTGCCCCGCATAACTTTGCCCAAACAAAGCTGACAAGTGCCCCGCATAACTTTGCCCAAACAAAGCCCCGCGTAACTTTGCCCAAGTGAAAGCCAAAAGCGCTGCATTACTTTGCACACTTCAAAGCTTGACAAAGGCGATGCGGAACTTTTCCCAATGTACCACAATACAAGTGTTACCAAAGCAAATGTTAATTGTAATTTACTGAATCACGGAATTATAAAAATCTATAGAATAAAAGAGTAAATTGTAAATAAATGTACTTATGTCGAGCGTTGCATCCTCTCCGCGCAAAAAAACGTCCTCCTCCATCGAATCAATGGATAAAAGCGACACTTTCTTCCCCCGAACCACTCTTCAAAATCATCTTCTGTGCTTTCTCAACAGTGAGAGTCATCCGAGCCATTTTTCTTCAGTCAAAAAAGTTGTTGTCCGAAAATAACTGGGTAAACTCACGGAGACTACGTGCGCAATGCGTAATCGAGACACCCACAAATACTGCACCTGCAGATAATAAGTTGCGCATTCATGTCCCCAGCGCGAAAAACAATGCCCAATCAGCACATCCCATACCATTTTGCAAACCTTAGACACACCTCTATTGGATGAAGCAAATGACACTGTAATTTTGATGTTCATGTAAAAAGTTTATTATGGTGAAACATAACCATGGGCAAAGGTTCAGTGCGTAAAAAATAATGTGCTAGCAGGGAAGCAGAGCATATATCTGAAAAAATACTTGACAATGAAGGATTACAGTGATTGATTTATGTACATAAGAGATCAAGCTTTCAAACGAGGGTAACTTTGTCATTTTATTCATTGGTTTTCTTCTAAAACTCCGAAGATAAAAAACATTGCACGAATGTACAGAATGCCGACTGACATTTTTCCGCGATGAGTGAGCAAGCTATTTGAGAGCATTACAGTCATATATATGGAAAAATGCGTGTTTTGTCTTAATACTGTGACGGTTTATGAAGTATTGGCCGTGAAAGAAATAGTTTGAAGTGCTTAGTTTTCATTTTATTAACACTTATATTTTACTTCCCGACACTCGACCCGTTTAAAGATGGCTACCATGGTCATTTTATTTTTACTTGTTACAAAAAAACCATGGCACAAAAATTGCGCAACTTTCTACAGATATTATCTGAAAGGTTTTTTGTAGTGTAACAAGCCGTTTTTGGTTGATTTGATACATTTGTTTCTTTTATTGAACGTCATTTTTTTTTGTTATTGAAAATTTGGACGTATGCGTCCGAACCACTAGGCGGCGACAATGAAAGAGTTAATAGACCTCGATAAAAATGTCAGGGACGTCTACGACAAACGCAGATTGTTGACTAGTGGGGAAACTCTGCCTTTTGGGTACTGAAATGTAAAACTAGCAGCATCACAAAAGGGTGTTGTACGTCTTTAAAAATATTTCATCGAATGAATTTGTTAATGTAATATGAAAGTTTTTTTCAAAGTAAGATGTAAAGATGTTTTAAAGGAACAGAGACCCTTTTTTACTTTATTTAATACAGCACCCGGCTACATTCTCCCCTGCCATAGTCAACGTCCTCGATGACTTAACACAAGTTTTTTTACTTCTTTGACAGCTTCTCTAAAGAACACGGTGCCCAGACTCGCTAGCACTTGCGAGAACACTTCTGGACTAAGAGAGACTGCATTAACTACAGATTTTGGTTCATGGAATGGATTTTAATGCACACCGGCATTAGTCCTTTGGCTTCGCCTTGGGGCTGGCACAGGTACCCTACATACCGAAATGGAGTCAGTGGGGTGAACACAATCAGCCGCGGGTGTCAACTCAACATCACCAACACTTGTACTCTCCTCCTCCCCAATCACTGATTCATCTACCACAGATACAGGCTCAGGTTCCATCTGAGGAGTGCTAACTTTAGGATAGCTAAGCTCCTCGAGTACTACACACTCTGCTTCAACAGTATCAGGGGACTCTGGTTCTTCTTCTGCAGAAGATGCAGCTGCAGCCGGATTCCTTCTCCTAATTGCTGGGATGGGACTAAATGAAACACAGGGGCGTGAATCAGCTCTATGCACCCTTTTCACAGAACCCCCTTGACAGGGTTGCACAGTGTGAGTAGTGCCCTGCACCTCGACCACCTGGTATACTGTTGAATCCCAAGAATCTTGAATTTTGTTCCGACCCACGGGTCTGTTTCTCAGGTATATTAACTGACCCACTTCAACTGGAGGACAATACACCTTATCCTGGTAAGTTGAGAGTCTGCCAGATGCCTTTAATTTTGTGTACTCTCTGGCCTTTTCATGTGCTTGTCTCAGTCGTTCCTGATGCAGAGCCAGCCAATCATGTTTCCCGTCAAATTCTGGCTTCCTGCCCAGCAATGCATCAACAGGTAAGTGGGGATGAGCACCAAATAAAACGTAGTATGGTGAGTAGCCAGTGGTGGCATGGGGTGTCACATTGTATGCATACACTAGCTCTGAAAGATGCTCAGTCCACCTTCTTTTTTTCTCAGGGGGAAGGGTACGCAAAAGATCATGGAGTGTTCTGTTGAAGCGCTCACACTGTGCACTACCCTCAGGGTGATGAGGCGTAGTGCGAGTTTTCTTCACCCCATAGACTTTGCACAGCTCTGCAACCACTACACTCTCAAAATTCCTCCCTTGTTCGGAATGTAACCACTCTGGGACCCTGTACTTCATAAACCACTCCTTCAGTAATATCTTGGCGGTGGTGTCTGCCTTCTGATCTCTAGTTGGGAAAGCTTGAGTGAATTTTGTGAAGACATCGGTCACCACCAGAACATTCTCTCGCCCATCGGTTGCTGGTTCGAGGACAGTGAAGTCCACAGCTACCACCTCTATTTCCCCTAGGCTTTCCTAGGTGGATGAATTTTGGGCTGTGGCATTTTGGTCAGAACACAACGATGGTGTAGTTTTTCCTTTCCTCTATGGTGGGGTCTGATTGGCTGCCCCGGGCTCTATGGTGCCCGGTGGTGCCGCTGCTCTGGGCCCCGGATTGGATAGGCCTGGGCCCTCCCGCCCTGGGTGGATTTCGGGGAACGGAGGTGCTTATGGGAGTCAGCGGGGGAGCTGGCTCCAGAGGGGGGGTACTCTGCCCCCCCCGATCCTTTCCTCCCCATCCCTAAATGCTTCCCTCCTCCCGCTCTGTCACCCCAACACACACGTAGGGCTCTGAGGTGCAGGTGCGTCGCTGGGATGCAGGGGAGGTATTCCTCCTCTGTCCCCCCGTGACCACCTGTATCTCAATCACACATCACAACTTAGACACTCTCATTACTTACTCTCTCATGACACATACATTTAGGGCCTTGGGGGTGGGCACACGGAATGGCGTCCAGAGGTCGGTCTGTTCATTCAGCCTTACCTCTGGTGCCAGTGCCCACTTCTCAATTTTAAGTTGCACATAGACATTGAGGGTTCTGGGGAGGGGCTGAGCTGACACCAGCTGCTGATTGGCAGAGGGTGGTTAGTACCATGCCCTTCCCCCGTTTTAAAACACTTTAGAACAACACGCACCAACACCACATATGAACGGGCGGAGGGAAGCATGGGGTCTTTTCACACCCCCGTTCTCTGTTCGCCATCTGGAGCCGGGGGCTGGGGGGGGCTGGCCGTCCGGTCGGGGTCTGGGCTGGTGGGCTTCTCGGCTGCGGTGGAGTCCGGGGTGGTCTTCTTGTCCCCATGCCAGAGGAAAAAAGGGATCCATCTCCGAGGTCTGGTGGCAGATTGCCCCTCTGGGGGTGGTGGTGCCTGGATCTCGGAGTATAGAGTATATATGGGGAGTGTGAGTGTGTGTACGGCGTTCAATTCTGTGTGTCTTTATGTTGGGCGAATGGGTGAATATTTGATTATGTGTGCATGAGGGTGGGAACGTATGCTTGTGTATGTGCGCGCCTGTTTGTCTATACGCAGGTGTCAGGTTGGGTCTTAGACTCCACCTGAAATAACATCTCAGGTTCTATTGCCCCCCACCACACTCCCTGCTGGTGGATGAGGCCCCCGGCTGCCGATGCGTTGGTGGTTCTCGATGTCCGGGGCTGGATGCTCTGGTGTGTGCTGACTCACTCTCGGCGGTTGTCTGTTGGGGCCTGGTCCTTCCGGCTCTGTCGGGTCCCGGCTGGGGGGTGGGGGGGCCCTTGGACCTCTGGGCCCGGGGTCCGGTCTGCCCTGGTGTGGCCGGCTGCCGACGGAGCCTGCGTGCTCTCCGCCACGGCCCCCTGGGGCTCCTGCGATGTGGCTGCCGGATGGCCCCCCTCCAGAGCGCTCCTCTGCCTTTTTCTGGATGGGGGCTGTATTTGTCTCTGCGGTGGTCCTCCTGGGGTTCCCGTGCCCTGGGGGTCCTCTGGATGTCTGGGGCCCGGGTCTCCTCCGTGTCGGCTTCATGTCCTGGGTGGGCGGGGCTGTGGCTCCCCGCACACACTACTAGACAGTTACATGGAGAAACCTTAGGAACACCAGCGCGCTGACACACACAGGTGTGCACACAGGTGCTCACAGACACGTGCTCACGGACACACACTGTCTTGATCGCCTGTTTCTTCTGGGCATGTGTTGTAATGCGGGTTGTGTGTACTGTTCAATAACATTTAACGCTTGATGGTTGTTGTGATTAGTACAGGTGTTGTATGTTGTCTTTTTCTTTTCAGCAGACATGGAAGCAGATTATCTGTTTTTGTTTTTTTTTTTTTGTTTTTTTTCTCTTTTCTTTCTTTTTTCTTTTCCTCTCTCTCCCTCTCTCTCTCTTCCCCCCTTCTTCTCCTTTGTTCCCCCCCTCCCTCTCCTTTTAAAGAACCAAATAAAAATATAAATAAATTAATTAATTAATTAATAAATAAAAAAAAAAAATTCAAATAAAGTAGTCCTCCGCAGAGGGGGGGTGGAGGAGGGAGAAAAAAAAAAATGGCAACGATGGCATTGTTTAACCCAGCATTCTACTTCTTCATACATCCCAACCCAGAAACACCTCTGCCTTAATAGGTTCAGGGTCCGCTCTATTCCCTGATGTCCCATGTTATCATGGACACTCCGGAGCACTTTCTCCTTCATGCAAGATGGCAAAAGCAACTGGCAACTCTCACTTGGAGCCCAACAAATACCCCCTAAACTTCTCGGAAACGGCCCATTTCAAGGCCAATAGCTCAAGCTTCATGCTACTGTAATTGCGATCGTTTTTTCCTGCATTGCATAACCTCCTGCTCACATATGCTATAATTCTTTTCCTGCCACCCTGATGTTGTGAGAGAATAGCACCCAAGCCCTCATTACTGGCATCAGTGAATGGGAGTGAAAAGTCTGCAAAGCCCAAAACTGGCGCCGTAGTCAGTTTTTCCTTTAATATATCAAAATATTTCTGGCATTCAGGAGTCCATAAAGACGGAAACTGACCACTACTCCTTTTCCGACTTCCCTCATAGAGACAGGAGTTCACTAGATCATGGAGAGGACCCGCAATTTTTGAGAAGCCTTCAATAAACCTTCTATAACTGCATAGACCTAGGAATGAAACTCTTGACAGACTCAGGAACACCCACTGTTGGACTGCTGCAATTTTGGTCGGGTCAGTCCTTATAACACCAAAATGTCATCTAGGTACACCAGTATTATCTGAAAGATTAAATCATTCATGGTGGCTTGCATTAAACGCTGAAAGGTCGCTGGCCCATTACACACACCAAAAGGCATCCGAGAATACTCGAATAAGCCAAAAGGTGTGGTAAACGTAGTTTTATGGCGATCCCTTTCATGAACTGACACTTGGTGGTACCCGCTGGCTAGATCGATGGTTTAAAAGAACTTTGCACCCTGCAATGCATCAAAGCTCTCATCGATTCTGGGCAAAGGAAATGAGTCAGGCTTAGTTTTCGAGTTCAAACGCCTGTAGTCTACGCACAGGCGCAAAGTCCCGTCAGACTTCCTAACCAGAACAACCGGTGATGCATAAGAACTGGTGCTTTCTTGGATCGCAGGAACTGTTAATACAAGTTGAATTAACCTGTGATAATATACCAAGTTTTGTCCTAGGCCTGAGCCACAAATCTTCCTGAGAGAAATTCACCACCTGCACCGGAAACATCATATTTTGAGAGGACACAAGAACAGGGACTATCACCAGCCCACCAGGTAAGTGAGAGTTTAGTGGTTCCACCAGCATATCTGCATTATCAACTGAAGTCTGTCTCATTCCCCTAGCCATGACTACTGACACAGACAATGCCAGAACATGTATGGTGTCCTTCCCAGCCACCCGAGCAAAAGATTTATCAGCAGTGTCTTTATGACGTGCCTGCTGAAACGCTTCCCTCCAGCTGGAATCTAATTTCCCACCCAATGTGGTGCTGAACTCCGAATTAATCAACTGTCGGCACCGACCAATAACATTCATGCCAATTAACCCTTAGGAGTCGGCGGACCCGCCGGCGGGGACACTTGCATTTTTTTCTGGTAACTTAAAATGCATCGTCATGTTTCATCATACACGTAAGTGTAGTACATCATTTTAATCTGTAAATGGTCTACTTTTATTCATGTATACTCACAATTGTCACGCCCTGCTCCGTCCGCTCCCGATGTGTGCCACGCCCCCTCATTATCCACGTGTGCTTCCCCGATCGTGCCCAGCTGTTCCTTGTTATTGTGGCTTGTCTTCTGTATTTAGTCCGCGTCTGAGTACATTACCCAAGATCCGTCATTAATGTTTGTTAATGTTTGTAGGTGTCTTGGTCCTGTCCACCCAAATAAACCCCGTTTTGCCTACATTCTCGGCTTGCCTCGCCTGCTTCCCGGCTCGCTCGCTCGCCCATTACAACAACAATATCCACGAAACATTGTGCTTTTGTAAAATAAAGAAAATAAACAGGGTGCGCTTTCAGCTGTCTGTCTCCGCGAAAATCTTTTTGAAACACGTCAATAAAATGAACTGAAACTCTGCGAATACTGCACAGACAGACATGAGAAATATATCTATAGAAAGCTTAAAGTGTCTACTTTTAAATAAAGCAATTTAAATTAAAAATAAATATTTTCAGTTTATGTAATTCATGTGAAACGAAGGAGAGGCACAGAATTTCTGTCGCACTTCATTATCTGCTAATGACCCGAGGCAGGGCACGCCCACAGCCATTCACACGGAAAACAGTCCGGGCAGCATGCGTATAAGGCCATGCCCCCCGGCTTAAAAACACACACGAAACGTCAAGAAAAACGTTGCTTCCCGTCGGAAACAAGCCTCTTTTATGACGTTGAAGTCGGACAAGATTTGCCCCAAGAGCCTGTCAGCCAATCAAAAAAAAAGAAAGGGTGTACACAATAGCCAATCAGAAAATAGTACTATTGTATCTGGGTAAAATACAACACAACAACCAATGAAAAGGCATCCTGTGGAATGTCACTCTTGCCTGTCTTCAAAAGTTGACAGCCCTGGGGTAAGTTATTAAGTCTTATATAACTCTTATTTTGATAATATTAAACTAATATTAGTAAATATTTTCCTCACTTCAGCTAGCTTTTGTCAGCTTATGTGAAACATTGGCTTTCAATGCCATTTAGGTCAGTGTAGCATGTAGATAACTCTGCTAACATGCTGCCTTATGTAGCAAACATGTTGTTTCCTGGTGGCTAAGATAATGCCTTATGGAGTTTACAGATGTTTGTAAATGTTCTAATGTATTTCACCTTGTTTTGGATAGCTTTAGATTATGGTTGCTAATATATATTTGGCTCCGTTTTGATTAGCCTATAATACTGCTATCGGTAATGTTATTTAGCACAAACATTTCGGGTGTAAATGTTTGAGATGCTAACATTTTTTTATTTATTTGTTTTTAGGAATGTGTCTGCATCACCCTTGCCTTCACCAGCACCTCACATCGGGACATGCATGCTAAATAAACCACAAACCAAGAAATATGTTTCTGTCCTCAAATTATTTTCTTGTAGCACTTTCCTCTGTCCCATACCTGACTGAAAGGGGTAATTATACAGCTCATTATGCAGGTCTTTGTCTTCTCTGGTGTGAACTACAGCATTATTCATGAGCATTCCCACCTCCTCGCATATGGCCTTTCTAAACAAAAAGTGTCTTAGAAAATTTAAATTAATGTATTGTTTTCTGTAAATGAGTGAGTGAGATGATTGTCACATAATTTTGAAGTAAAACCTCTACACTACAAGATCCAGGTCACAAAAGTCTTGTACACAAATGTCATGAATGTGTTTTGTGGTCTAATTTCAGTGACTTATTTTTTTGTTGTTTTCAATAATCACGCATAACTGTTTTTTTCTCCAATATAAAGACTTGTACATACATACTGCTCATATATTATTGTAACCCAGTTTCTGCTGAATACAATGTTATCAGACTTTAGACATTTATATGTTTATAAGTAACTGAAAAATGCACAAATGTCAGGACATGTCAGAATCTCTTCAGGGCTCCAAAACACCTTCAGACTCCTAAGGGTTAACCCTGGGACAGAGGTAGGAGTGCTCTGAGGCTCCCTGACAACCAAAAATCCACAGTTTGGTAAATTCATACCCATTGCTTCAACATCTACTTCAAGATACCCTAGGTAGGGGATATCCAACCCATTAGCAGCTGCAATTTTTAACCACCCTGACGTGGACAGCATGTCTTCATCCTCGCCACACAGATTTTCCCTGAAAAAGCCTTCAGATATGGTACTTACTTGGCTACCCGTATCCAGTAAGCATGACACAGTTACATCCTCAATTTTTAACTCGACCACTGGACATTTTCCTACCGCACGCTCTAGCACCTCACCGCGACTAGTGTTCCTCTTATCTGAGCCAATAGTGCTCCCTCGCATGGCCTGGTTCACAGCAACCGAGGGTGCTCGTTTCCCTGTTCAGTGGACTTCTGAAAGGTGGCGCTATTTTTCCTATAGCATCCATTTGTACACTTTCTGGCAATATGTCCTACTCCATTACATTTAAAACATACAGGCTGCCCATCCTCAGTAAATTTAGGTTGTAATTTTGGCTTTACAGCCATGTCATTCCTTTCACCAGCCTTTTTCAGGGTGAGATCTCTAACTGCATTGGTCAGCTCACCAATAGCCTTGCCCTGTTCAGCAACCACTTGCAGTATGTCTTCTAATGTAACAGACTGTTTCTCCTGTACATTTATTGAAGAGCACTGTGTTTCATCTTGCACAACTTCAGAGAACACAGTCCGGGCTTTTACAGATTTACCTCCTGGTTTACTATCCTCCAATGGCCACATAATTGCCTCATCTCTCACTTCCATCAACGTTGACCGAGGATTCCCACGCACAAACTTTCGCAGCTCCCTACGAAGTGAATCATCTCTAATACCCTCCACAAACTGGTCCCGGAGAGCAAGCTTAGCATCAGGGACTATCTCTGGTGACAATTTTCTAACTGAATTCAATATTTTTGAAAGTGCATGAGAGTAATCACGGAAATCTTCACCTTCGGCTTGTTTACGACTGTAGAATGTATACAAGATTTGAGAGGCACTACATTTCTCTCTAAACCCTTCCCTCAAAAAGGTAAAGAGCTCACGGGGCTCTCTAGGCTCACCATCCAGTCGCAATCTCACCTCCTTTAACTCTCTGGGGTCGAGTATGTCGTCGGCGACATCGCGTACTTTTCGCGTCTATTTCAGTTTATATCTCGCTGAAATCTTAATGTAGAATTATGAAAAAAACGCTGGCTAAATCCGTAATCTGTCTTCTTTTCAAAACGTCCATTGTCGGAAGTATTAAAGTTTTTTTAATTAGGTTAAATCGGCAGAAAAGTAAACCATGTCATCTTACTTTGTTTTACCTGCATCGGGGGCGTGTAGTGCCGCTCTCACCTGAAGATCGCTATTCACATTATAAATAGCCGCATTAGCGCGTATTCAAATCGCATTCGCATGGTAATTGATTAACAGCGCAACGGTGAAACGCGATCCAGATACATCCCCTTCAGCGCCATAAAAGGGGGTTGGGGAAGTGACCAGGTGACAATGGCTCATTCATACACATGAAAGTTGCTACATATTCAATGAAAGGAGCCAGAAATAGTGACATGAGTTAGGTTTTTCTTATTTATTTATCCAAATGAATGTTGCATCTACACCATTTAGTCATCTTCATGTAGCCAAGACTTTGGTGATCAGATATCTGGGATCAAAACAAAGTGCCAGCATTGCTTACTATGTACTTTTATAATGTTCCTGCAAGTCTTCCAAACTGCATTTTGCAATGTCTATACTTTGATGTCAAATTTCAAACTTAACAAAAATCTGACATATTTACAATATACACTCACCTAAAGGATTATTAGGAACACCTGTTCAATTTCTCATTAATGCAATTATCTAATCAACCAATCATATGGCAGTTGCTTCAATGCATTTAGGGGTGTGGTCCTGGTCAAGACAATCTCTTGAACTCCAAACTGAATGTCAGAATGGGAAAGAAAGGTGATTTAAGCAATTTTGAGCGTGGCATGGTTGTTGGTGCCAGACGGGCCGGTCTGAGTATTTCACAATCTGCTCACTTACTGGGATTTTCACGCACAACCATTTCTAGGGTTTACAAAGAATAGTGTGCAAAGGGAAAAACATCCAGTATGCAGCAGCCCTGTGGGCGAAAATGCCTTGTTGATGCTAGAGGTCAGAGGAGAATGGGCTGACTGATTCAAGCTGATAGAAGAGCAACTTTGACTGAAATAACCACTCGTTACAACCGAGGTATGCAGCAAAGCATTTGTGAAGCCACAACACGCACAACCTTGAGGTGGATGGGCTACAACAGCAGAAGACCCCACCGGGTACCACTCATCTCCACTTAAGAACATAAGAACATAAGAACATAAGAACTATACAAACGAGAGGAGGCCATTCGGCCCATCGAGCTCGCTTGGGGAGAACTTAACTAATAGCTCAGAGTTGTTAAAATCTTATCTAGCTCTGATTTAAAGGAACCCAAGGATTCAGCTTGCACTACGTTATCAGGAAGACTATTCCATACTCTGACTACACGCTGTGTAAAGAAGTGCTTCCTTAAATCCAGTTTGAAATGTTCTCCCGCTAATTTCCACCTATGGCCACGAGTTCTTGTATTTGAACTAATGCTGAAGTAACTATTCGGTTGAACAGCATCCAAACCTGTTAGAATCTTATAGACCTGGATCATGTCCCCCCTCAGTCTCCTTTGCTTGAGGCTGAACAGATTTAGCTCAAATAACCTTTCCTCGTATGACATTCCTCTAAGACCAGGAATCATTCTTGTGGCCCTACGCTGCACCTTTTCTAAGGCCGCTATGTCCTTTTTAAGATATGGTGACCAAACCTGTACACAATATTCTAGGTGAGGTCTCACCAAGGAATTGTATAATCTTAGCATTACCTCCCTTGACTTAAACTCCACACACCTGGAGATGTACCCCAACATCCTATTGGCCTTTTTTATTGCTTCCCCACACTGGCGAGAATGAGACATGGAAGCATCAACATACACACCAAGGTCTTTCTCATAATCAGCTACCTTTATTTCAGTAGGTCCCATAAAATACCTGTACTTTATATTTCTGCTCCCTACATGGAGTACCTTACATTTGTCTATGTTAAATTTCATCTGCCAGGTGTCAGCCCAGTCACTAATTAAATTAAGATCCCGCTGTAGCTGCTGAGCCGCTAGTTCAGTATCTGCTACACCACCCACCTTGGTGTCATCTGCAAATTTCACCAGTTTACTGTATATATTGGTGTCTATATCATTTATGTAAATTAGGAACAAAAGTGGTCCTAAAATTGAACCCTGCGGTACCCCACTATGAACGCAGGCCCACTGTGACATCGAGCCTCTTATAACTACTCGCTGCTTCCTATCCGTTAACCAGTTATCAATCCAAGTCGCTACAGTTCCTAAAATACCTGTCGCTTTGAGTTTAAGTGAGAGCCTCTTGTGGGGAACAACATCAAAAGCCTTTTGGAAATCTAAATAGATGACATCATAGGCCTTCTTATCATCAACTTCCTGAGTAGCTTCCTCAAAAAACTCCAACAGATTTGTTAAACAGGATCTACCTCTCCTAAATCCATGCTGGCTATCCCTCAAAATGTTATTTGAGTCCAGGTAATCTACCATTTTCTCTTTGATTATAGCCTCCATAACTTTACCAGTTATACAAGTTAGACTGATTGGCCTATAGTTTGACAAATTACTTCTATCCCCTTTTTTGAAAATGGGCGTTATGTTGGCATGCTTCCAATCAGAAGGTACCACACCTTCAGATAAGGATTTTTGAAACAGTAATGTTAAGGGTCGGCAAATAATATCCCTCATCTCTTTTAACACTATAGGTAAGATGCCATCAGGGCCCTGTGATTTATTTATTTTGAGCTTAGCTAGGCTTTGCAAAACATCAGCTTCAGTTATATATATATTAGTTATAGACGATGTTGAATTAGTAATAAGAACTGGTAAGTTACTAGTGTCCTCGACAGTGAATACCCGTGCAAAACTATCATTGAACTCATTTACTATGTCAATGTCGTTTTCAATTATAAGACCCTTACTATCCTGCAGATTAGTAATTTCAGCTTTTAGAGCTCTTTTAGAGTTAAAATACTGGAAGAAACTTTTAACGTCATCCTTAGCCTCCAATGCGATCTTCCTTTCGACATTCCTTTTAGCTCGTCTAATGTCATTTTTTAATTCAGCCTGTAGATTTAGATACTCTTGCTTTATTATGTCATCATCAGTTATTTTCCATCTCTGGAACAAAGCCCTTTTCCTCCTTACTTTATACTTTATGTCCCTATTAAACCACCTAGGTTGCAATTTCCTAGATTTATTCTTGCTAGAAACAGGTATGAAGTCCTCTTGTACTTGCAATAATGTGCTTTTAAAAAATTCCCATGCCTCTTCAACAGTTTTGTTATTTAACTCCATCCAGTTCACGGTTTCTAGTTTTAATCTCATACAATTGAAGTTAGCCTTCCTAACATTATATATTTTTGATTTGGACTTTGCTCTTCGGGCACTAAACTTAACCTCAAATTTAACCATGTTATGATCGCTACTGTCAAGTGGTTCTAAAACATCTAATTTACCAATCCTGTCCTGGTTATTAGACAAAACAAGATCAAGAATGGCATCTCCCCTGGTAGGGGTGTTAACAAACTGAGTAAAAAAACAATCCTGTACTAATTCCACCATCTCAAGTTCATTTTCAGAAGAGCCAGCAACAATGTCCCACTGTATCCCCGGTAGATTAAAATCACCCATAACTACCACATCATTTTTATTGCTCATAATCCTAATATCACTGTATAACAATCTGCTTTCCTCAGCAGCTACATTGGGTGCTCTGTAACAAACACCGACAATTAGGCTATTTGAGTTTGTAGCATCTAATTTTACCCATATAGCTTCCGTACTTTTACTTATATCAGTAAGCTCCCTTGCCTGCAAGATTTCCTTTACATATACTGCAACACCACCTCCCTTCTTACCTATACGGTCTTTACGGAACAATGTGTAACCATCCATATTATATTCTTGTCCATCCTTATCACTCAACCACGTTTCAGTTATTGCTATAATATCATAAGAGTCCAATGAGATAAGAGCCTCTAAATCATGAATTTTATTCCTAATACTCCTGGCGTTTAAATACAGACAACAAAGGGTAGGCTTATTACAGTGCCTACTTATAATATGATTTTTTTGGGCTTTCCGTTTCCCCCCAGTTACATACTTAACTAACCTCCCTGCCCCCCCAGTCCCTAGTTTAAACATTCCTCAACTACTCTACAAATACGCCTTCCCAGTACACTGGTTCCCCTCCGGTTCAGATGCAACCCATCCGGCTTGAACAGGTCCCACCTGTTCCAGAAGGTCCTCCAGTGCCCCATAAACCTAAACCCCTCTTTCCTACACCATCCTTTTAGCCACGCATTTAATCTCCTTATCTCAGCTAACTTAGCCTCACTTGCGCGTGGCACGGGGAGTATTTCGGAAAATACCACCATGGACGTTCTGCTTCTAAGCTTATTGGCGACTTCTATAAATTTATCCTGCAGAACAGCCCTTCTACCCTTGCCTATGTCGTTGGTGCCAACATGCACCACGACAACTGGATCCACCCCAGCTGGGGCCAAAAGCTTGTCCACACGATCTGGAAGGTCTCCTACCTGGGCACCAGGCAGGCAAGACACCGTACGGGACCCTCTATCACGCGTGCACACATAACTGTCTACTCCCCTAATAATTGAATCCCCCACTACCACAACCTCCCTCTTTCTGGGGGGAGGGGGCTCCTCAGTGCCCAAGGGCCCACCTGCTTCCCCAGTCCCTTCCGGCTCTAAAGCTGGAAACACCTGAAACCTGTTAGACACAGACACCTCAGGTGATGCCGCCTCTGTAACGTGTGTACGCCTTTTCCTGCGTCTACGACCTACGGTCACCCAGCTCTCTCGACCTCTCTGCTCTTCATTCTCCCTCCCCCCCGTTAGTGGCGTACACACCGTCTCCCTAAACGGCGTATCAACTAGCTCATCTAACTCACTGTTGCATTGGATGCGAGCCAGTTGCTCCTCAAGGTCGCGAACCTTGACCATGAGTGAGTCCACTAGCTTACATCGCTCGCAGATGAAGTCCGACTGGACACTAACGTCCAGAAGGGCAAACATCTTGCAAACGCAACACTGAGCTGGCCCCATAATTAACTAACTCACTATGACCCCGTACTCCCAGCCCAGTAAATTTATATAGTGTATTTAACTATAAAGATTAATTTGCGTAACAATAAATGCAGTAACGTGCGGAGTACACTAAAATAAGTTATTACTTGTGTTAAAACGGAACTTAATTATTATTTTATTAAAAATTTTAAACCTGATAAACTTACTACTACTTACCAGAAGAACTTCTGCCTGAACCAAGTATGAACTAAAAACAAGGCGAAATCGAAGTTGCTCTTGGGAGGTCGAAAAACCACAAAAACCCCCTCACAGCAGGCTACTGCCGGAGCGGGAAAAAAGTGGAAAATGTCCTCCCGGCCCCGACTGGCGACCGAGCAAAGCTCAGGAGCAACTGTCCTTTTCCGACGCTTGGTAGCGATACCGACGTTAGATGTTGTTAGTTATAATCGCCCCGCGGGTGTTCGTTACGGAGTTTAAACGCGGACAGAAAAACGCCGCGCACGCGACACCCGCAGCTCTCCGTCGGTAATAATCGCGCTGTTGATTAACAGACAGGACAGACAAGCACTCACGCTGACCGAAATAAGAACAATAAATAGAAATAAACAGCCACCCACGTAAACAGGTAAAGCACACAAACACTCAAAACACTCCAAAAAAACAATCCCAAACAATCGCTGCAGCTCAACACCACTCTCTCGCAGCAATCCCAGCAATCCTCGCAGCAATCCCAGCAATCCCTGCGCCTCTATCGAGGTGTCACTTCAAATAGGAAAAAGAGGCTACAATTTGCACGAGCTCACCAAAATTGGACAGTTGAAGACTGGAAAAATGTTGCCTGGTCTGATGAGTCTCGATTTCTGTTGAGACATTCAAATGGTAGAGTCAGAATTTGGCATAAACAGAATGAGAACATGGATCCATCATGCCTTGTTACCACTGTGCAGGCTGGTGGTGGTGGTGTAATGGTGTGGGGGATGTTTTCTTGGCACACTTTAGGCCCCTTAGTGCCAATTGGGCATCGTTTAAATGCCACGGCCTACCTGAGCATTGTTTCTGACCATGTCCATCCCTTTATGACCACCATGTACCCATCCTCTGATGGCTACTTCCAGCAGGATAATGCACCATGTCACAAAGCTCGAATAATTTCAAATTGGTTTCTTGAATATCACAATTAGTTCACTGTACTAAAATGGTCCCAGATCTCAACCCAATAGAGCATCTTTTCAAACACCGTATTAGTATGGTGTTCCTAATAATCCTTTAGGTGAGTGTATTTCATTTCATGCCATAAACATAAAGCTCTCTGTGTTTCTGTGCAAGAAAACAGCCATTATATGGTTTTAATGTATAATAGGTTCTTGATGTGGCTGATTCAGGGGGATAGCATACATTCTTACATACATAGATTCTGTGCAGAATACACCATATTTACGATGGCTGGGTTTATTTTCCCGTTTTCTCCTCTCTCCAGCTTTGTAGTAAGTCAGTCACATATAGCAATCATTTCAGCCTAATTGATATCCATTAGGCCACAACACCACCTCTGCTGATTGAGAGCAAGCATCAAATTGATTGCGCACATGATATATCCCTATCTAATATAGCTGATGGAAAATGTAAAGGACGGGATTCCCTCATACTGTGCAAAAAACTGACTAAAGGAATACAGTAACAGCACATAGTTGGTGACAACCATACTCAACATTTTGATTTCCAGAGAAAGAGGCAGTTGTTAATAGTTTGGACAACTGATCAGCATATTTATATCATTTCTACCAGCATAATATATTTAACTAGAACGAAAATTCCTGAAGAAATTTTGAGATGGGCCTATGCTGCTGACTGTGGAAGAGCTGATGCATGTAATAAAATGACTGGTCTCTGCATTCCTAGGTGATTGCTATGATGTGGTTAGCTGGTTGCTATGCTGCTGCTAGGTGGTTGCAATAGTGCCATTAGGCATTGCTAGGTGGTTGCTAGCGTGTCGGAGGGTGTTGCAAGGGTGTCGGTAGCTGGTTGCTATGTCGTTGCTATGTGGTTGCTAAGGTGTTGCTATGCAATTGTAGGTGGTTGCTAGGGTGTTGCAAGGTGGTTGCTAGGTTATCGGAAGGCGTTGCTATGGTGTAGGTAGCTGGTTGCTATGTCATTGCTAGGTGTTGCCAGGTGGTTGCTAGGTTGTAGACAAATGTAAGGTACTCCATGTAGGGAGCAGAAATATAAAGTACAGGTATTTTATGGGACCTACTGAAATAAAGGTAGCTGATTATGAGAAAGACCTTGGTGTGTATGTTGATGCTTCCATGTCTCATTCTCGCCAGTGCAGGGAAGCAATAAAAAAGGCCAATAGGATGTTGGGGTATATCTCCAGGTGTGTGGAGTTTAAGTCAAGGGAGGTAATGCTAAGATTATACAATTCCTTGGTGAGACCTCACCTAGAATATTGTGTACAGGTTTGGTCACCATATCTTAAAAAGGACATAGCGGCCTTAGAAAAGGTGCAGCGTAGGGCCACAAGAATGATTCCTGGTCTTAGAGGAATGTCATACGAGGAAAGGTTATTTGAGCTAAATCTGTTCAGCCTCAAGCAAAGGAGACTGAGGGGGGACATGATCCAGGTCTATAAGATTCTAACAGGTTTGGATGCTGTTCAACCGAATAGTTACTTCAGCATTAGTTAAAATACAAGAACTCGTGGCCATAGGTGGAAATTAGCGGGAGAACATTTCAAACTGGATTTAAGGAAGCACTTCTTTACACAGCGTGTAGTCAGAGTATGGAATAGTCTTCCTGATAACGTAGTGCAAGCTGAATCCTTGGGTTTCTTTAAATCAGACCTAGATAAGATTTTAACAACTCTGAGCTATTAGTTAAGTTCTCCCCAAGCGAGCTCGATGGGCCGAATGGCCTCCTCTCGTTTGTATAGTTCTTATGTTCTTATGTTGTTGTTAGGCATTATTAGATGGTTGCTATGCTGTCGGTAGGAATTGCTGTGGTGTTACTAGCTGGTTTCTAGGTGGTTGCTATGGTGTTGCTAGTCATCACTACATACAGTAAAACTGGTCTAAGTCGCCGGCTTGTAACTCGTCAATGTGCACAAGTCGACGCTCAAGCAAAAGTCCCGATTTTTCCTAATGATGTTTCCTTTAAAATTCCTTGTGTAAATCGCCGCTTGTAAGTCGTCAAATTCCCTTAGTCATCACCTAAATCCCGGTCCCGAACAACACAAATAAATGGATTTTCCTACCTGTAAGTCGACGTCCCAATCGCTGCATTCCCGCCGCCTGCATGTCACCACGGCAATGTAGAAACGGGGAATCCCCACCTATCGTACTAGTCGCTCCCTGGTCTTAAGTCTCACGTGTATAGTGTGCTGTAGTAGAGGTATGGTGTTATATTTACTAGTCGGCAAAACGGCGAGATAGACATAAGTCACCGAAGTGTCGACTGAGGTGTATCTCGTCAATTCTCTAAGTCGTCACTTTTAAGCTGGTCCCGCGAGTGTCCACTTAGACCGGATTTACTGTAGTTACTAGGCTGTAGTTTCAGAAGTGTGTGGGTCATTGTGCTTGTGGATAGGGCAGGAGCTTTGCTTCTACCTATTGGGCTATTCATTGCAATGAAAGTATCGATCCATATTACTATTCACATCGTTAGTTAGATATAGGCTAATGATAGTAAAACATAGCATTTAATGCATTACTATGGGACTTTTAGTTTGATTGACCTTGGGTGCACGCTATGGTATGAGCCGCATTAACCCTATGGAGTGAACCAGGGGCCCCTTGCATGGGGGGGGGCATTTCTTCCCTCTTTGGAATAATTACCTTATAACTTCAGATATAAAAGTCAAAGACACATGCCTGATACCTAAAAGCAAAGTTGACCCCTTTACAATTGATTGTAGGAAGTTCAATAACGAAATGAATAACCTGTGTATAATTTATGGACATGCGAATATAACAAAAACAGCTGGAAAAATACAAAAACCTGTCTTTGTGTCTTGGATTTTTGTAAATATTTCAAAAACTACATGATGGAATAGGTCCAATTTTAAAAATCTGGTTCCCAAACTTGTTTTCTACATGTGTGCCCAATTTCATATCATTTGATGCAGCCCAACAGGTTTTACGGAGGAAAGAGCAAATGGTGCAACTAGGAGCCTTTCCTATCCAAAACCTAACCTAAACTAATCTGAAACTTATCCAAAATGGCAATAGTGTAACTAGCAGTGTTTTTTGGGGTAGCAACTTTCTTTCTAAATGCATTACCACTTATAGGTCATAAGTAACAATTTGTCACACATCATCACCACACATTTGTAGGAAAATCTATATTTTATTCACACGACTTGTGCCAAACTTATCCAAAACCTATCCAAACTGGCCACAGTGTAACTAGCAGTGTTTTTTGGGGTAGCGTCTTTCTTTCTAAATGCATTACCACTTATGGGTCATAAGTAAGTCTTTAAGTCTTTCTGCACTAAACCATTTGTTCTGTGTCTGTCTTGCGTGAATAAAATATAAAAAACTATAAAAATATCCCCTTTGTCCACGTGTGTTCCCTTGTACACCACACCCTGTGTTCCCCTCGTTCCCCTTTCCCCATTTCCTTCCTCTGTTACACCCTAACCCCTAGACAGGGTCGTAACACTGGCCACAGTGTAACTAGCAGTGTTTTTTGGGGTAGCGTCTTTCTTTCTAAATGCATTACCACTTATGGGTAATAAGTAACATTTTGTCACACAAAATCACCACACATTTGTAGGAAAATCTATATTTTATTCACACGACTTGTGCCAAACCTATCCAAAACCTATCCAAAATGGCCGCAGTGTAACTAGCAGTGTTTTGGGATAGCGTCTTTCTTTCTAAATGCATTACCACTTATGGGTCATAAGAAACATTTTGTTTCTAACCCTAACCCTGCATAACTGTGCCCAAACAAAGCCCGACAAGTGCCCCGCATAACTGTGCCCAAACAAAGCCCGACAAGTGCCCCGCATAACTTTGCCCAAACAAAGCCGACAAGTGCCCCGCATAACTTTGCCCAAACAAAGCCGACAAGTAACGTACATAATGTTGCCCAAACAAAGCCGACAAGTACTGTACATAACTTTGCTCAAACAAGGCCGACAAGTGCCCCGCATAACTTTGCCCAAACAGAGCCCCGCGTAACTTTGCCCAAGTGAAAGCCAAAAGCGCTGTATTACTTTGAACACTTCAAAGCTTGACAAAGGCAATGCGTAACTTTTCCCAATGTACCACAATACAAGTGTTACCAAAGCAAATGTTAATTGTAATTTGCTGAATCACGGAATTATAAAAATCTATAGAATAAGAGTAAAATGTAAACTGTAAATAAATGTACTTATGTCGAGCGTTGCATCCTCTCCGCGCAAAAAAGCGTCCTCCTCCATCGAATCAATGGATAAAAGCGCCACTTTCTTCCCCCGAACCACTCTTCAAAATCATCTTCTGTGCTTTCTCAACAGTGAAAGTCATCCGAGCCATTTTTCTTCAGTCAAAAAAGTTGTTGTCCGAAAATAACTGGGTAAACTCACGGAGACTACGTGCGTAATGCGTACTCGAGACACTCCCACAAATACTGCACCTGCAGATAATAAGTTGCGCATTCATGTCCCCAGCGCGAAAAACAATGCCCAATCAGCACATCCCATACCATTTTGCAAACCTTAGACACACCTCTATTGGATGAAGCAAATGACACTGTAATTTGATGTTCATGTAAAAAGTTTATTATGGTGAAACATAACCATGGGCAAAGGTTCAGTGCGTAAAAAATAACGTGCTAGCAGGGAAGCAGAGCATATATCTGAAAAAATACTTGACAATGAAGGATTACAGTGATTGATTTATGTACATAAGAGATCAAGCTTTCAAACGAGGGTAACTTTGTCATTTTATTCATTGGTTTTCTTCTAAAACTCCGAAGATAATAAACATTGCACGAATGTACAGAATGCCGACTGACATTTTTCCGCGATGAGTGAGCAAGCTATTTGAGAGCATTACAGTCATATTTATGGAAAAATGCGTGTTTTGTCTTAATACTGTGACGGTTTATGAATTATTGGCCGTGAAAGAAATCGTTTGAAGTGCTTAGTTTTCATTCCTGACACTCGACCCGTTTAAAGATGGCTACCATGGTCATTTTATTTTTACTTGTTACAAAAAAACCATGGCACAAAAATTGCGCAACTTTCTACAGATATTATCTGAAAGGTTTTTTGTAGTGTAACAAGCCGTTTTTGGTTGATTTGATACATTTGTTTCTTTTATTGAACGTCATTTCTTTCTGTTATTGAAAATTCGGACGTATGCGTCCGAACCACTAGGCGGCGACAATGAAAGAGTTAATTGCCGAAAAACACGGAAAAATAAATAACTAGAATGAAAATTCCAGAAGAAATTTTGAGAAGGGCCTATTCTGCTGACCGTGGAAGAGCTGTTGCATCTAATAAAGCGGCTGGTCTGTAGCTGGTTGCTAAGGTGTTGCTAGGTGTTGGGTGATGAGGCCTGAGGTTGAATACCAAGTCTTGTTGCTGTGGTATGAACACTGGCCGAGTAGGAAAACTTTGCCTGAAATGCATTGAAGTCAACGGGAGAGAACGAGGGATGAAAGACGAGTGCGGGTCAAGATGTTGGACTTGGAGTGTTGGGTGATGAGGCCTATGGTTGAATACCGAGTCTTGTTGCTGTGGTATGAACACTGGCCCAGTGGGAAAACTTTGACTGAAATGCATTGAAGTCAATGGGAGAGAACGAGGGATGAAAGACGAGTGCGGGTCAGGATGGTGGTCTTAAGGTGTTGCGTGATGATGCCTGTGGTTGAATACCGAGTCTTGTTGCTGTGGTATGAACACTGGCCCAGTGGGAAAACTTTGACTGAAATGCATTGAAGTCAATGGCAGAGAACGAGGGATGAAAGACGAGTGCGGGTCAGGATGGTGGTCTTAAGGTGTTGCGTGATGATGCCTGTGGTTGAATACCGAGTCTTGTTGCTGTGGTATGAACACTGGCCCAGTGGGAAAACTTTGACTGAAATGCATTGAAGTCAATGGGAGAGAACGAGGGATGAAAGACGAGTGCGGGTCAAGATGGGGGACTTGGGGCGTTGGGTGATGAGGCCTGAGGTTGAATACCCAGTCTTATTGCTGTGGTATGAACACTGGCCGAGTGGGAAAACTTTGACTGAAATGCATTGAAGTCAATGTGAGAGAATGAGGGATGAAAGACGAGTGCGGGTCAAGATGGTGGACTTGGGGTGTTGGGTGATGAGGCCTAAGGTTGAATACCGAGTCTTGTTGCTGTGGTATGAATGCTGGCCCAGTGGGAAAACTTTGACCAAAATGCATTGAAGTCAATGGGAGAGAACGAGGGATGAAAGACGAGTGCGGGTCAAGATGGTGGTCTTGGGGTGTTGGGTAATGAGGCCTGAGGTTGAATACCTAGTCTTGTTGCAGTGGTATGAACACTGGCCGAGTAGGAAAACTTTGACTGAAATGCATTGAAGTCAATGGGAGAGAACGAGGGATGAAAGACGAGTGCGGGGCAAGATGTTGGACTTGAGGTGTTGGGTGATGAGGCCTAAGGTTGAATACCGAGTCTTGTTGCTGTGGTATGAACGCTGGCCCAGTGGGAAATCTTTGACTGAAATGCATTGAAGTCAATGGGAAAGAACGAGGGATGAAAGACGAGTGCGGGTCAAGATGTTGGACTTGGGGTGTTGGGTGATGAGGCCTAAGGTTGAATACCGAGTCTTGTTGCTCTGGTATGAACGCTGGCCGAGTGGGACAACTTAGACTGAAATGCATTGAAGTCAATGGGAGAGAACGAGGGATGAAAGACGAGTGCGGGTCAAGATGGTGGACTTGGGGCGTTGGGTGATGAGGCCTAAGGTTGAATACCGAGTCTTGTTGCTGTGGTATGAACGCTGGCCCAGTGGGAAAACTTTGACTGAAATGCATTGAAGTCAATGGGAGAGAACGAGGGATGAAAGACGAGTGCGGGTCAAGATGTTGGACTTGGGGTGTTGGGTGATGAGGCATAGGGTTGAATACCAAGTCTTGTTGCTCTGGTATGAACGCTGGCCGAGTGGGACAACTTTGACTGAAATGCATTGAAGTCAATGCGAGAGAACGAGGGATGAAAGACGAGTGCGGGTGAAGATGGTGGTCTTAAGGTGTTAGGTGATGAGGCCTAAGGTTGAATACCGAGTCTTGTTGCTGTGGTATGAACACTGGCCGAGTGCGACAACTTTGACTGAAATGCATTGAAGTCAATGGGAGAGAACGAGGGATGAAAGACGAGTGCGGGTCAAGATGTTGGACTTGGGGTGTTGGGTGATGAGGCCTAAGGTTGAATACCGAGTCTTGTTGCTCTGGTATGAACGCTGGCCGAGTGGGACAACTTAGACTGAAATGCATTGAAGTCAATGGGAGAGAACGAGGGATGAAAGACGAGTGCGGGTCAAGATGGTGGACTTGGGGCGTTGGGTGATGAGGCCTAAGGTTGAATACCGAGTCTTGTTGCTGTGGTATGAACGCTGGCCCAGTGGGAAAACTTTGACTGAAATGCATTGAAGTCAATGGGAGAGAACGAGAGATGAAAGACGAGTGCGGGTCAAGATGTTGGACTTGGGGTGTTGGGTGATGAGGCATAGGGTTGAATACCAAGTCTTGTTGCTCTGGTATGAACGCTGGCCGAGTGGGACAACTTTGACTGAAATGCATTGAAGTCAATGGGAGAGAACGAGGGATGAAAGACGAGTGCGGGTCAGGATGGTGGTCTTAAGGTGTTGCGTGATGATGCCTAAGGTTGAATACCGAGTCTTGTTGCTGTGGTATGAACACTGGCCGAGTGCGACAACTTTGACTGAAATGCATTGAAGTCAATGGGAGAGAACGAGGGATGAAAGACGAGTGCGGGTCAAGATGTTGGACTTGGGGTGTTGGGTGATGAGGCCTAAGGTTGAATACCGAGTCTTGTTGCTGTGGTATGAACGCTGGCCGAGTGGGACAACTTTGACTGAAATGCATTGAAGCCAATGGGCCATTCACTCCCATGAAAAAAGATGCGCCTTACTACTATTCACATGGTTAGTCAGGCTAATGCTAGGTAAAAGTTAGCATTCAATGCATTCCTATGGGATTTTAAGTGTGTTTTAACGTGAATAACGTCGCCATGGTAACATATTCTGCGCAGAAAAGTAATAGCACACCTCACACCATGAAGGACTCACTTTTGATATATAGATTGCCTGGCTGCACCCTACGGTACGACCCGCATTAATTGCCGAAAATCACGGAACAATAATAAATAATAAAGTTTTTTTTCGACTTTGAGAGGCAATTGCACGCAATCCGTAAGCAGTACGGAGACAACGATATGTCAATCCGTGCAGCTACGTAAGCCGTACGATTTGGCACCAAAGTGAGCTCTGTGCCTTTCACGGGCTCAGCGCAAATTGGCAAAATGTAGTTTACTAGGTGAAGAATAATATGGGCCTTTCATTACATGAATAGGCCCATAACTAGAAACGAAAATTCCTGAAGAAATTTTGAGATGGGCCTATTCCGCCGACTGTGGAAGAGCCTGTGCTACTAATAAAATGGCTCGTCTGTGTACTGCTAGGTGATTGCTAAGATTTGCAAATTAGTCGCTACGGTGCTGCTAGGTGGTTACCGAAGTGCCGCTAGGCATTGCTAGGTGGTTGCAATGTTGTTATTAGGCATTGCAAGTGTGTTGGTAGCTGGTTGCTAGGCATTGCTACGTGGTTGCTATGTTGTTGCTATGCAATTATAGGTGGTTGCTATGGTGTTGCATGGTGGTTGCCAGATGCTGCAAGGTGTTTGCTATGGTATCAGAAGGCATTGCTATGGTCTCAGTAGCTGGTTGCTAGGCATAACTAAATGGTTGCTATGGTGTTGCTATGCATTTTTTGGTGGTTGCTATGCTGCTGCTGGGTGGTTGCTAGCTGCTGCAAGGTAGTTGCTATGACGTCAGAAGCCGTTGCTATGGTCTCAGTAGCTGGTTGCTAGGCATAGCAAAATGGTTGCTATGGTGTTGCTATGCATTTTTTGGTGGTTGCTATGGTGTTCCTAGGTGGTTGCTAGCTGTTGCAAGGTGGTTGCTATGGTCTCAGTAGCTGGTTGCTAGGCATAGATAGATGGTTGTTATGGTGTTGCTATGCAATTCTAGGTAGTTGCTAAGTGGTTGCTAGGTGCTGCAAGTGGGTTGCTATGGCCTCAGAAGGCGTTGCTATGGTCTCAGTAGCTGGTTGCTAGGCATAGCTAGATGGTTGCTATGGTGTTGCTATGCAATTATAGGTGGTTGCTAAGGTGTTGCTAGGTGGTTGCTATGTTGTCAGAAGGTGTTGCTATGGTCTCAGTAGCTGGTTGCTAGGCATAGCTAGATGGTTGCTAAGGTGTTCCTATGAAATTGTAGGTAGTTGCTAAGGTGTTGCTAGGTGGTTGCTAGGCAGTTGCTATGTGTTTGGTGATGAGGCCTGAGGTTTAATACCAAGTCTTGTTGCTGTGGCATAAACGTTGGCCCAGTGGGAAAACTTTGACTGAAATGCATTGAAGTCAATGGGAGAGAACGAGGGATGAAAGACGAGTGCGGGTGAAGATGGTGGTCTTAAGGAGTTGAGTGATGAGGCCTGAGGTTGAATACCGAGTGTTATTGCTGTGGTATGAACGCTGGCCGAGTGGGAAAACTTTGACTGAAATGCATTGAAGTCAATGGGAGAGAACGAGGGATGAAAGACGAGTGCGGGTCAAGATGGTGGTCTTAAGGTGTTGCGTGATGATGCCTGAGGTTTAATACCGTCTTATCGCTGTTGCATGAACACTGGCCGAGTAGGAAAACTTTGACTGAAATGCATTGAAGTCAATGGGAGAGAACGAGGGATGAAAGACGAGTGCGGGGCAAGATGTTGGACTTGGGGTGTTGGGTGATGAGGTCTAAGGTTGAATACCGAGTCTTGTTGCTGTGGTATGAACGCTGGCCGAGCGGGACAACTTTGACTAGAATGCATTGAAGCCAATGGCACCAAAGTGAGCTCCGTGCCTTTCACGGTCTCAGTGCAAACTGGCTAAATGTAGTTTACTAGGTGAAGAATAATATGGGCCTTTCATTACATGAATAGGCCCATAATAATAAAGTTTTTTTTTCGACTTTGAGAGCGAATTGCACACAATCCGTAAGGAGTACGGAGACAAACGATATGTCAATCCGTCCAGCTAAGCAAGCCCAGCGATTTGGCACCAATGTGAGCTCTGTGGCTTTCACGGGCTCAGCGCAAATTGGCAAAATGTAATTTACTAGGTGAAGAGTAATATGGGCCTTTCATTACATGAATAGGCCCATAATAAAGTTTTTTTTTTCGACTTTGAGAGGCAATTGCACGCAATCCGTAAGGAGTACAGAGACACACGTTACAGAGGCGGCATCACCTGAGGTGTCTGTGTCTAACAGGTTTCAGGTGCTTCCAGCTTTAGAGTCGGAAGGGACTGGGGAGGCAGGTGGGCCATTGGGCACTGAGGAGCCCCCTCCCCCCAGGAAGAGGGAGGTTGTGGTAGTGGGGGATTCAATTATTAGGGGAGTAGACAGTTATGTCTGCACGCGTGATACAGGGTCCCGTACGGTGTCTTGCCTGCCTTGGCCCCAGCTGGGGTGGATCCAGTTGTTGTGGTACATGTTGGCACCAATGACATAGGCAAGGGTAGGAGGGCTGTCCTGCAGGATAAATTTATAGAAATTGCCAATAAGCTTAGAAGCAGAACGTCCATGGTGGTATTCTCTGAAAAACTCCCCGTGCCACGCTGTCATGCCCCCCTCATTACCTCGTGTGAATCCCCGATTGTGATCACCTGTTGCCTGTTATGTTCAACCTGTCTTGTGCATTTAGTCCGTGTCTCAGTTAGTTTCCCCAGATCCGTCATTGTATTGTCCGTAGATGTCCCTACCTGTCTGTCTTTTGATGATTAAAACCCCTGAATACCCGTCAGTTTGGCTCACTCTCCTGCTTCCCTGCTTGCCGCAACGTGACACACGCGCAAGTCAGGCTAAGTTAGCTGAGATAAGGAGATTAAATGCGTGGCTAAAAGGATGGTGTAGGAAAGAGTAGTTTAGGTTTATGGGGCACTGGAGGACCTTCTGGAACAGGTGGGACCTGTTCAAGCCGGATGGGTTGCATCTGAACCGGAGGGGAACCAGTGTACTGGGAAGGCGTATGTGTAGAGTAGTTGAGGAATGTTTAAACTAGGGACTGGGGGGGCAGGGAGGTTAGTTAAGTATGTAAGTGGGGGGAAACGGAAAGCCCCAAAAAATCATATTATAAGTGGGCACCGTAATAGGCCTACCATTTGTTGTCTGTATTTAAACGCCAGGAGTATTAGGAATAAAATTCATGATTTAGAGGCTTTTATCTCATCGGACTCATGATATTATAAGAATAACTGAAACGTGGTTGAGAGAAAAGGATGGACAAGAATATAATATGGATGGTTACACGTTGTTCCGTAAAGACCGTATAGGTAAGAAGGGAGGTGGTGTTGCAGTATATGAAAAGGAAAACTTGCAGGCAAGGGAGCTCACTGATATAAGTAAAACTACGGAAGCTATATGGGTAAAATTAGATGCTAAAAACTCAAATAGCCTAATTGTCGTTGTTTGTTACAGAGCACCTAATGTAGCTGCCGAGGAAAGCAGATTGTTATACAGTGATATTAGGATTATGAGCAATAATAATGATGTGGTAGTTATGGGTGACTTTAATCTACCGGGGATGCAGTGGGACATTGTTGCTGGCTCTTCTGAAAATGAACTGGAGATGGTGGAATTAGATTGTTTTTTTACTCAGTTTGTTAACACCCCTACCAGGGGAGATGCCATTCTTGATCTTGTTTTCTCTAATAATCAGGACAGGATTGGTAAATTAGACGTTTTAGAACCACTTGACAGTAGCAGTCATAACATGGTTAAATTTGAGGTTAAGTTTAGTGCCCGAAGAGCAAAGTCCAAATCAAAAATATATAATGTTAGGAAGGCTAACTTCAATTGTATGAGATTAAAACTAGAAACTGTGAACTGGATGGAGTTAAATAACAAAACTGTTGAAGAGGCATGGGAATTTTTTAAAAGCACATTATTGAAAGTGCAAGAGGACTTCATACCTGTTTCCAGCAAGAATAAATCTAGGAAATTGCAACCTAGGTGGTTTACTAGGGAAATAAAGTATAAAGTAAGGAGGAAAATGGCTTTGTTCCAGAAAGGGAAATTACTGATGATGACAGAATAAAGCAAGAGTATCTAAATCTACAGGCTGAGTTAAAAAATGACATTAGACGAGCTAAAAGGAATGTCGAAAGGAAGATCGCATTGGAGGCTAAGGATGACGTTAAAAGTTTCTTCCAGTATTTTAACTCTAAAAGAGCTCTAAAAGCTGAAATTACTAATCTGCAGGATAGTAAGGGTCTTATAATTCAAAACAACATCGATATAGTAAATGAGTTCAATGATAGTTTTGCACAGGTATTCACTATTGAGGACACTAGTAACTTACCAGTACTTATTACTAATCCAGCATTGTCTATAACTAATATAACTAATGCTTTTGTTATGAGCTATTAGTTAAGTTCTCCCCAAGCGAGCTCGATGGGCCGAATGGCCTCCTCTCGTTTGTATAGTTCTTATGTTCTAATATATATATAACTGAAGCTGATGTTTTGCAAAGCCTAGCTAAGCTCAAAATAAATAAATCACAGGGCCCTGATGGCATCTTACCTATAGTGTTAAAAGAGATGAGGGATATTATTTGCTGACCCTTAACTTTACTGTTTCAAAAATCCTTATCTGAAGGTGTGGTACCTTCTGATTGGAAGCATGCCAACATAACACCCATTTTCAAAAAAGGGGATAGAAGTAATTTGTCAAACTATAGGCCAATCAGTCTAACTTGTATAACTGGTAAAGTTATGGGGGCTATAATCAAAGAGAAAATGGTAGATTACCTGGACTCAAATAACATTTTGAGGGATAGCCAGCATGGATTTAGGAGAGATCCTGTTTAACAAATCTGTTTAACAGTTTTTTGAGGAAGCTACTCAGGAAATTGATGATAAGAAGGCCTATGATGTCATCTACTTAGATTTCCAAAAGACTTTTGATGTTGTCCCCCACAAGAGGCTCTCACTTAAACTCAAAGCGACAGGTATTTTAAGAACTGTAGCGACCTGGATTGATAACTGGTTAACAGATAGGAAGCAGCGATTAGTTATTAGAGGCACAATGTCACAGTGGGCCTGCGTTCATAGTGGGGTACCGCAGGGTTCAATTTTAGGACCGCTATTGTTCCTAATTTACATAAATGATATAGACACCAATATATACAGTAAACTGGTGAAATTTGCAGATGACACCAAGGTGGGTGGTATAGCAGATACTGAACTAGCGGCTCAGCAGCTACAGCGGGATTTTGATTTAATTAGTGACTGGGCCGATACCTGGCAGATGAAATTTAACATAGACAAATGTAAGGTACTCCATGAAGGGAGCAGAAATATAAAGTACAGGTATTTTATGGGACCTACTGAAATAAAGGTAGCTGATTATGAGAAAGACCTTGGTGTGTATGTTGATGCTTCCATGTCTCATTCTCGCCACTTCGGGGAAGCAATAAAAAAGGCCAATAGGATGTTGGGGTATATCTCCAGGTGTGTGGAGTTTAAGTCAAGGGAGGTAATGCTAAGATTATACAATTCCTTGGTGAGACCTCACCTAGAATATTGTGTGCAGGTTTGGTCACCATATCTTAAAAAGGACATTGCGGCCTCAGAAAAGGTGCAGCGTAGGGCCACAAGAATGATTCCTGGTCTTAGAGGAATGTCATATGAGGAAAGGTTAGTTGAGCTAAATCTGTTCAGCCTCAAGCAAAGGAGACTGAGGGGGGACATGATCCAGGTCTATAACATTCTAACAGGTTTGGATGCTGTTCAACCGAATAGTTACTTCAGCATTAGTTCAAATACAAGAACTCGTGGCCATAGGTGGAAACTAGTGGGAGAACATTTCAAACTGGATTTAAGGAAGCACTTCTTTACACAGTGTGTAGTCAGAGTATGGAATAGTCTTCCTGATAACGTAGTGCAAGCTGAATCCTTGGGTTCCTTTAAATCAGAGCTAGATAAGATTTTAACAACTCTGAGCTATTAGTTAAGTTCTCCCCAAGCGAGCTCGATGGGCCGAATGGCCTCCTCTTGTTTGTATAGTTCTTATGTTTTTATGTACTGCATCAAGGCTTTTAGACTTTGTCAGGAACCTCTATTTAAACAAAATGAATTAAAACAATTTTTTTTCATGTAAGGCAAGATAAGACCAATTCAGTTTATTTATATAATTCTTTTGAGGCTTATTTTAGCATTTTTTAAAACTGAAAACGAGAGGTGTGCTGTTAAAAGAAAGGTCCAGAAAGCCACAACAAAAATGTTAAAACTAATCATTTCATGGATAGGGAAGCCTAACAAGGTAACCAAGAGGTAAGAAATAAATTGGATGATTAACAATTATCTAAGTAACTGTTATGATCTGTCACGTAGGCAAGCGGGCGAGCAGAGAAGCAGGCGAGCAGAGCCGTAAATATGGACAGACGGGGTTTATTTAGGGTAGACAGAGGCACATGGTAGGATACAGCACATAACACTACAATGACTAATCTGGGAAGACTAACTCAGACTAAATACACAGGACAAGCCAAGAGGAACAGGAAACAGGTGATGAAAATCGGGAATTAACACGAGGTAACGAGGTGGGCGTGACACACGAGGATCGGACGAGCTGGGCGTAACACTAACATATGACAAAAGTTAAAATTAAAAGCTCCCTTAAATGAGCTAGGAAAAATCTCCTTGCATGTCTTTGGATGACTGATTTAAAGAAGTGTCAGGTGGGTATAAGTCTGACTCTTTAGGTCTGCTAGATACATGGTCCTTCTTGACAGCTGAATGCATTTCATTGTGACTGGAAGAAAGTGGCCATTGGACATTCTGTTGTTTGCACTTTTTCGTGTGACCCTTTGACCTTTTTTCCATTTTTATATTCCGTCACAGACTCGGATTAGTCACATACTCCGTGACGTACCATTAATGAATTGAATAATAGTTAAGTAAAATAAATACTTGAAAAGTACAATTTAAAAATGTACTCTCTTAAAGGAATAAGTGTAAATTCACTCTGTTACTTTCCACCCCTGATGCCAAAGTACTAGGTATTTGGAATTGTAATGGGATCAGTGCAAGAGCAGCCACAAGTGCAGTGTCACTGACATTTCAGAAGTCTTATGGCAGTTGGGAAGAACCTAGCTGAATAGTGCCACAGCATGCTTGGTGGCTGTACTGGGGATTTTGCTTTCAGAGAGGGGGGGATGAACACACAGCAGCTACTCTGTGGAGAGGCAAGATGAGCGTGGGCAAAGCCAAGTGCAGCCATTCATGTATCTCTACACTAAGGACAGTGTACATCTCCTCCAAGCTATTTGGCCTGACCCGCTGCCTGGTCATGAGTGGGGAGAACATTCCCTGTTCATCTAGTACAGAAAAAAACTACTTGAATGTCAAAAACTTTCAGAGAAAATAGTGGCGAGTTTACCTCATCTGGCCATATTTAGTTTAACCCCCTGGGGCCTGAGGCCTTTTTTCCACTTTCGAGGTAGTCTGACATGCCTTGACATTTTAAAATATTTCACCTATCTAAAAAACATTTATCCCAAAGTGATACATTTGCTTTTATTCAGCACAAACTCAGCACCAATAATCTGAGACCTCTTAGAATGTTATTATTCTATTTTTTGTTAAAATCAACTTTAAACATATACTTTTCAAAAACCTATTTTCAGACATGCTGAGAAATTGTAAAAAATCACATTATAGACATTTCTAGGGAAGACTTTTGAGCTCTGAAGCTTATAGACACAGGGGTTGGCTACACATAGGTGAAAGTGACATTCAGAAATTTTATATGGTTTGATTACTAAAGTGTTAGAACTTTGGAGTGACACTCTTTTTCTCAAAGTCAGTGGTCTTCACAATGAATATTGATGAGATAGGTATCCTCACACCTGTAGTAGTTTGCATACTGTCAATGGCCCAATCAGCCTGGAATGTCACTGCACCCCACACCCATCACTTTGGAAAGGCAGTTTGAAACGCAAGAAAAGTAGCAACAATAAAATCCCTTTCACAGTTTATTGATACATGGAATGAAAAATGAAAAACTGTGACTATATAAATATAGAAAGCGATAAATATGATGCAGTGACTATTATTGACGCTCTGGGGACGAGGGCATCATCGACCGCGTATCTTTCTCGTGTATTTCAGTTTATATCTCGCTGAAATCATTATGTAAAATCATGAAAAAAACACTGACTAAATCCGTTATCTGTTCAAAACTTCCATTGTCAGAAGTATTAAAGTTTTTAAAATTAGGTTAAATAGGCAAAAAAGCAAATCGTGTCACCTTTCTTTGTTTTACTTGCGTCGGGAGCGTGTAGGACCGCTCTCAGCGGAAGATCGCTATTCACGTTCTAAATACGATTGCAGGCACACAGGCTTAGCCCACTGAGCTATGAATACAGGTACTGTATGAGCTTCGCTGCTGAAAGTGGCAACACTGGCGCAAAGCTTCAGTGGCAGAGACGTATCCGTGTGCTATATTGTAGCCGATCAGTGTAAACACTACCCAGACATGTGCTCTTGTTTATTTCGGTCACAATGGGCGTATTCACATATTTCTTCACCCAATACTAACTGTCGGATTATCATGTTATTATCATGCGAATAGCGCGATTTGCAAGTGGGTGGGTGATCAGAGCCGCTTCGAGACGCAGACGCTTAAGAACTGCAGAGCATTGTATTTTGTAATTGCATGTTGGCCTATTCTTGTGATTCATAAAATATTAGTGCGCAACTAACGAGTAACACAGCGCAGATATTCCTTGCTTTTTGGACTTTGCACCCTAGCAATACCTTATGGCTTTCACAACCCTTCAAATTACAAGATCTAACCTCACAAATGTTAATGAGAGGGGGTCGTTCCTGTCACTTTTAAACGTGCCAATTCACCTTTCACCTCCCCCCACCCTATGAATAAAGGAGAGAAGAGCAGGCTTGGCTCTGGGGGGTTAAAATGTAATTCAAGATATTTTAAATTACTGCTGGTTAAAAATACTACTTACTGGCCTAATCACAGTGAGGTGGCGCTCATGCTGAATGGCACAGACTGTATGGACTATTTAAATTGAGCAGTGCAACATTTTATATGTTCCTTTAACTATATTTGATTTTGATAATGAACAGCTAGGTTGTCAAGTTAGCAAAATATATTGCGTGTACCGGAGCCTGCGTGATCACTGCATTTTTTAGCCTTCTATGAGAAGAGACGGTTACTCTGTAATTTATGGTCATACAGACAGAAGCTAAACATAATTCAAAACTGTAAAATATTTCCAGGGCTGTCAAGTTTTGAAGACAGGCAAGAGTGATATTCCACAGGATGCCTTTTCATTGGTTGTTGTGTTGTATTTTATCCAGATACAATAGTACTATTTTCTGATTGGCTATTGTGTAGGCCCTTTATTTTTTTTGATTGGCTGGTAAGTGACAGGCTCTTGGGGCAAATCTTGTCCGACTTCATAAAAGAGGCGTGTTTCCGACGGGAAGCGACGTTTTTCTTGACGTTTTCATCCGAGTTCCGACTTGGAGAGAAATAATCAAAGTATCAATAACAAAATTAAGGAAGTGTCTTACAAAATACTTCATAGAATTTATCCTGCCAAGCATATTTTGGAAAGATTTAAGCTTAATATTTCATATACCTGTGAGTTTTGTGGTCAAGAAAAAGAAACCATTTTGCATATTTTTTTCATTGTATTTACTCAAGAGTATTTTGGAAAGATATGGAATTCTATATTAACAGGAAAATGGAATGTATGATAGAAATTTGTATATTTGATGTGCTTTTTTATACAGAAAATGAAAGGTTGAATTGTAAAGAACAACATATTATACATTTGTTTATTTTATTAGGAAAATTACATATACATAAGAAAAAGTGGGCTCGGTGTAAACCAAATTTTTCTCATTTTCTTAACGACTTTAAATTGTATGTAAATCTCCTGGAACAAACAAAAAACAAAAAAGCACTGAAAACATGTAATGCTCTAAAATTATTGAAATTTATGTAATGTATTTTCTTTTCTTTTTTTTCTATTTTATTTCTTCTTTTTCTCTAGCAGCTAATGTTAACTTGACATGATTGTGTAATACCTCTTGTTCCTGTGGCATTGAGTTAATAATAAAAAATAAAAAAAAAGAAATAATCAAACGCACCATAATGTCACTCAACTCAGAATTTCCGAGAGAAAAACGAACGCACCATTAGACTCCAGAGGAGACACGCTTGTTTTATAGTGAGGCGCTACTGTGCCGCGGTCTGGGGAAAAATTGGGCTCTGCGGCATATTAGCCTACAAATTATTTTTCCGCGTGAGAAATACAATGTGTGGCGGGAGTGCGTGACAAAACACTGAAAAGAGTGACTGTCACTCTCAATGCATGACACTTGAGAGCCCTGTATTTCGCGAAATATATTTTTTTCTGTTTTATACCATTTCATTGATTGATTCGTTGTAAAATAATGCTTACATTGTCCTTGAAATAGGCTATAGGAATTAAAAGAATCCATAAAGGCTTGCTTTATGGTATGTTTGTTTATTAACCCGTGTTTTTTTTCCATCTACAGAAAAAAATAAACAATGTTTGATGGTTAAGCTCCAGCTTATAGCGAATGTTTTAACGGGTTTTCAGCTTTTAAAATGTATGTTTTCTAACAGGAAATAATACACCTCAACATACCCCTTATATTTAACGATCAAAAAATGCTCCAAAAGTTTTTCTAAATTAACTAAAAAAACTAAACTAAATTAGACTAAATATAATCACTTTGCCAATACATACAAAATTGAACTAACGGGGAAAATATTTTTGTCCCGTCAATTGCTTCGATATCACTGTCAGTCACCGCTCTTTCGAGAATGAACCCAAAATAAATATGCAGATGTAAATAAATATATTTAGCATAGCCAAATGTATTATTTTAAATTACTGCTGGTTAAAAATACTACTTACAGGCCTAATCACAGCCTAATGGTAAATGGACTGCATTTATATAGCACTTTTCTACTCTTACAAGTACTCAAAGCGCTTTACAATTTATGCCTCACATTTACCCATCCATTCATACTGTACAACCTGCACACCAGGAGCAATTTGGGGTTCAGTGTCTTGCTCAAGGACACTTTGATGGGGTCAGGAGGAACCAGGGCTCGAACCGGCAACCTTCCAGTTGCCGAACGATAGCACTACCCCCTGCGCCACCATCTTTACTTACAGGCCTAAAGCACAGACTGTATGGACTATTTAAATTGAGCAGTGCAACGTTTTATATGTTCCTTTAACTGTATTCGATTTTTGATAATGAACAGGTTGCTATGTCAAGTTAAAAAAGTGGAACAGAGCTCTGGAAGCGGAACAGATACCTACGAGATCAAATGCGGATATCGCGTTATTCACGCTCACGTGCTGTGTTGCTGATAAACAAGATATAGTTTCAAGATATCTGTTGCTTTTATATGGAAATAAATACGATACACAAGACATGATATTAGATTTAAAAATAAAACATTTTAGAAGAGAATGCAACATCACAGTTGTTTGAACAACTGTGTCCTCAGCCAGTCGTTTCCCATCGATTCCGCGCAGATTTGGCTCATCTCAAACGAGCCTTTTACTGTACAGCAGCTCGCGGTGATGTTCGCTGCCGCTTCAGTTCAGTGCGTTACATGACTGCCCCCTACTGATCATGTCTTTCCTGTGTCAATGCATTTTCTGTGTTCACGGGAAATACTGCGGTGTCACGCGAGATCACTTTCCTTCCGGCGCGCAATTTGAATGGCCAGATCTGTAGATGCAGCTTCCGCTTTCTTTCTTTTTTTTTTTTTTTTTGCACAACAAATATATATCTTCGCCTATATCTTCTTTCTCTTTTAACAACATATTCAGACTTTGTTGTGCTTGGACTGCCTTTGCTTTTTCCTCGCCTATTTTTTTCATGATTCCCTCATTCTTGCGTCTCTCAACCTCTATTTCGATCTGTCTTGCCACATTTTCCCACATTTCCAAACATCTCTGAAAAGTCCTTTCCAGTTCTTTCCTCTACTGCTTCCCTACATGTTTTACCCCGTAGTAAACCCTTATTTCCCTTATCACGTTTACGCATTTCCCTTTCAAATGCTGTTTCACCTTCCGGATCATAAGCCGGATCAGGAGCCCAATTTGACTTGCTACAGCTATTTCCCATTTTGTCGCACCAGACTTTCAGTACTGATTTTTTTCTTTTCTCCTTTTTTAAGATAGGTTACTTAACAAACATGCACAGAATATGTTAGACAAGCCAGTCTTCTTTGCATAAAGAAAAAAGCTAAAAAAAAAAAGAAGGTAAACTTGTTTTCTTTGCAGGGAAAGAATATATATATATATATATTAAAATCGCCACACAGTAGAAAACTTCTATGCCTGTGTTATTTTGCAAAGCAAGTTCTTCATTGCAACAATGCAGACTTTTACAAAAGACTCATCACAAAACAGTTATATTTGTATAATTTATGTATGCCAAATGCACATCCCAGTAACATAAATCTCAATTCGGGGTGCAGTTCTGATAATAGGGACAAAGCAGTCGTGGGGATAATCTACAGTACACGGAGGTCTTTGTCTCAGCCTCTCCGTTAAACTATATGTTTGCGGAACCTTTTACACCTTAATTTCTGCTTAATTTTTTTTAATACTTATGAGCTCATTTATTTGATATTCTTGACTTGTCAGGTTTCTAATTTCACACTCGGCACACTCATCCAAACCACAAACCTTACACATTCATACCGTGCACGTTACATTCATACAATCTTATTTTATCTAGTCTGCAGACAAAACACATTTCACATCTCGCTGGACATGATACAGATATTTTACGACTCTCTCAATCGAACCTGGATATTTTACGACTCTCCCAGTCGAACCTGGTTATTTTACGACTCTCCCAGTCGAACCTGGTTATTTTACGACTCTCCCAGTCGAACCTGGATATTTTACGACTCTCCCAGTCGAACCTGGATATTTTACGACTCTCCCAGTCGAAACTGGTTATTTTACGACTCTCCCAGTCGAACCTGAGGCCTTTACCTTCAGAAAGATACCGCAACAAATTTTCTATTCCACAAAATTTGTCCTACCTTTTAGTCCGGTCGGAGTGACGGGGGACCGCAGGCCTCAGGAACTGCGATGGGTCAGGCTAAAATTCTCTGTCCTCGACTCCAGACGGGTACCTCGTCGTCCTTCTAGGACTCGCGTCCTTCTGAAGGTCCTGGCGGTCCCCGTGTAACCGAATCCCGGATGAGCCCCCAAGTCTGTTATGGAAATTTGGAGGTAGGAAGGAACAGATGAGTCCAATGGTTTAGCTTGGTTTCATTTATTGAGATATCTTTCTATGCGAGCTCGGGGAGACTCTCCACAGACAGTTATGAGAAGTTCTCCAAATAGCAGACGCAGCTGCTTTCATTTTATATTGACAAACAAATGACCCTTCTCTGCAACCACAACCGGAAGACCCATGTCTGCTTTTGCACATTCTATGCTCAGGACAACCTTTTCGTCTAGCACATGCATCTTATATTTACCATATATGGAATAAAAATTCATCTCTTGTCTAGCTTAAGATGGGTAATGTCTAAAACCCCCTCCCCAGTCTCTTGCATCTGTTTCTTCAAGCATAGCAACCTTATTTTGCAGCCCAACTTCCTTAGTAACCATCGGACATCATGCTTGGTGGTAATTATGGATGAGTGACAATGATGGTGATGAATATAATATGGATGGTTATACGTTGTTCCGTAGAGACCGGATAGGCAAGAAGGGAGGTGGTGTTGCAGTATACGTAAAAGAAACCTTGCAGGCAAGGGATCTCACTGATAAAAATAAAAATTCAGAAGCTGTATGGATCAAACTTGATGCTAAAGATTCAAATGGCCTAATTGTCGGGGTTTGTTATAGGGCACCTAATGTAGCTGTAGAGGAAAGCAGAATATTATATGATGATATCAGGATTATGAGTAATAAAAATGATGTGGTGGTTATGGGTGATTTTAATTTACCTGGGATACAGTGGGACACAGTCTCTGGCTCTTCTGTAAATGAACTTGAGATGGTGGAATTAGTACAGGATTGTTTTTTTACTCAGTTTGTTAATACTCCTACCAGGGGAGAAGCCCTTCTTGATCTCGTTTTTTGTAATAACCAGGATAGGATTGGAAAATTAGAGGTTTTAGACCCATTGTACGGTAGTGATCATAACATGGTTAAATTCGAGGTTAATTTTAGTGTCCAAAGAGCAAAGTCTAAATTAAAAGTATACAATGTTAGGAAGGCTCACTTTAATGGTATGAGACGGAAATTAGAAACTGTAAACTGGACAGAGTTAAATAGCAAAACAGTAGAAGAGGCATGGGAATTTTTCAAAAGCACATTGTTGCAAGTGCAAGAGGACTTCATACCTGTTTCCAGCAAAACTAAATCTAGGAAACGACAACCAAGGTGGTTTACTAAGGAAATTAAGAATAAAGTCAGGAGGAAAAGGGCTCTGTTCCACAACTGGAAAATAACTAATGATTTCAAAATCAAGCAGGAGTATCTAAGTCTACAGGCAGAGTTAAAAAATGACATTAGGCTATCAAAGAGGGATGTAGAAAGAAAAATTGCATTGGAGGCTAAGCATGACAGTAAAGGTTTCTTCCAATATTTTAACTCCAAGAGAGCACTAAAAGCTGAAATCACTAATTTGCAGGATAGTAAGGGCCTTATAATTGATAACGAAATTGATATGGTAAATGAGTTTAATGATTATTTTTCAAGGGTGTTCACAATAGAGAACACAAGTAACTTACCACCAATTAATACGAATACAGCATCGTCTATGACCAATATATGTATAACTGAGGTTGATGTGATACTAAGCCTAGCTAAACTCAAAATAAATAAATCACAGGGGCCTGATGGCATCTTACCTTTAGTCTTGAAAGAGATGAGGGATATTATTAGCCAACCTTTGACTTTAATATTCCAGAAATCGTTATCTGCGGGTGTGGTACCATCAGAGTTCGGAAGCATGTTTATATAACACCCATATTCAAAAAAGGGGATAGAAGTAATCCGGCAAACTATAGGCCAATCAGTTTAACTAGCATTACTGGAAAAATAATGGAAGCTATAATTCAAGTGAAAATGGTAGATTACCTAGATGCAAATAACATTATAAAGGATAGCCAACATGGATTTAGGAGAGGTAGATCCTGCTTAACGAATCTGCTTGAGTTCTTTGAGGAAGCTACAAGTGAAATTGATCACAAAAAGGCCTATGATGTGATTTACTTAGATTTCCAGAAAGCCTTTGATGTTGTCCCCCACAAACGGCTCTTGTTAAAGCTTAAAGCTGCAGGAATTTTAGGAACTGTGGCAGCTTGGATCAAAAACTGGCTAACTGATAGGAAGCAGCGAGTAGTTATTAGAGGCACTATGTCACAGTGGGCCTCCGTTTATAGTGGGGTACCACAGGGTTCAATTTTAGGACCACTATTGTTCCTAATTTACATTAATGATATTGACACGAATACATACAGTAAACTGGTTAAATTTGCAGACGACACTAAGGTGGGCGGGGTAGCAGATACTAATCTAGCAGCAGAGAGGCTCCAACGGGATCTGGATTTAATTAGCGAATGGGCTGATACTTGGCAGATGAAATTTAACACAGATAAATGTAAGGTAATCCATGCAGGGAGCAGAAATATACAGTACAGATATTTTATGGGTTCCACTGAAATAAAGGTAGCTGATTACGAGAAAGATCTCGGTATGTATGTTGATGCTTCCATGTCCCACTCTCGCCAATGTGGGGAAGCAATAAAAAAGGCGAACAGAATGTTGGGTTATATCTCTAGATGTGTGGAGTTTAAGTCAAGGGAGGTGATGTTACACTTATATAATTCCTTGGTATGACCCCACCTAGAATACTGTGTGCAGGTTTGGTCACCATACCTCAAGAAGGACATTGCTGCCTTAGAAAAGGTGCAACGAAGAGCTACGAGAATGATTCCTGGTCTTAGAGGAATGTCTTACGAGGAGAGGTTAGCGGAACTGAATCTGTTCAGCCTTGAGCAAAGGAGACTAAGGGGGGATATGATTCAGGTCTATAAGATTCTAACGGGTCTGGATGCCGTTCAGCCAAATGACTATTTCAATATTAGTCTAAATACTAGAACTCGTGGCCATAAGTGGAAATTAGCGGGAGAACATTTTAAAACAAATTTGAGGAAGCACTTCTTTACACAGCGTGTAGTCAGAGTATGGAATAGTCTTCCTGCTATTGTAGTGGAAGCTAAAACCATGGGTTCCTTTAAATCAGAGCTAGATAAGATTTTAACAACTCTGAGCTATTAGCTAAGTTCTCCCCAAACGAGCTTGATGGGCCGAATGGCCTCCTCTCGTTTGTAAATTTCTTATGTTCTTATGTTCTTAATTTTCCACTACACTAGCAGTGTTTTGGGATAGCGTCTTTCTTTCTAAATGCATTACCACTTATGGGTCATAAGAAACATTTTGTTTCTAACCCTAACCCTGCATAACTGTGCCCAAACAAAGCCCGACAAGTGCCCCGCATAACTGTGCCCAAACAAAGCCCGACAAGTGCCCCGCATAACTGTGCCCAAACAAAGCCCGACAAGTGCCCCGCATAACTTTGCCCAAACAAAGCCCGACAAGTGCCCCGCATAACTTTGCCCAAACAAAGCCGACAAGTGCCCCGCATAACTTTGCCCAAACAAAGCCGACAAGTACTGTACATAACTTTGCTCAAACAAGGCCGACAAGTGCCCCGCATAACTTTGCCCAAACAAAGCCCCGCGTAACTTTGCCCAAGTGAAAGCCAAAAGCGCTGCATTACTTTGCACACTTCAAAGCTTGACAAAGGCGATGCGGAACTTTTCCCAATGTACCACAATACAAGTGTTACCAAAGCAAATGTTAATTGTAATTTGCTGAATCACGGAATTATAAAAATCTATAGAATAAAAGAGTAAAATGTAAACTGTAAATAAATGTACTTATGTCGAGCGTTGCATCCTCTCCGCGCAAAAAAGCGTCCTCCTCCATCGAATCAATGGATAAAAGCGACACTTTCTTCCCCCGAACCACTCTTCAAAATCATCTTCTGTGCTTTCTCAACAGTGAAAGTCATCCGAGCCATTTTTCTTCAGTCAAAAAAGTTGTTGTCCGAAAATAACTGGGTAAACTCACGGAGACTACGTGCGCAATGCGTACTCGAGATACTCCCACAAATACTGCACCTGCAGAGAATAAGTTGCGCATTCATGTCCCCAGCGTGAAAAACAGAGCATATATCTGAAAAAATACTTGACAATGAAGGATTACAGTGATTGATTTATGTACATAAGAGATCAAGCTTTCAAACGAGGGTAACTTTGTCATTTTATTCATTGGTTTTCTTCTAAAACTCCGAAGATAAAAAACATTGCATGAATGTACAGAATGCCGACTGACATTTTTCCGCGATGAGTGAGCAAGCTATTTGAGAGCATTACAGTCATATTTATGGAAAAATGCGTGTTTTGTCTTAATACTGTGACGGTTTATGAAGTATTGGCCGTGAAAGAAATAGTTTGAAGTGCTTAGTTTTCATTTTATTAACACTTATATTTTACTTCCTGACACTCGACCCGTTTAAAGATGGCTACCATGGTCATTTTATTTTTACTTGTTACAAAAAAACCATGGCACAAAAATTGCGCAACTTTCTACAGATATTATCTGAAAGGTTTTTTGTAGTGTAACAAGCCGTTTTTGGTTGATTTGATACATTTGTTTCCTTTATTGAACGTCATTTTTTTTTGTTATTGAAAATTTTGACGTATGCGTCCGAACCACTAGGCGGCGACAGTGAAAGAGTTAAGTCAGTCACTCTTGTTCTTTCTATTCGTATCACGAAGCTGTAAAAATATATTTAATTTCTACCTATATATATTTGAAAAGTAGACCGTCCAAAGTTTCTGAGGGTATTTTTAAAATGTGTATATGACAAAAACTCGCGGAGTTATGTAAACGGTCTCGCGAGAATTCTGTCAGATCCCGCCGGCGGGATCGCCGACCCCAGGTGGTTAATAAATCTGATTATAGCCAGACACCCTCTGAATTCTGTAGGGTATCCCTGGTCTCATGTAGGAAACTTCCCCTGCATACTTTTCCCACATAAGAAGCAAGAGCTTGGGGATTCTGAGATTGTCATGACTATGTTTTTGTTCTTTGTAAGACTCTGTATGCAAACAAGGCAAATTGGACGTGCTCTTTGTCACCTACCAAAAGTATTACATGACACCAAGTGTTCCTTACCACACTTATGTAAATTATGGACTTGCTGTTTTAGATGTTAGTGGAGTCTATAGCCATGGTTTTGTTATCCTCTCTCCTCTAAAGCAGAATTATTAATTTTTTATAAATTAAAAATAAGTGCACTGTTATTTCACTGTAACAAAATTATGAAATTACATAATTTTAATTTAATCAAAATTGATGAAAATCTAGTTAGTGTTATTAAATTTTGTAATATAAAATTCAGCAATTTAATAAAACAATACACTTATCAAAGCATTTTATCAGTAAAAACACTGCAGATAAAACAACAGAGCACCATTTAAAAAGTAGTACCATTTCCCATACAATCCATATACATTTCAAAGACTCAAGTTAAAATATTTCACAATGTTTACACTTTTGTTCTGGAATATTAATGAATCTAAAAGCAATTTACATCCAAGTTTAGTCACCAGCAGATTTTCATGATGCATAAACTCTGTCACCATGCCAGCCATATCCATGAATTCTGTTCAAGAAGAAGCCTTTTAAACAATCGCCCACAGTCTATCAAGTATATAATGTTCTTCTATGTTGACAAAGAAGCTTTTGTTATGATTTTGGTCCCACAGCCCAACAAACCCTTTGAAATTACTTGGCCCAGTGTATAGCTTCAGCCGTGTGACCATCTAATACCCAGAAGCATTGTTTGTTTGTGGGGGACCGAATGTCCCCCACAATGTAATAAAAACCTGTTTTTGGGACCATTTTTCGGGACCTCACAAAGATCTGTGAATGAAACCAAAAAAGTAAAAATGTCAAAAGACTCATATTTTGTTTGGTTACTTATGGTTAAGGTTATGGCTGAGTAGTGGTTAAGGTCGTCATGTTGGCATTAGAGTTTTCCGAATAGAAATGGACAATCCCCACAAAGATATACTTGCAAACCTGTGTGTGTTTATGTGCGTGTCTGTGTGTGGATTAGGTTTATATTACATTGTGGGGACCTAATGTACCCCACAATGTAATAAAAACCTGTTTTTGGGACCATTTTTCGGGACCCCACAAAGATCTGTGAATGCAACCAAAAAAGTAAAAATGCCAAAAGACTCATATTTTGTTTGGTTACTTATGGTTAAGGTTATGGCTGAGTAGGGGTTAAGGTCGTCATGTTGGGATTAGAGTTTTCCGAATAGAAATGGACAGTCCCCACAAAGATATACTTGCAAACCTGTGTGTGTTTATGTGCGTGTGTGTGTGTGGATTAGGTTTATATTACATTGTGGGGACCTAATGTACCCCACAATGTGATAAAAACCTGTTATTTTGACCTTGTGGGGACTGTTTTTCAGGTCCCCACAAAGATATGTGAATGCAATCAAAAAACAAAAAATGCCAAAAGTCTCATATTTTGTTTGGTTACATATGGTTAAGAACATAAGAACTATACAAATGAGAGTAGGCCATTCAACCCATCGAGCTCGCTTGGGGAGAACTTAACTAATAGCTCAGACTTGTTAAAATCTTATCTAGCTCTGATTTAAAGGAACCCAAGGATTCAGCTTGCACTACGTTATCAGGAAGACTATTCCATACTCTGACTACATGCTGTGTAAAGAAGTGCTTCCTTAAATCCAGTTTGAAATGTTCTCCCGCTAATTTCCACCTATGACCACGAGTTCTTGTACAGTATTTGAACTAATGCTGAAGTAACTATTCGGTTGAACAGCATCCAAACCTGTTAGAATCTTATAGACCTGGATCATGTCCCCCCTCAGTCTCCTTTGCTTGAGGCTGAACAGATTTAGCTCAACTAACCTTTCCTCGTATGACATTCCTCTAAGACCAGGAATCATATCATTCTTGTGGCCCTACGCTGCACCTTTTCTAAGGCCGCTATGTCCTTTTTAAGATAAAATTAAGGTTAGGGCTGGGTAGTGGTTAAGGTCATCATGTTGGGATTAGAGTTTTCCCCACAGAAATGAATGGAGAGTCCCCACAAAGATATAATTACAAACCTGGGTGTGTGTGTGTGTATGTATGTGTGTGCCTATGCATGGGAGCATGGCTATTTGTGGGGGGAAGGCATGCAATTTTATGGACAGACTTAATTATTTTTTTCACAGCTCTAGGCATACTGGCTCACTAGAGATTGATGTGGTTTACATGTTTCTGCTATGTATCTGGCATTTCTGACCCCCTACCCACCACCCTAGCAAAACTCTCGCACTGCCTGTACCTACACTCTACTGCCCCCCCACCCCCCAAAATGAGTGGGAGTGGAGTCCTCAACTCCTGGTAATGCAATCGATAGATAAATGCAGACTGCAGTGGTAATGACTAAGATCACCTTCATGCATCGAGGCAAGTAGTGGGATGGTAGAGGGAAGGGGGGATTACAGAGGCAGAGAGGAGAGATGAAGTGGAAGAGGAAATGTCTGACATGAAGAGAAGCAGAAAGGGATCAGACATGACAAGAAAGAAGGGAGAAATTACAATGAATGGGCTAAGGCATAATTGCAAAATCGACTGGGGTCTACACTCCCTTGCCGTAATGTTGAAAAAGCTTGTAGCTATGCACAGGGGAGGATTAAGGTGCACAGAGGCCCCGAGGCTACAGTAGTCTGTGGGCCCCCCAACCCCACCCCCTCCGCGCCAATGGGGCCCCCCTTGCAGGCTGGCACACGTGGGGCCCCTAGGCTTAAGCCATATCTAGCCTGTGCGTTAATCCGCCCCTGGCTATGCACATTTTGCACTTCGGCATATGAGTGTGGAATATCTAGCAGGGAAGAAATTACACAAAATTACTTATTGCGAAGGTGGCACCCTATGACAATACAGTGGTACCGCTCAGAACTCCAGATCGAATCCTAAAAAGGTTGAGTTGTGATCGAATTTTCTCCATAAGAAATAATGGAAAACCAATTAATTGGTTCCCGGTCCCAAAAAATTACACCTAAATGTCAAGATTCGTGGGGAAAGATGAGGCAGGAAGGTGATGATCCACTGACAAACGGGTTTATTAAGGAAAACACGGGGCAGACGGCAACGAACCAACATCAATGACGGACACCCAACTAAGGAAGACGTGGACTAATATACATGATACAAGCCGAAATAACAGGTAACAGGTGATCACAATCGGGGATTAACACGAGGTAACGAGGTGGGTGTAGCACACACAAGGATCGGACGGAGCTAGGCGTGACAGAACCACCCCCCAAAGGCGCGCACTCCGGGCGCGCCTCAGGGGAGGCGACGGACGAGACAAGACCAGGGAAACAGGACCTGGAAAACAAGAGCAAAAACATCAACGAGGGACCGGGAACAGAACAGAAACACAAAACAAGCAAAGGGGCAAAAAGCAAGACAAAACCTGACAAAGGACGGGGAAGTGGCCGACGAGGCGACGACAGGATACCCGCAGGCGACCGCCGAGCAGGCGACCGCCGAGCAGGCGACCGCCGAGCAGGCGACCGCCGAGCAGGAGCCCGCCGAGCAGGAGCCCGCCGAGCAGGAGCCCGCCGAGCAGGAGCCCGCCGAGCAGGAGCCCGGGGGAACGCAGGCGAGCCGGGGGGCAGGGCGGACAGAACCCGACCCCTGCGCCTATGTCCTCTCCCTTTCCGGTACACCGACAGGTGGGGTTCCGGTCGGGCTTGACCGTGCCGGGACGAGGGAAGGGGAGTCATTAGGGAGGTCCTCGAGGGGTCCCACTCGAGCTCCTCCTCTTCCAAGGAGGAAGGAGCGGTGGTTGATCTGTCCGGGACCTCCTCGGGGACTGGAACTAGGGCTGGGGGGACTGGAGTGGGGACCGTGACAGCAGGCGTAGCTGCGGGCGGAGCCGAGGGCTGGACAGGCAGGAAAGGCGTAGCCGGCGGGACAGGCAGGACAGGTGTAGCCACAGCAGGGGCGGTCTCGGGCAGAGCGGTGGCCGCAGCAGGAGCCACCTTGGGCAGGGCGGCGTCAGCCGGCGGGGCCACAGCAGGGAGTGCTGCGGGCGTAGCGGCAGCAGCAGACAAGCGGGTCGCTTCAGCTGTAGCAGGCATAGCGGCAACAGCGGGCACTGTCACCTCATGGCCAGCAGGGGGTGCTGGTGAGGCGGACAGGGCAGACAAGACAGGTGAGGCCAGCGTGGCGGCGGCAGCGGGCAACGCCGACTCGTGGCCAGCAGGGGGCGCCTCAGCAGGCACCGACAACACACGGCCAGCAGGGGGCGCTGCAGCAGCAACTGCCCCAGCAGGAACCTCACTGGGCGGTACAGCCGCTGCCGGACGAAGCAGGACGGACAGGGCAGGTGGCGCTGGCGAAACATGCGGGACAGGCAGATCAGGCGCCGGCAGGACAGGCGAATCAGGCGCCGGCAGGACAGGTGAGACAGGCAGGACGGGCAGGACAGGCCAGGTCGCGGGCACAGCGGCGGCCTCAGGCAGGGCTGCGGGCAGAGCGGACGTGCGGCCAGCAGGGGGCACCTCAGGCGCACTGCCAGCAGGGGGCGGCGCATCAGGCACCTCGGGCGCTCGTTCAGCAGGGGGCGCCACAGCAGGCTCCTCGGGCGTGCGGCCAGCAGGGGGCACCACTGCAGGCACCGCCAGCACGCGGCAAGCATCAGGCAGGAGGTCAAGCACCTCAGCCAGGGCTTCCAGGATCGGTGCTTCTGGGCTGTGCGCTGTCCATTTAAGGGATTGTGGGACCCGCGGGATAGCGTCCAGCACTGCCCTGGCCCCTTTAAGTGGCAACCGAGTTCCCCTGAAGGGGAAAGCTGCCTGCGAAGGCAACTTCGTGACGGGGGTGATGTCCGGGGTGATCAGGGACTCCCCCCGATGACTGGCAGGGAAAGAAACTGGGGAGAGAAAGGCAGCTCCCAGGCGGATTGTTGGGGCTTCTTCCGGTCTCTCTTTAGGCTTCTTTCTCTTTTTTCTCCAGCTTGCGGTTGTGGAGGGAGACTGCGTTGTATCCGTAGGGACGGGCGGCAGCTCCCTTACGTCGGCTGCGAGCGGCGTGACCAACAGCAGCCTCCTGTCGGTCAGGCGCTGTATCAGGAGCTGGAGGTTTTCATGCACCTCCGCCATGAGGTGCATGTTCTCGGGCGGGGACATCTCCATCAGGCTAAGTCCAGTCTGGCTAAGTCCGACTGGCTAAGTCCAGTGCCACTGGGTCCTCTTGGACCTCGGGCTGCTTCAGCCAGAAAAGCGCTTCCTGGAGCAGACCGAGACGTTGCTCCTCGGTCCGAAGAAGCGTTGTTTCTTTCGGGTCCGTCATTCTGTCAAGATTCGTGGGGAAGGATGAGGCAGGAAGGTGATGATCCACTGACAAACGGGTTTATTAAGGAAAACACGGGGCAGACGGCAACGAACCAACATCAATGACGGACACCCAACTAAGGAAGACGAGGACTAATATACATGAAACAAGCCGAAATAACAGGTAACAGGTGATCACAATCGGGGATTAACACGAGGTAACGAGGTGGGCGTGGCACACACAAGGATCGGACGGAGCTGTGCATGACACTAGATATGTTTTTTTTTAGCATTCAAACACGAAATGAACAGGATAAAACAAGAGCATATACTGTACTAAACACATCTAAGCACATTTATCAAAACAGTAATTTGTAAAGTAAGAAAATAAATGTATCCAAACAATGTGTCAAGTTAAAAAAACAATGTGTCCTGCCCCGATCGCCGCTTCTTCCGTGTGCCACGCCCCCTCGTTAACCCCATGTGGAATCCCCGTGTGATCAGCTGTTTATGGTTGTTGTCATGAAGTTGGCTGAAGTTGTATAAAAAGGCATGCATCTATTTCTAACTAACGCTATACTAACATATGAGTAAAACAGACATTAGAGTCAATATCACCATAAGATGCCTTTGAGACTTCCCCATTTCATCAAAAAAAAGCTGAGATTTTCCATTGAACTTCATATTAATTACATTAAGTACATGTTATACTGTTAGAAATGCATGTTGGTCAAGCTCCCACACTTTTTATAAATTAACTGCAAGCAGACAACTTACATGCAAACATGAAAATACGTCCACCATGTCATGGACAATTTCAAAGCAGAGTAAATACATTTAAATTACATAGTGATTATAAAATGTACATTTTCAGAAAGCTATGTAGTCCCTTTCTCAACAATATATTTTAGTTAGTGGGAAAACTATTTGGATAATAATGAAATTATGGCAAACTATTTGTTTCTCTATAAAATCTGCGAGAGTTACACTTTCTTTTTTAAATAAAATCTAACAAAAAAGATATCTGGTCAATCTTTCAAGCAATACTCATTTGCCCTCATTTGTTTATAAAGGAATAACACAAAATATTTTGCTAACTTGTGAAAATACTGTGTTTATTTTCATAAAACATGAAAATAACAGGGTGGACAGTGACATGACAGGGTGGACCCTGGGCATGACAGGGTGGACACGTTGTGAAATGTCATTGAATGGCCTCATAAATGCAAGGAGCAATGCAAGAAAATTATGTAAAAAAAAAAAAAAAAAGCCTTTTCCCATGTAGGGGGAAATTACCAGTTGAACAGACTGGTTTTGATCCACGCAACCTGCATGCAGCCACTGAATAAAGAGGGCTGTAGACACCGGAAATGCTGTAAGTGACGTCAGACGCCGGAGACTTGGCGGAAAATCTGAATGAACAGCGAGCTGAGCGAGGACAGCGAGGGGAAGTTGGAATCACTCGAAGAATACATTGACTGGTACTTCGACACTACAGTCATGAAGAAGAACCTCAATACATCTTCCCCGGGCAAAAGCGAGACGCCGTCATCCAAAAGAAGTCGCCCGGCAGACTCCCCCGGAGCAACTTCGCCGACTAGTAAAGACTTCGCCGACATCCTGGAGTCAATCGACAAGCGATTGTCCAGCTTCGACGCGAGGTTGTCTCTGGTCGAGATTTTGCATCAGGAGTTCACATCCCTGAGGGAGTCTTTGGAATTCAGCCAGCAACAGGTGGAAACACTCGCTGCTGAAAACGCCTCACTATGGGGCTCGGTCAAGTCTCTAACTGAGAATGTGACCAATCTAAAAGAAGAAAATAAAAAAATAAAAGAGACTGTCATCGATCTCCAAGCCCGTAGTATGAGAGATAACCTGGTGTTTTCAGGCATCCCGGAATCTGCTGAAGAGGACGCAGAAATTACGGTTAAAACATTTATCAAGACCCACCTGAAGCTTCCAGAGGACACTGTGGAAAGCATCTGCTTTGACAGAGTCCATCGGCTGGGAGCTAAGAGGCCTGGTGCCCTGAGACCGCGTCCTATTGTGGCCAAATTCGGGAATTTCAAACAGAAGCAGCAGGTGAAGAGCCGCGGCAGGGAGCTGAAAGGAACGGACTTTGGCGTAAACGACCAGTTCCCCAAAGAGATTCTGGAGCGACGCAAAGTTCTGTTCCCAATCCGACGCAGCTCCATCCAGAAGAGCTCCCGAGCTGTCATCGCCGTGGACCGGCTCTACGTGGATGGACAGCTCTACCGCGACCCTAACATCACTCCCTGGTTATATTAACGCCACTCCAGATAAGAACCTGTTATATTTTTCTTCTTTTCCCAAATCCTCTTCTGTTTACATCAATCTAGCTTATACATGTTAATTCGCTAATTTAATGTTAGGTCATAACAAATACACTACCGTCAGTCTCCGCGGCGCTACAGTGCTAACAATGTTTATGTTTCTATGTTTCTCACTAATACCCTTACTCGCGTGCCCCTTTGTATGTCTTTTTCACTTCTCCCTGCACCGATCACCTGCTTTAAATTTCTACTCAATCACACACAACACCCTCGATTTTTACACATCTGCACGACATAATGTACATATGTACTTAGCTTCACCACAACCACTCCGACCGTATAGTGCACACAGACATATAGGATACACACGCACACAAGCGCTCACACGCTCGTTCGTATCTGACTCATGTGCACGTGCAATATTAGCTACACACACATGTCTATGGGCACACTAAGGTTTGTCTCATGGAATGTGCATGGAGCTGGCTCCAGAGAGAAGAGGTTAAAAATATTTAGCCAGCTTAAAAAACTACAGGCAGACGTTGTTTTATTACAAGAGACTCATAGACCTGCCACAGCTACAGATGAACTTAAAACACCTGAGTTTCCTAATGTGTTCTCAGCCTGTTATAACTCTAGGCAAAGGGGAGTAGCAATTTTAATACATAAAAATGTTAATTTCACATTACTCAACACAATTATAGATCCAGAAGGTAGATTTATAATCATTAAATTATCTATACTTAACAAGAAGTTATGTATTGTTAGTATATATGGTCCAAATGTTGATAACCCTTCATTCTTCCACGTTTTCTTTACCGCACTCTCTGAACACCTAGATAACGCACTCGTTCTTGGGGGCGATCTCAATTTCGCACTAAATAAAGAAATGGACAGGCTCAGTACAGCTGCTCAGCGCAATTGGGAATCCATAAATATAGTTAAGCAGTACATGAGCGACTATGGTCTTCGCGATGCATGGCGTTCTCTTCACCCCAACCGTAGGGAATATACTTTCTTCTCACACGTCCATCACTCTTACTCTCGTCTGGATTATTTCCTAATCAGTAGCTCACTGCTGAGTGACATTTCAGACACTGAGATACACCCTATAGCTGTCAGCGATCATGCTCCTGTATCTTTAACCCTAATAAATAAGAAAGCCATTCCACCAATTAGAAACTGGAGATTTAATACATCATTGCTTAAAAATGGAGATTTTATTAACTATTTCAAAAAAGAGTGGGCTTTATATTTAGACTATAATGACCTGCCTGGAACATCAGCATCTGTTCTCTGGGAAGCAGGCAAAGCTGTGATGAGAGGTAAAATAATCTCATTCTCATCACATAAAAAGAAAAGAGAAAACAAGTATATTCAGGAATTAGAAGAAAACATCAAATCCTTAGAAGAAGCTTATGTATCATCCCAGGAACAGGAAACGCTGAATAAAATACGTAAAGCAAAATTAGAATTAAATGAAATTATTCATAAAAAAACACAATTCTTAGCACAAAGACTACGCTGGCAAAATTATGAATATGGTAATAAATCAGGTAGATTTTTAGCTAACCAGTTAAAAATAAATAAAGAAAAAACAACTATATGTGCTGTTAAAGACTCAACTGGGGATACAGTATATGACCCTGAAAGAATAAACAACACTTTCAGGGACTTTTACAAATCTTTATACTTACCACAGATAAACCCATCTAAAGACGAAATTGATCAGTTTCTTGATAGTATAACCCTTCCGAAATTATCAGATAATCAAACGATGGCACTGGATTCTCTGCTGACACCAGGTGAACTCCAGGAAGCTTTGAACAGTATGCCCAATAATAAGGCTCCAGGCCCAGATGGATTTCCAGTAGAATTCTATAAAGAATTCTGGACAATTCTGTCACCAACATTCTACAGAATGTTGCAGGAAACCAAGGAAAATGGTAGACTACCACCAAATATGAATTCTGCCAACATTAGTCTCTTGCTAAAACCAGGCAAAGACCCTATATTGCCTACCAGCTATCGTCCAATATCACTTATTAATGTTGACCTTAAAATAATCTGCAAAGCTCTCTCAAAAAGAATAGAGAAGATAACCCCTCACATAATTCATCCTGACCAAACTGGTTTCATAAAAGGGAGGCACTCATCAACAAACACACGTAGATTACTCAATCTGATAGACTATTCGTGCAATAAAAACCTTCAAATCATAATATTGTCTCTAGATGCAGAAAAAGCATTCGATAGAGTTAGTTGGAGTTTTTTATTTGCAACATTACACAAATTTGGTTTTGGAACCTCTTTTATAAACTGGTTAAAAATATTATATAGTTCCCCAACAGCATGTGTTAGGACGAATGACCAAACATCCTCTAGCTTCTGTCTCAAGAGGGGCACCAGGCAGGGATGCCCTCTCTCCCCCTCACTGTTTGCAATTTTTATTGAACCACTAGCAGCAGCAATTAGACAGGCTATAGTGATTAAAGGTATCAAATGCAAGAATGTGGAACATAAGGTCAGTCTTTATGCGGATGATGTGTTACTTTTTCTCCAGCATTCACAAACCACTCTCTCTGAGGTAATTACATTAATAAACTCTTTCTCAAGAGTCTCAGATTATTCAATAAACTGGTTAAAATCTACAGTTCTTCCAATTAACTGCTCCTTTCAGAACTCTTCCTCCACTCCACTGCAATCTGGGGATATTAAATATTTAGGTATTAATGTTTCACCTAGGCTGGCAGACTTAACTAAATTAAACCACATCCCACTTTTAAAGAAGGTAGAGGATGAGCTGGTTAGATGGAAGTCCCTGCCCATATCACTCATGGGAAGGGTTGCATCAATAAAAATGATGGTGTTACCAAGAATTAATTATTTATTTGCAATGATTCCAAGTAAACCATCACCTGACTGGTTTAGATCTCTGGACTCCGCCATCTCTAAATTCCTTTGGAAAGATAAACCACCGCGTATTAGCTTAAAAACGCTGCAAAGGACCAAGGACAAAGGGGGACTAGATCTGCCTAACTTTCACCACTACTTCTTAGCCAGCAGGCTTCAAAACATCTCAGGCTCTAAAACATACCCTCTTAGATGAACCTTGGCTAGACGTAGAACAGGCTCTATGCAATAACATAGACATTTCGGATCTACCTTTCATTAGCTCAAACATTAAACGACATGAATGCTTCAAAAGCATCAGTATCAGCTCTTCTCTGACAGCATGGTGGGAGTTTCTTAAAATGACTGAGTCTTCATTAATCCCATGCAAACGTACTCCCATCTGGAACAACCCTGACATACTACTAAACAATAATATGATAAATTTCCCGGATTGGAGTTGTAAAGGTATTAAATACTTGGAACATATATTCGAAGAAATAGACTTTATCCCCTTTGACTTATTAGTTAAAAGACATGGGATTAACAAGAATAGATTTTTAGAATATCAACAAGTTAAATCTATAGTAAAAAGGAAATTCAAGTCTAATCAAATCAAATTACAAATACCACCAAGGGTGGCAGAATTCCTTAATCTCAAAACCCCCAAATTACTGTCTAAAATATACAGGACACTTTCCAAAATGGATGATTCAATATCCCTTCCTGTTGCAAAATGGGAGGCAGATTTATCAATCAGCTGGAACCACAATTTCTGGTCTAAGACATGCTTAAAAACCTTTGAACTGATTAGAAGTCCCAATTTACAATTAATACAATACAAAATCCTGCATAGAGTGCACTATACAGGGCATCGGATGTCCAGGATGGGTTTTACATCTTCTAACAACTGCTCACACTGTCAAGGGGATACACCTGACAATTACATCCATGCTCTTTGGTTCTGTCCACCTGTTCAGATGTTTTGGCGCAGGATTTGTGAGGACTTATCAAAGTGTCTGAAATGTACCATTCCAGCCTCTCCTTCAGTCTGCTTGTTGGGTGACTTAGATGGTGTCACTACCGAGATTAACACAACCCACATGGCTTTCACCGCTTTATGCATTGCTAAGAAGACTGTCCTCATGAACTGGAAAAATAAAAATAACCTTAATATCAACCAATATAGAGAGAGTTTGCTGGACCATATTAGTCTTGATACAGCTTCTGCCGCCACATTAGACCAATCTCTCTGGGCTCCTTTGATCAGCTCCATCACCTAGTGGCGGTGGGGGGTCGCAGGTTTGTCCCGCTTCGGTCTTTGTTGTTGGTGTGGGGGGGGCCTATGGGCTTGGGGTGTCTGGGGGTTCCCTGGGGGGGGGGGGTTTCTGGGGGGGTTCGGCGCTGGGACTGCGGTCCTGGCCTGGATGGGGCTTTGGTGGCTCTTGGGTGGCGTCTTTCTGGCGGCTGCATGCAGCGCTGCTGGGGTAGCCTGTGCCGGCGGACGTAGGGTACCAGCCTGGCGGCCGTGCTGCACCTGGGTGGGTCCGGGGCGGGCTTGGGGTTCTGGGGGCGCTCTGCCTCCGGGCTGGGGTTCCGGCTGGGCTGGGGGGGCTTGGGTCCTGGTGGGTGGGTCGCCGGGGTGTGGGCTGGCGCGTGCACTGGGGCCCGGCCCCAGCGCGGGGACCTTCGGCGCATTGGAGGGGCTGGGGGCCTCTTTAGCTGGTGGGGAGGTTGTTACCATCTGCCCGCAGGTGGTCCCTGCCTTAGGGGTATCCACTCTGCGGGGGTGGGGGGGAATCCAATAGAGTAGGAGAATGGACCCAACCTGGGTGTCTGTTGTCTTATGTAGTCTGGGAGTTGACTGAATGGTGGGGTGGGTGTAGTTTTTCCCTCTGTGGTGGGGTCTGGTTGGCTGACCCGGGCTCTGTGGTGCCCGGTGGTGCCGCTGCTCTGGGCCCCCGGACTGGATGGGCCTCGGCTCTCCCGCCCTGGGTGGATTTCGGGGAACGGGGGTGCTTATGGGGGTCAGCGGGGGAGCTGGTTCCAGAGGGGGGGTACTTTGCCCCCCCCGATCCTTTCCTCCCCATCCCTAAATGCTTCCCTCCTCCCGCTCTGTCACCCCAACACACATATAGGGCTTTGAGGTGCAGGTGCGTCGCTGGGATGCAGGGGAGGTATTCCTCCTCTGTCCCCCCGTGACCACCTGTGTCTCAATCACACATCACAACTTAGACACTCTCATTACTTACTCTCTCATGACACATACATTTAGGGCCTTGGGGGTGGGCACAAGGAATGGCGTCCAGAGGGCGGTCTGTTCATTCAGCCTTACCTCTGGTGCCAGTGCCCACTTCTCAATTTTAAGTTGCACATAGACATTGAGGGTTCTGGGGAGGGGCCGAGCTGACACCAGCTGCTGATTGGCAGAGGGTGGTTAGCACCATGCCCTTCCCCTGTTTTAAAGCACTTTAGAACAACACGCACCAACACCACATATGAGAGGGCGGAGGGAAGCATGGGGTCTTTTCACACCTCCGTTCTCTGTTCACCATCTGGGGCCGGGGGCTGGGAGGAGCTGGCCGTCCGGTCGGGGTCTGGGCTGGTGGGCTTCTTGGCTGCTGTGGGGTCCGGGGTGGTCTTCTTGTCCCCATGCCAGAAGAAAAAAGGGATCCATCTCCGAGGTCTGGTGGCGGATTGCCCCTCTGGGGGCGGTGGTGCCTAGATCTCGGAGTATAGAGTATATATGGGGAGTGTGAATGTGTGTACGGCGTTCATTTCTGTGTCTTCATGTTGGGCGAATGGGTGAATATTTGTTTATGTGTGCATGAGGGTGGGAACGTATGCTTGTGTATGTGTACGCCTGTTTGTCTATACGTATGTGTCAGGTTGGGTCTTAGACTCCACCTGAAATAACATCTCAGGCTCTATTCCCCCCCGCCACACTCCCTGCTGGTGGATGAGGCCCCCGGCCGCCGATGCGTTGGTGGTTCTCGATGTCCGGGGCTGGATGCTCTGGTGTGTGCTGGCTCACTCTCGGCGGTTGCCTGCCGGGGCCTGGCCCTTCCGGCTCTGTCGGGGCCCTGGCTGGGGGGTGGGGGGGCCCTTGGATCTCTGGGCCCGGGGTCCGGTCTGCCCTGGTGTGGCCGGCCGCTGGCGGGGCCTGCGTGCTCGCTGCCACGGCCCCCTGGGGCTCCTGCGATGTCGCTGCCGGATGGCCCCCCTCCGGAGTGCTCCTCTGCCCTTTTCTCGGTGGGGGCTGCAATTGTCCCTGCGGTGGTTCTCCTGGGGTTCCCGTGCCCTGGGGGGCCTCTGGATGTCTGGGGCCCGGGTCTCCTCCGTGTCGACTTCATGTCCTGGGTGGGCGGGGCTGTGGCTCCCCACACACACTACTAGACAATTACATGGAGAAACCTTAGGAACACCAGCGCGCTGACACACAGGTGCTCACGGACACATGCTCACGGACACACACTGTCTTGATCGGCTGTTGTTTCTGGGCATGTGTTGTAATGCTGGTTGTGTGTGCTGTTCAACAACATTTAACGTTTGATGGTCGTTGTGATTAGTACAGATGTTGTATGTTGTCTTTCTCTTTTCAGCAGACATGGAAGCAGATTATCTGTTTTGTTTTTTTCTTGTTTTTTTTTTTTTTTTTCTCTTTTGTTTTTTTTCTGTTTTCTTTCCATTCCTCTCTCCCTCTCTCTCTCTTCCCTCCTTCTCCTTTGTCCCCCCCCTCCCTCTCCTTCTTTTGAGGAAGTAAATAAAAATATAAAATAAAATAAAAAATAAATTAATAAATAATAATTACATAATAATAATAATAAAAATAAAATTAATTAATAAATAAATAAATAGATACAGATAAAGTAGTCCCCCGCAGAGGGGGGGTGGAGGAGGGAATATATTAAAAAAAAAAAAAAAAAGAATAAAGATGGCCAAAATGAAACATTAATGTTAATTCTGCACAGTGAAAGTCAAACATTAAACTTTAGAACAAGAAGAAAAATGTTTTTACGTGGAGAACAGTTGATTTGAAAAAACAGAATATTACAGAAATTTCACTTGGATGCATCTCCAAACACTATCCCTTTCTGCAGACATGGCTCAGTTCTGCAGTTGATCTGGCTCGACTTTTTGCCTCTCTCCATTTCTTTCTTTTTGCCCTCTTTTCTCTCTCACTGAGCTCATTGACACCCTTCTTCTTTCCAGTCTCTCTGTCTTTTTTCCATTTGGCCCTTTCTTTCTCAAGATACTTTCTTCTTCTGTCTGGGTCAGCATCACGACGTTCCTGATACCTCCTAGCTATCTCAGCTCCTTTTGAACTCATTCCTTGAAAAAGATGATTCAAAATGTTCCCTTACACACTTTAATTGACAGTCCTGGTAAACTAGGCTTGCTTATATTGATATGGCAAAAATTGTCCATATTGTCCATTCTTACTATTTATAGCATGTACTGTCATAAAACGTGTGTAATAGCTGTTGTAATATGTGTTACATTTTCAGCATGTGGCCTAAACCATGCGTATGTCCTTCCTGTCATAAACCATGTCCACCCTGTCATGGAAGGCTTGCTGACAGAGTGGACAATGACAGGGTGGACATTTTTGGCTAATATTAGCATTTAATGAGCACATGGTGGACCTTTACTTAGCAACATGTTACAGTCAGCAAGCTAACTGTTTTATAAATATATTTCAAATTTCTCAATGATTTTTTTAACAATTGATATTTCACTATGACAGAGTGGACATGTTAAGCTTGACAACATCCAACTATACACATAATATGATGAAAATTACAAAAGATAAGTGTAAATACTTACTCTGCAACTAGCCACTGCTTCAGCCTCCATTGAAAAAAGACAAAATGCTCGTAGTGATGTCACTGAGAACGTCAGAGGGTTTCTTAAAGGGGCAGTTACCCCATAATGACAGGGTGGACAGCAATTTCAGGGACACATGCAAAATGTTCAATATGATTATGAAAATAGAATATACATGATCGGAATTACTTGTTTTATCAAATAACTTATTGTGGACAATAAAACCATGTTTTAAAAAAATTAATTTAGTTTCATTTAACCACTTATTACAAACACTGTAGTTAGCAGAGCGGTGTGTGGGACATGCCAAAATCACGTGCATCCAATGAAATACAAGTGTATAAAATGAAGGAAACACATTTTAAGAGACTTTTCATTGTACTGATATGTGTGCAAGTGTTTGGCCACTTATAATAAAACCTCAGACTTTCATTATTCTGCCACTTTTTCATAACTGAGTGAGTGTGATGAGGACAACAAAGGCACCTCATAGTGATATTGACTCATATACAGGATATACACAAGCCAAACTTAAAAGAGATCTTTCTTTAAGATATTGGGTGAGTCTGTGGTTTGTGAGGCAGGATCAAAAGGGGGGGGGGGTTGCCTATCCTTGAGGTCCATTCTGCTGTCCGTAGGTCCCTAAATCTTTGTGCCATAAAAGTTGGAATGCTGGCCTCCCTTGTTATCTGTATGTGTGTGAGTATGTGTGTGTGTGGGGGGTGTCACTAACCCCCTTTTATGCCTAGGCCAATGAGTACCTTTCATACCAGGCTGGGTCTTATCTCAGGCTTCCAAACCTCCAGCCATAAAACCTGGAATCTCAGCCCTGGCGTATGTATGTGTATGTGTGATCCTGCATAGTATACGTAACAAAGACTGTAGTCCTGTCAATTGACTTGCACATGCACAGTTGATGTGCACAAATGTACATGATCTCTGCTGGACAAAAAAATCTGGGCTACACTCACACCATTAGCAGCCATCCAGTGCATTCCCCTAATGACAAAATTCATGTTACCTCACCCTGTGTGTGATTGAAAGCACACGCATAAAAGTGAAAAATGAATTGGCCTTAAGTTGCAGTGCATGCACTTGTGAGAAGCCCCATATTTGATGAACGTAAACTGCGATGCCACATCACTCATCTTACCTGTAGAATGGATAAACACGACAAGAAATGAGAGCAGATTCCATTGTGTTTAACATGACTGGCAGTGTGACTTCTTCATCAATGAATGAAACTCACAGTCTACTCTAGCGTCACCCGCCAGTATATACAGGTCTAAGTGGTTAAGTAGGCATCATTCCACATTATGCAAAACTTAAGCTTATGTTAAAACACCCATATACTTAATAAATGGTAACAAATAATAATAAACATAGAAATATACTGTTTGGTTTAATACCTCTACACATACACTATATACATTAGGGCTACTTCTCAAAACTGTGTTTCTGATGACTCACCCACCCTCAATGACTCACAGTCAAAAGTTGACAGTTAATGAAGCTGATGAGGGAAAGAATGAGTGAGTAAGCAAGGAAGGTAGAATGGACAAAATGTGGTATTGGGACACACTTGCATCCTCAATGACTTACTATGCTTCACCTGTATGTATGAAGTCATCACTGAAGTACAAGCTTTTATGCCATGTCATGGATCGGTGTCACCAAAGGTGAATTTCTCTTCCGCAAAGGGTACTCTTCACTCGATTTCACATGCCCTTTGTAAAAGGGTGATTTGAGTGAAGATCGACCCTCGATGACTCGTTCCCTAAGGTACTGGGACTGTACTTCAACATCTGGAATTAGAAAAATCTTCTGGGGTAAAGGAAAGGTAGTGAGGGATAGAGGCGCAAATAAGGGTTTTGGGATGTAGCTGAAGTCAGGGGTCTCCAACGGAACCACCTGACCAGGACACTCGCCTAGTTGGTACCCATTCTACATTAATGTGGTAGATGTGTGACTTTTTAGTGGCAGTGACTAGCAATTAGTTTGGAGTAATACATCACAGCCTGTACTGTGCCATATAAGCTTGTTTGGACTATGTAGCTGATTGCATTATTATTTTGTTAGGAGTGCTTTCTAAACCATCAGTCCATGCTACTAATAATACCAACATTTACACATCTATTGGTTAGGTATATTTGCTTGTTTACAGAATTGTTCTGAATGAAGAGGGGGAAAAAATTCAAGTATATGGATTCATTCTTAAACAGAATATGGGTCATTCTCACAAACTCATTACCATAACATATCAATTCTCCATAATATTTAACATTAGTTTTATGGCATATTTACATTATATTATTGTCTAAAATGTTGATTTTTTTGCCTCTATTGTAGTTAATTGGTTGCTGAGTAAAACAATTGATGATACAAAACAAATTTAAAAATGTAGGTATAACTTACTATATGTATTGCTCTGCTGTGGGTTACTTGCAGTGAAGTTGAAAGATTTAAAAACATTTGATCTAGTTTTGTGTTATTTGATCTTAAAACTGCAATGTATTGTCTGTTTGTTGAGGGATCATTAAATCAAAGCTATAAATTACATAATTTTAATATACCTAATTCAAATACCAAAATTCTAACACTGTATTTTACTCTAACATTTTATTTTTTGTTTATGGATTCTCATGTTTGTAAGAATGACCAAATATAAATGAAGGCTATGCCATGCTTTCATTTTCAAATTAAAAGGGTTTCTGCAGATTTCAATTAGGTTCACAATGAAAATTAAACAGTCCATATTCCATGTTTTGCATGTAGCCAAAATCATCAAGGGCAACTCCCCCCCCCCCCCCGTTCTTCCTTAATGCATCAATAATACTTCTTGCATGGCTGTGACTTCCTTTTTGGTTTAAGTGTGGTGAGCATGTCCATGCTGATGAGGGAAGAATACACATAACTCAAAAGTGTCTAACTTTTTAAGTGCTTTTTTGAAGTGATGATGGGTGAATCAGCCACTAAATGTGTAAGTCATCTGTGATTCCAACATGATGTTTGACATTATGATTCATTCGTTTTGAGTTTCACGTACCACAGCACTCAGTGCTGCTTTGGACGGATATTGCATCCAGGATGCAACTAACCCTTGTATCCCTGACCAAGACAAGTGGTTTTGGATGCTTTACTGTGGAGTTACAGATATTTAACACCAGTATCTAAAGGTTTCTGTATTTTGAAAACCAGCACTCTAGGCAATGCTTTTTTAGGGTGACCCCCCTACCTAGAAAAATGATCATCATTTCACATCCTCCACGATGCAGATAATTCATAGATATGGCAGGTAATTCATAGCTAGAGCTGGCCTTGTTGAAACATTAAACATATAAATCCAGTTTAATTCCCATGCATGCTGTATATTCATGTTAAATGCATTTTTATGAATCAATAACATTTATTGTAATAAAAATGTGAATACCCCGTCTGATACATTACTGATTAAAACTGGGTACTTAAGTTAATTTTTTAAATTTAGGATTTAGGAAAATACTTTGTCCTTTTTTCACCCAAATGTGAGAGATGCATCCATACTTTTGACATTATAGGGTAGTCAGACTAACAAAAAGAGGGAAAAATTGTCAAAAAAAAAGCCATGTGGTGAACCAGAGACTTTTAACGTGATATTTTACGCACAAATAGTTTTTTTTATGGGTAAAGCACACATAGTGAATGTGAGACATTAATTCTTAACAAACTGGTAAAATATGCACCTTGTCGTCTCACTAAAAACCTTACATTAAACAAGAAAAAACAACTACTTTCATAGTTCTATAGGTTTAGTAAGAACAGCACAAAGCAATAACCATTTTGAAAGCAACAGAATTATGGAGAAAGCTTGCCCACATGTGGTCAGTTTAGATAATGACAGCTATAATTCAGCTATATAAAATTAAAGAAAAAATTGTCTTGGTATTTAAAGTAAAGAAATTTTTCCAACAGCTTTGATTAATTATTCATTCAGTGATAATGCATATATTCCACAGGCAAATGACTTTAAAAATCCAGGGACAGACTTCTGGTGGGCAGCTGTGCAAGATGGCAGCATAAAAATCGAGCTCCTCGAGTCGGTAGATGTAAACCCTCTAAAATCAATGTAATCGAGTACTAAAAGCTAAATGATACAAAATAAGAAAGAGGGGACTAAAGCGAAAAGCAAAGGGGAACAAGATAAACAAGTAATGGACAGAAACCGTAAGGACAAACATGAAGGTCACATGGTCGGACCTGTAGGCGAGGACGGCGATGAAGCGGTGGGAATGCTTCGTACAGGCCTCGAAAATATAAGTAAGCAGATAACACTGGTCAACAGTCATTTTGCTACTGGAGTGCTGTCAGCTGTACCTTATCAAAGTCCACATGCTGACTCTAAATCTGAAAACCGTTTTTGTCTATCACGTCCCATTTTTAAGTTATGGGTCTGTTAGTGTTTATAACATTTTTGTCGATAACACTGCCGTGAAGCGTCGGTAGATTACTGCTTCTGTAACACGACATTGAATTTTGGACTAGAATCGATTAAATATACCACTAATTTTAAATTTTATACTAAAAGTGATTGTACTGACTTTTTTACCTGTGAATTTTGACATTTTTATTGCTTTTGTTTTAGACTATATGAACAGGCGAGGTTGTGTGAACCATCCTGATAACTTCTGTTATGTTGTTATTTAAGGCAATGGACAGAAATGGGCAGATCCTGTTTAACAAATCTGTTGCAGTTTTTTGAGGAAGCTACTCAGGAAGTTGATGATAAGAAGGCCTATGATGTCATCTACTTAGATTTCCAAAAGGCTTTTGATGTTGTTCCCCACAAGAGGCTCTCACTTAAACTCAAAGCGACAGGTATTTTAGGAACTGTAGCGACCTGGATTGATAACTGGTTAACGGATAGGAAGCAGCGAGTAGTTATAAGAGGCTCAATGTCACAGTGGGCCTGCGACAATGTCATAGTGGGGTACCGCAGGGTTCAATTTTAGGACCACTTTTGTTCCTAATTTACATAAATGATATAGACACCAATATATACAGTAAACTGGTGAAATTTGCAGATGACACCAAGGTGGGTGGTGTGGCAGATACTGAACTAGCGGCTTAGCAGCTACAGCGGGATCTTAATTTAATTAGTGACTGGGCTGACACCTGGCAGATGAAATTTAACATAGACAAATGTAAGGTACTCCATGTAGGGAGCAGAAATATAAAGTACAGGTATTTTATTGGACCTACTGAAATAAAGGTAGCTGATTATGAGAAAGACCTTGGTGTGTATCTTGATGCTTCCATGTCTCATTCTCGCCAGTGCGGGGAAGCAATAAAAAAGGCCAATAGGATGTTGGGGTATATCTCCAGGTGTGTGGAGTTTAAGTCAAGGGAGGTAATGCTAAGATTATACAATTCCTTGGTGAGACCTCACCTAGAATATTGTGTACAGGTTTGGTCACCATATCTTAAAAAGGACATAGCGGCCTTAGAAAAGGTGCAGCGTAGGGCCACAAGAATGATTCCTGGTCTTAGAGGAATGTCATACGAGGAAAGGTTATTTGAGCTAAATCTGTTCAGCCTCAAGCAAAGGATACTGAGGGGGGACATGATCCAGGTCTATAACATTCTAACAGGTTTGGATGCTGTTCAACCGAATAGTTACTTCAGCATTAGTTCAAATACAAGAACTCGTGGCCATAGGTGGAAATTAGCGGGAGAACATTTCAAACTGGATTTAAGGAAGCACTTCTTTACACAGCGTGTAGTCAGAGTATGTAATAGTCTTCCTGATAACGTAGTGCAAGCTGAATCCTTGGGTTCCTTTAAATCAGAGCTAGATAAGATTTTAACAACTCTGAGCTATTAGTTAAGTTCTCCCCAAGCGAGCTCGATGGGCCGAATGGCCTCCTCTCGTTTGTATAGTTCTTATGTTCTTATGTTCTTATGAAGCGACACTTGCAAGTCAGTCATCCTGAAATCCACGCGAAGGTAAGCTTGCTAAAGTCACGTTAGCACTAATATTCCTGCAGATTGTAAAAATAAAATCCATGTCATGACTACCTTTGGTCAGGTGCAACAATCAGCAACTCTGGTTAGTTTAACGAGCTGTAGGTCAGCGTGTTCACTGAGTAATTTCAATATATATATATTTTATTTTATTAATTGAGAATTGTAAATGTTCAGACAGAGCATGATCCCTGATGCCATTTTCTTTGCACTTTTTCTTTGAAACTGAGTTTCAACAGTTGAAATAAAGATAAAAAATAATTTCTTGTTTTTCTTATTTTGTTATCTCTCAAATTTTTGTATTGCTTTAGTTTTGCACGGCTACTTTCATTTGCTATTTCATTTCATAAGGAAAGTTATATGCAGCTGGTTCAAACAGAATGAGTAAAATCTATGCCAATGTGTATTGCACATTTAAACCTTAATACCATTCCATAACAAATTGATAACGTTTTTATTTCATGTTCAGAAATACAAGGGAAACTAAAACATGGATTACTGTTTACACTTTACATTTTAGCTGACAAAAACTTGTAGATTTAGTTGACTAAAATCCTATGATTTTTAGTCGACTAAAACTAGACTAAAACAAAAACAATTTAGATGACTAAATTATGACTAAAACTAAATGACATTTTCGTCAAAAGGCTATGACTAAAACTAAATCAAAATTTGCTGTCAAAATTAACACTGCTTCCAGCAGGATAATGCACCATGTCACAAAGCTCGAATCATTTCAATTTGGTTTCTTGAACATGACAATGAGTTCACTGTACTAAAATGGCCCCCACAGTCACCAGATCTCAACCCAATAGAGCATCTTTGGGATGTGGTGGAACGGGAGCTTCGTGCCCTGGATGTGCATCCCACAAATCTCCATCAACTGCAAGATGCTATCCTATTAATATGGGCCAACATTACTAAAGAATGCTTTCAGCACCTTGTTGAATCAATGCCACGTAGAATTAAGGCAGTTCTGACGGTGAAAGTGGGTCAAACGCCATATTAGTATGGTGTTCGTAATAATCCTTTAGGTGAGTGTAGACTTGTAGTCAAGACTGCCTAAACCAAGACCAAGACACTACCAAGACCAGAGGGTATCGAGACCAAGACAAGACCAAGACTAAGACCAAGACAGACCTAGTCAAGACCAAGACAAACTCGAGACAAGACAAAGACCGAGACTGAAAAAAAGAGTCCCTTAACTTTTGTGTGCTGTTGAGGACTGACATGACGGGTACTGACTGGTCCCAAAGTCATCTGACAAAACAGCTAACACCTCCAACAACTGTCAAAAGTATGGGAAATATGTAACTGATTTCAATGATACTTAATTTGTAGATGAAATTGTAACATCAAATTGAAGATACACAATTATAAACTTGAAATTGCATCATGTCCCATTGTAGTAGTACTAGCCAAATGACACTGTATGATATCAACGTCCCTGAAATGGATTAGGCCTGTTAAGTCAACACAATGTGATATGCAGATGTTATTTAAAAGTCAATGGTCAAACAACACCATTTTAAGTAAAATACTGTAATCAAACAATATAAAGACATGCGCACACGTCACATGAATCAAATGCAAACTACAAATACTACATACCAATACAAACTGCACATCAAATTGTGCATTAATAAGAATAAGGACAAGTGCTTAAAAGATTCTGACATCTTGATGTCTGCAGTGGCATGTACCCAGATAGCAATCGTTATTGATTCAACGTTGAATTATGGTCAGAAAGGTTGTTTTATGGTTGAAGTTACAACTTCAACTTTAAATCAACATTTTTACAGCAACAACAATTTCTATGTTGAAAAAGAGCCATTGAATCAATGTTGACTAAGGGTCGTGTTTTCAACATTGAAACTTTACCTAATGAGTACATTACCTATAGCAGAGAAGCAGAATCACTTCCTTGTTTTAAAAAGCTTTTAAAAATCACATTTCACTTTATTGTAAAGTACTTTGAGTTGCATTTCATGTATGAAAGATGCTATATAAATAAAGCATCTTCTTTTTCTCTTTAAACAAAGCAGTTTTTTCCACTGCAATGCATGCAACATATTTGGATAATTAAGCAATTAAAATGATGTGGAGAACTTTCGCTCTTACAGGGAATACATCGACATTAAATTACCAACGGAAAGTGAAGGCTTGCGCTGTGCATGCCTGTTTTTATATAGCGAACTGGGTCACACCATGTTTTGGTGCGGGGGGCGTATTATACACATAGCTGTGGATAAATCACAGTTTTTTTTAAATACATGAAAATAGTCTTATGTTATGTGTGTAATGTGTAATAGAAAAACATCTAAAGGTCATCTCTGGACAGAGACTGAACGGAAGAAGGAGCGCGTGGCCTCCTGTTCGGAATGTTCCATACTTTAAACCTTACCCGCCAGTGCCATCGTGCATTCCCGCCATCATCGTCTTTGAGGTTGCGAAGAGAGGGTGAGTTAAATTTGAAACTTACTCTTATACTGGCCGGTTCTGTGAATAAAAAAAAACTGCTGTTATTGGGGCCGAGATGCTCCTTGAGACTAGCCCAGTTAACATGCACTTTACAGCCAGCCGGTGTCGTCAATTGTGAATCTGGTCCTGCATAGAAAACTACGGACACGCGTAGTGGACATACACGGGGTTTTTTTTAACACAGTGGTTCTCAAACTTTTTCAGCAGGAGGCCCCCTTGTGTAGGATGAATCCTTTTGTGGCCCCCCTCCTCAAAAAAAAAATCATGACGCAAAACATCCTCAAACTTACAATTTTACTTAATTTTAGATTTTAGATTCTGTTTGTAGTCTTTATTTCTCTGGTTTGTTAAATTTACATTTCACAAAATATAACATTGTATTAAAACAGTTTTGACAGCAAAACTAACATTGTCTGAAAATTGCAACAAAAGTACTGAATACTGAACAGTAATTTATGATGTCCATAGCAGCGTAGTGTGCTACGTAAAATTTATATTTACATTTTTTTTATATTTCTATTTTTTTTTTTAAATACATTATATTTTACATAGGTTGACAAGCCTGATTTACATACAGGTAATTTTTTTATTTATATTCTACAATTTCGATGCGGCCCCCCTAGTGCCATCTGGTGGCCCCCCAGGGGGCTGCGGCCCCCAGTTTGAGAACCACTGATTTAACAGAACAGTTACACACAGGTACAAGACAATTTCTCTCATGGCCAACAATGTTATTCTGTCCATTATAAACTTTAATAGGTCCATTACAGTTGTTGGAGGTAAGAAAATGGGTACTTTAACAGGGCGTCTTGGCCAAGTTAGCAAACAATTAATGCCCTGGCACGCAAGTCTGCTTCATTATAGAATTTAGACAAGGTTGCTTCTGGACCAGTCAAAATTCAGTCAGGTCATGTCTGCTTTCAGTGCCTCTGCTTTCAGGGCTTCTGTTACTGCGCGCCACATCCCGCCCCCCTTGACTTCGATCGCGATCGGCCAGTAGATCACGAAGGTAGTGCGGGTAGATCGCGCGACATTCAATTTTTTTCCCCAGATGTTAGCCTGTCATCTATCCTCCCTTCGGCATTCGGCACTTGATCGACGTAAAGCGCAGCCACTCCGTTTTTTGCTTAAAACTTCGTTACATTAGGTTACAGTAACATATCTACTTAGATCCATTCTCTTCTAATACAGAACCCGGCAGAAAATGCGAATGTATTGTGAGCTAATGTAGAACTCTAGCAAGCAAAGTGATCCAGCCAGCCTTTCGATTTATACCTACTAAAAATGCATAGGGAAGCCAGGCGAAGTAAGAAACCATAAATGTACTGGATTGTATTGTGCTGTAAGGGTTCATGCAGTGATGCAAGGTTCGCCAACATACACTATATATAAAGCATACTCAGTGTATATATGTAATAAAAGAAAAAAAACATTTAGCATTTTTAATGTAGATGGATCATTTTGACCTGGTCATTTAAAAAGTAGCTCGCAAGCCGAAAAAGTGTGGGCACCCCTGCTCTAGCTATAATGTGAAGCGTTCCCACCCGCGAGAATTTGCCTCCTTTGTCTCATTCACTGCAAACCATTCATCCGCACACACATATGCGTTACGGGAGCTCTCAATAAATCATGGCGTGTTCGACCATCTATCGATGCAGACTTCATCATGCGCTTGAAATTATGACCGCTCATACATTAAATTCGGCTTTATTTATCTGTCATCTGCCAAACTCTGCCAAATAACGAGGCTATGAATCCATCGGAATTACGTACGCCAGCATTTGGAAACAAAACATACACATCTCAAAGATAAAAAGTCAGAAGATTTCTTCAAAAGAAAGTGATGAATTGGCCACCCAAACCAAAGTGCTGAAAAGTTAACAGACAACGAAAAACTTATATAGGCATAAGCCCTAATACTACTAATAGAAATAGTAACAGTAGTAGTAGTGGTATAATGATAATAATAACATATCTATCACTGGGCCTTGCAGCATCAAAGCCTGACATGACTGGGCCCCAGGACAAATAACTTTGAGAAATGCTGACTTGAGTTGTCTTCTCGTATAGCAGTATAGTGTTATATAATGAGACCTTGTTAGTGGACTTATGCATTTGCAGAAGGGAAATGTACAGTTTACTAGTTTACTCTGGTCCCTGCACAAAACAAGTTGAGTATCCCTGCATCAACTGTGCAGGTGTTAAGAATATTATGGCTACTCTGAATAAATGCTTATTTCTGGAAGATGTTTATTCCGACAGTACAAATTAATGTAAAGCTGTCAAACTTTTGTATTGAAAAACTGATGCGGTGTGGTATTGCAATAACTTAATTTAGACCCTTTATGTTTTTCTTTCAGCCACCAACAAACAAGATAGAAGACTAGCAGAAATATGGATGTAAGCTATAGACAGCATAAAATACATTCCAGCCAAGTACTGCACTTTTCATTTATAATATAATAATATTCATAGCATCTCCATCACTCATGTTCATATAATGTCTTCTTATTGGGCTAAAAGATGTAAAGTCAGCAAATTATTGAGGGACACAGAGCAGGACATCTTCACTGAATATAATTTGGCTACTGCTAATTCAAATGTAAACCTTCACACTCATGAGGGCACACATCCTTCTATGACAACCTCTTCTGATTGCCTGCAAGATTGCTTACCGAGTGTTCAGAGTGAACATATCCATTCCAAAACATTAAAGTGTTCAATAGATATTCAATTTAAAAGTGGAGCTGAGACGGAAAAAAATTAATCTGACACTGAAAATAACTGATGTTGAGAGTGATGAGCCTAATGAAGATTTACTCATAAGGAGTTTAAAACATTGGGCAACATCCTATTCAGTGTCTCTGGTTGTGTGATGGATTAGGTAGGGGTAAAGAGGACGCTGTCGCGGAATCAGGTGCAAGTGACTTTGATAAATAAAGTGAAAGCTGTCTGAAGACTAGAAGGTTACTGGCGAACGTATTGCTCAGAATAAACAAAAGGAGCAGGCTGGATCGTAGTCGTGGGACAGGCTGGGGTCGGGCGATGTACGGAGTCGGTCTTGGGGGCTGGGCAGGTCTCGTAGTCGGGGTACAGGCGGAGGTCAGGCGATTCACGTTGGGTATCAAAGGGGCTGGACAGAAACTCAGGGTCAAAATGGCAGAACAACGGTCAGAGAACACAGAGACAAAACCAGAAAAAACGCTCAAACTCAGGAATAATTCTTGAAGATCTCGCATCAGGCTGCAAGATCCGATGGCTAAAATAGTCTCCCTAATCTAGAAATGATCTGCAACAGCTTGCGGTAGGTGGATGCAAAGAGGACCGGAGAAACCGGACAACCCGGTATAGCGGTGTAGAGCTGACAGCTCGTTAAAACGGGGAAGGTAGGATCAAGGAATCCCCGGAGGCGTGATCTTCGTGACGTCAGTCGGGGATCCCCGGGGTCGATCCGTGACAGTACCCCCCCCCCCCCGATGACCGCCACCTGGCGGACGGCCAAGCCCCCCTCCAGGGTGGGCCCGCCGGAAATCAGCAATGAGGGAGGGGTCCAGTATGTGCCGAGCCGGCACCCTCCCAATCCACCAGGTACTGCAATCCACGGCCTCGACGACGAGCAGCCAGCAGGCGGTGGAGGAGGAAGAGCAGGAGATGCCAGGGGACTAACAGCGTGTGGTTTCAGCAGGGAGACATGGAAAATGGGATGTATCTTATGCATAGCGGCTGGTAGCCGAAGGCGCATGGCAGAGGGATTAACGATCTTCGTAATAGGAAAAGGTCCCACAAAACGAGGAGCCAACTTCCGTGAAACCACGTGTAAGGGAAGGTCCCTGGCGTTCAACCAGACCTGTTGCCCAACCCACAAGGGAGGTGCCCGGGACCAGCGTTGGTTAGCGTACCTCTCCATCCGGGCTCTGGAGTGCAGCAAGGAAGTCCTGGCGATCCTCCAGGTGCGATGGCAACGGCGTAAAAACTGGTGCACGGAAGGGACCGTGACCTCTGTCTCCAAGGATGGGAACAGAGGGGGTTGGTATCCTAGGCAGGATTGGAAGGGAGAAAGACCCATAGAGGAAACTGGTAATGAGTTATGGGCGTATTCTGCCCAGGTCAGGTAGGAACTCCATGTTGCAGGTGAGTGGGAGGCTAGACAACGTAGCATCCGCTCCAGGTCCTGGTTGAGCCGTTCCGTCTGCCCATTGGACTGGGGGTGGAAACCTGAGGACAGACTCGCTGTGGCCCCAAGAAGCCTGCAAAACTCCCTCCAAAAACAGGACACAAACTGTGGGCCTCTGTCGGACACGATATCCAAAGGCAATCCATGGAGCCGAAAAACGTGCTCGATCAACAGTTGCGCTGTCTCCTTGGCGGACGGCAAGCTAGTAATGGGTATGAAATGGGCTGCCTTAGAGAACCGGTCCACAACCGTAAGGACCCCTGTGTATCCCCGGGAGGGGGGAAGACCGGTCACAAAATCCACCGCCACATGAGACCAGGGACGTCTAGGAATGGGAAGAGGTAGCAAGAACCCAGTCGGAGCTCGTGAGGGGTTCTTACTCCGGGCACAGGTCTCACACGCGGCCACGAAACTACGAATATCCCGGAGCATGGAAGGCCACCAAAACCTTTGCCCAAGTAGAGCCCGAGTGCGGTGGACCCCTGGATGGCAAGCCAGGAGAGAGGAATGTCCCCACTGAAGTACCTGAGAGCGCAAGAACTTCGGTACGAATAAACACGTAGAAGGGCACCCCTCTGGTGATCTGATGAGAGGTTGGACTGCCCAGACTGCCTCCTCAATGCCCCACGTGACAGCTCCAATGAAACATGCAGTTGGCAGAACAAGACTGGGCTTCTCCTCCACCTCACCTACTTCGTGTTGACGGGACAGGGCATCTGGCTTGCCGTTCTTGGTGCCGGGCCTGTAGGTGATCAGATAGTTGAAACGGTTAAAAAACATGGACCACCTAGCTTGGCGAGCGTTGAGCCGTCGAGCGGACCGCAGGTACTCCAGGTTCTTATGGTCGGTCAGGATTAAAAAAGGGTCAGAGGTACCCTCTAACCACTGTCTCCATTCCTCCAATGCGAGCTTGATGGCAAGCAACTCCAGGTCCCCTATATTGTAGTTCCTTTCAGCAGGAGTGAGCTTCCAGGAAAAAAAAAGCACAGGGATGCTGTTTGTTGTCCATCGAGGAGCGTTGGGATAGCACTGCCCCAACCCCGGTTCCTGAGGCATCAACCTCCACTAAGAACTGCCGTGATGGGTCGGGCACCTGTAACACTGGAGCAGAGGTGAAACGGTCATGAAGGTCAGCAAAAGCTCTCTGGGCCACATCAGTCCACTGAAACAAGACTTTAGTAGAGGTCAAAGCCGTAAGAGGTGTGGCTACAGAGCTATAACCATGGATAAAACGGCGATAAAAATTTGCAAAACCCAGAAAACGTTGTAAATCCTTCCGAGACTTAGGCTGTGGCCACTTGGCCACAGCTCTGACCTTCTCTGGATCCATCCGGATGGAACCCTCAGCAAGGATGAATCCCAGGAAGGAAATAGTCTATGGAACTTGCATTTCTCGGCCTTGAGAAATAATCTATGGGACAGCAGGCGCTGAAGAACAGCCCGAACATGCTGAACGTGCTCCTGCTCACTCTGCGAGAAAATCAAGATGTCATCTAGATATACGAAGACGTACTTATTCAGCATATCCCGAAGGACATCGTTAATCAAGGCCTGGAACACTGCCGGAGCATTAGTTAGCCCAAAAGGCATCACGAGATACTCATAGTGACCAGTAGGGGTGTTGAAGGCTGTCTTCCATTCATCTCCCTCCCGGATCCTCACCAAGTGGTAGGCATTACGGAGATCCAATTTAGTAAAGACCTTGGTTCCCTGGAGAAGGTCTAGGACCGAGGACAACAAAGGCAGGGGGTAACGATTCCTAATGGTGATCTCATTTAGACCCCTATAGTCAATGCATGGATGAAGAGAGCCGTCCTTCTTATCAACAAAAAAGAAACCAGCCCCAGCAGGAGACGAAGAAGGACGGATAATGCCTGCTGCCAAACCTCCGTTAACATACTCCTCCATAGCCCTTCTTTCGGGGCCCAAAAGAGAATAGAGACGACCCCTGGGAGGGGAGGTTCCAGGTAGCAGATCAATCGCACAATCATAAGGCCGATGCGGCGGAAGAGAAGCTGCCTGGGACTTACTGAAAGCATGCTTCAGGTCGTGGTACTCTGCCGGAACACCTGACAGATCCGGGAACTCCTCATCCTGTGTGGGGACCTCTAGTGGTTGACTAGCATGCAGACACTGGGAAAAACAAAATGGACTCCAGGCAATTATTGTGCCCCTCTCCCAGTCGATGTGAGGGTTATGCCGGACAAGCCAAGGATGCCCCAACACCAGGGGTGCCTGGGGTGAGTTGATCAGATACAAAGAAAGGGTCTCAACATGAGCTCTCCCTATTAACAGACTCACCGGAACAGTAACCTGGGAGATGGTTGCCATTCTCCTTCCGTCCAGAGCGTAAGCTGTCCGTGTTGCCTGGACGCGGGTGGTGGGGATTCCCCACTGTTGAGCCAGTGTAGAATCGATGAAGCTCTCATCTGCCCCGGAATCGATTAGGACGGCCAGAGACTGCTGGGAGAAACGTCCGCTGCACAGAAGAGGAATTAACCCTTGGGAGTCTGAAGGTGTTTTGGAGCCCTGAAGAGATTCTGACATGTCCTGATATTTGTGTATTTTTCAGTTACTTATAAACATATAAATGTCTAAAGTCTGATAACATTTTATTCAGCACAACCTGAGCTACAATAATATATGAGCAGCATGTATGTACAAGTCTTTATATTGGAGAAAAAACCAGTTATGCGTGATTATTGAAAACAACAAAAAAATAAGTCACTGAAATTAGACCACAAAACACATTCATGACATTTGTGTACAAGACTTTTGTGACCTGGATCTTGTAGTGTAGAGGTTTTACTTCAAAATGATGTGACAATCATCTCACTCACTCATTTACAGAAAACAATACATTAATTTAAATTTTCTAAGACACTTTTTGTTTAGAAAGGCCATATGCGAGGGGGTGGGAATGATCATGAATACTGCTGTAGTTCACACCAGAGAAGACAAAGACATGCATAATGAGCTGTATAATTACCCCTTTCAGTCAGGTATGGGACAGAGGAAAGTGCTACAAAAAAATAATTTGAGGACAGAAACATATTTCTTTGTTTGTGGTTTATTAGCATGCGTGTCCCGATGTGAGGTGCTGGTGAAGGCAAGGGGGATGCAGACACATTCCTAAAAACAAATAAATAAAAAAAATGTTAGCATCTCAAACATTTACACCCGAAATGTTTGTGCTAAATAACATTAACTATAGCAGTGTTATTGGCTAACCAAAACGGAGCCAAATATACACTCACCTAAAGGATTATTAGGAACACCTGTTCAATTTCTCATTAATGCAATTATCTAATCAACCAATCACATGGCAGTTGCTTCAATGCATTTAGGGGTGTGGTCCTGGTCAAGACAATCTCCTGAACTCCAAACTGAATTTCAGAATGGGAAAGAAAGGTGATTTACGCAATTTTGAGAGTGGCATGGTTGTTGGTGCCAGACGGGCCGGTCTGAGTATTTCACAATCTGCTCAGTTACTGGGATTTTCACGCACAACCATTTCTAGGGTTTACAAAGAATGGTGTGCAAAGGGAAAAACATCCAGTATGCGGCAGTCCTGTGGGCGAAAATGCCTTGTTGATGCTAGAGGTCAGAGGAGAATGGGCCGACTGATTCAAGCTGATAGAAGAGCAACTTTGACTGAAATAACCACTGGTTACAACCGAGGTATGCAGCAAAGCATTTGTGAAGCCACAACACGCACAACCTTGAGGCGGATGGGCTACAACAGCAGAAGACCCCACCGGGTACCACTCATCTCCACTACAAATAGGAAAAAGAGGCTACAATTTGCACGAGCTCACCAAAATTGGACAGTTGAAGACTGGAAAAATGTTGCCTGGTCTGATGAGTCTCGATTTCTGTTGAGACATTCAAATGGTAGAGTCAGACTTTGGCGTAAACAGAATGAGAACATGGATCCATCATGCCTTGTTACCACTGTGCAGGCTGGTGGTGGTGGTGTAATGGTGTGGGGGATGTTTTCTTGGCACACTTTAGGCCCCTTAGTGCCAATTGGGCATCGTTTAAATGCCACGGCCTACCTGAGCATTGTTTCTGACCATGTCCATCCCTTTATGACCACCATGTACCCAACCTCTGATGGCTACTTCCAGCAGGATAATGCACCATGTCACAAAGCTCGAATCATTTCAAATTGGTTTCTTGAACATGACAATGAGTTCACTGTACTAAAATGGCCCCAGATCTCAACCCAATAGAGCATCTTTGGGATGTGGTGGAACGGGAGCTTCGTGCCCTGGATGTGCATCCCACAAATCTCCATCAACTGCAAGATGCTATCCTATCAATATGGGCCAACATTTCTAAAGAACGCTTTCAGCACCTTGTTGAATCAATGCCACGTAGAATTAAGGCAGTTCTGAAGGCGAAAGGGGGTCAAACACCGTATTAGTATGGTGTTCCTAATAATCCTTTAGGTGAGTGTATATTAGCAAGCATAATCTAAAGCTATCCAAAATGAGGTGAAATACATTAGAACATTTACAAACATCTGTAAACTCCATAAGGCATTAGCTTAGCCACCAGGAAATAACGTTTGCTACATAAGGCAGCACGTTAGCAGAGTTATCTACATGCTACACTAAACTACGTAAATGGCATTGAAAGCCAATGTTTCACATAAGCTGACAAAAGCTAGCTGAAGTGTGGAAAATATTTACTAATATTAGCTTAATATTATCAGAATAAGAGTTATATAAGACTTAATAACTTACCCATTGTCATAGCAGCTTGCTGTGTGTGTGTTTTTAAGCCGGGGGGCGTGGCCTTGTACGCATAGTGCCCGGACTGTTTTCCGTGTGAATGGCGTGTGGGCGTGCCCTGCCTCGGGTCATCAGCAGATAATGAAGTGCGACAGAAATTCTGTGCCTCTTCTTGGTTTCACATGGATTACATAAACTGAAAATATTTATTTTTCATTTAACCCCCTGGGGCCTGAGGCCTTTTTTCCACTTTCGAGGTAGTCTGACATGCCTTGACATTTTAAAATATTTCACCTATCTAAAAAACACTTATCCCAAAGTGATACATTTGCTTTTATTCAGCACAAACTCAGCACCAATAATCTGAGACCTCTTAGAATGTTATTATTCAATTTTTTGTTAAAATCAACTTTAAACATATACTTTTCAAAAACCTATTTTCAGACATGCTGAGAAATTGTAAAAAATCACATTATAGACATTTCTAGGTAAGACTTTTGAGCTCTGAAGCTTATAGACACAGGGGTTGGCTACACATAGGTGAAAGTGACATTCAGAAATTTTATATGGTTTGATTACTAAAGTGTTAGAACTTTGGAGTGACACTCTTTTTCTCAAAGTCAGTAGTCTTCACAATGAATATTGATGAGATAGGTGTCCTCACACCTGTAGTAGTTTGCATACTGTCAATGGCCCATCAGTCTGGAATGTCACTGCACCCCACACCCATCACTTTGGAAAGGCAGTTTGAAACGCAAGAAAAGTAGCAACAATAAAATCCCTTTCACAGTTTATTGATAGATGGAATGAAAAATGAAAAACTGTGACTATATAAATATAGAAAGCGATAAATATGATGCAGTGACTATTATTGACGCTCTGGGGACGAGGGCATCATCGACCGCGTATCTTTCTCGTGTATTTCAGCTTATATCTCGCTGAAATCATTATGTAGAATCATGAAAAAAACACTGACTAAATCCGTTATCTGTCTTCTTTTCAAAACTTCCATTGTCAGAAGTATTAAAGTTTTTAAAATTAGGTTAAATAGGCAAAAAAGGCAATCGTGTCACCTTTCTTTGTTTTACTTGCGTCGGGAGCGTTTAGGACCGCTCTCAGCGGAAGATCGCTATTCACGTTCTAAATACGCTGCGTTTGAATCAGCGACCACGTGATTACAGGCACACAGGCTTAGCCCACTGAGCTATGAACACAGGTATGAGCTTCGCTGCTGAAAGTGGCAACACTGGCGCAAAGCTTCAGCGGCAGAGACGTATCCGTGTGCTATATTGTAGCCGATCAGTGTAAACACTACCCAGACATGTGCTCTTGTTTATTTCGGTCACAATGGGCGTATTCACATATTTCTTCACCCAATACTAACTGTCGGATTATCATGTTATTATCATGCGAATAGCGCGATTTGCAAGTGGGTGGGTGATCAGAGCCGCTTCGAGACGCAGACGCTTAAATCAGTCACTCTTGTTCTTTCTATTCATATCACGAAGCTGTAAAAATATATTTAGTTTCTACCTATATATATTTGAAAAGTAGACCGTCCAAAGTTTCTGAGGGTATTTTTAAAATGTGTATATGACAAAAACTCGCGGAGTTATTTAAACGGTCTCGCGAGAATTCTGTCAGATCCCGCCGGCGGGACCGCCGGTCCCAAGGGGTTAAATTGCTTTATTTAAAAGTAGACACTTTAAGCTTTCTATAGATATATTTCTCATGTCTGTCTGTTGAGGGAATGATTAATAAAATAAAGGGATTGATTCTATAAGGCTGTAACTAATCAAAACGAGAACTGACTGGTGCGCCGGCAAGGCAAGGCTACCTAATCGGAACAGATAGGGGGGGCGACAGAGAATATCAGCGGCCCCTACTTATCTTTTAGCCTTCCAGAAGGACAACTACGAGCCGGCTGGAGTCACACATGTGGTTGTCACGTAGACGGAAGGTACTGAGAAAGGGGGGGAGATGCCCAAAGGGCTTTAAAAGGGATACAGCTGATACATATGGCAGAGCCTCCTCCTGTACATGCTGAATGTATGTCAGACGGCCGCTCCCGGATTGCAGTCTGTCAGACAATAAACCGGTGATTTGCAACTTCTCCCCGTGTCAGCTGTGAATCTCTTCTCATCCACGGACCCGGTGGAGACGGCGGGCTCCAACAATTTGGGGGCTCGCCCGGGATCCCTAGGAGATTCGCAAGATTCGGCTAAGGGTTGACGCAGCCTACTTGGACACAGAGAACTGCGAGGCGCCGACTAGAAGAGGTGAGCAGAGCCTGTTACATCAAAATCTGCACATTGGATATGTCAAATTGAACAGTTTGAAGTGTCCAGGGGCCCGTCGGTAAATTAATACGGAGGAGAGGTTGCACGCACTGTGTTTATACAGTATATTGTATTGTCTATGTATTGTGTATGCATTGTGTCCAGGTATCGTGCGCAGAGAAATAGAACCTTAAGGAGCAGAGGGTACGGGACCCACGCAGGGAAATAGACTCTAACCCCCGCATTGTCTTTGGTGTGGCAACCCCACTATTTGCTGACGAGCGGTAGAAAAGCTGGGTTAGAGTCCCGGGGAATTCAAGACCCCCGAATGCTAGATTGGCCAGAGAGAATAAGGTCCCCCTCTCTAAAACAGGTTGGAGTCTCGAGACGAGGAGTCTCAAAGCTATTTGTGTGTTGTTGTGCTGAGTTGTGTGTGAGCAGGGTTGTGGGTTCTTCCTGTTCAGGGTGCTCACCGCTCGCTCTCTGTTGGTCGAACTGCCCGTGGCTCTGCTGTCACTGCTTGCGGTCTTACAGTTTGTCAGAACCGAAGGGGAGTTCTCAGCAACTGGACGCCCAAAAGCGTGCCAGCCCGGCCGCACCCGCTGACTCAGTACGGGCAGGGCCGACAGGTACTTCGGGCGTTCATTACAACTGCCGAGCAGGACCTCGCCTAGGGTGAGTTCTAAGAACACCCCTAGCTTGGACTCTCGTGAGGGTGGGTGACGCCTGAAGGCTATTTTGCCGGCCTTGGTCGAGTCAGAACACCGGTAGTGCGGTCGATAAGCTGACTCCCACCTGGGTTGTCTCAGTTGTGCGTGCAGAACACCCCTTCCAAGTTGGCATTGCTGGAGATCGGGGGGTTTCGGCTGGGAGCGGGCCTGTTTGACTGGGATTGGGTTTGTGGGGCGTGCCCTGTTCAGGGGGGACACAACAGTAAGCTGCTCTGAATATAGTCTTATTATTTTAGAAGTTGTTGATTTATGTATTGGTGGTGTTTGTTGGTAGGACATTCGACTAGGATAAGGAGGTGTACTGAGTGTGGGTGGCTGAACCCACATCCGGAAGCAGAAGGGCTGCTAGACAAGGGATTAAAACAGTCAGGACAGATTAAAAATGGACCGCGAGTTTGATCGGGAGCTAGATGATGGGGGATGGGCGCCCCTGGAAAATGCAGTGTGGAAGCCACTAGTAAAGCAGATCCAGGTGGTGAAGGAAGCAATAGAAGGGGCAAGTGGTGAAGAAGATAAGGATAAGGAGGTAGCTGACGCCTGGGAGCGTATGTGTGCAGTGGTCCGGGGTGCTGGACAACAGATAGGAGACAGGTGCTCATTGGGAGAGCTATTGTGGAAAACGGAGAGAGAGCATGCTAGGCAGAGGGACGAAGCAGCACGTCAGAGAGCGAGCGCTAATTTGATGCAGAAGTGGGGAAAATAATTACGTACGCAGTTTTGGACTAAATCGGGGGAAGCCCACGTATATGTTCAACAGATAAGTTGCAAGTAAAGATGTATAAAGCAGAAATAAGTACAAAGTAGAAGAGATCAAGTTAGCAGGGGTCTGGATAGAGCATTTGTGCATTTCCATAAAACGTCATTGACAGTAGTGGAAGTGCGAGTTGGTAAATTTAGAACTTTGATAAATCTTAAAATAATGTAGTTGAATAAAATATTGTGATTAATAGATTTTATGGATTATAGAGACTAAGTTTAGAGATAAAGGGTATTAAAGCACATCTTTGTGAGAAAATAACAGTTTATAGACAAGAGGTTTTAGTATATGTGTGCCCGTAGATAATTGGGTGCAGTGTTAGGGATTTTAGTTAAGTTAGGAGAGGAAATAAGTAGAAAATAAATAATAATAATAATAATAATAATAAAAAAATAATAATAAATAATTTAGAGCCACACATCAAGGTGAAGTAGCTACAGTCAGGGAGAGAATTGGAAAAAAAAAGAATAGAGCAAGGGTTGACTGTGAGGAACATTTTTAGACAGGAAAACAGTTCAAGTGACAGTAGAGTGCAGAAAAGCATTAAAATGCAGGCCCCGGTAAAGGCAGCAGAAACACCAGTACAGCAGTTGGGGAGAGAGCACCCCCTGCTTAAAGTGAGGATAGAAAAGATGTCTAAAAAGTGGGGGAATAGATCAAAGGCCCTGGTAACTAAGTGGCCTAAAGGGGGCACATGGGATGTGGCAGTGTGTGAGGAGATGGAGACTCTGATAAAGTATGATAAGGCTAATTAGAACACAGAAAAGGAGTGAGGAACTGGAAGTACTGAGGTTATTTAAAGCAAAGGGAGAGGCCTGGAGAATGGAGCAGAAAGCCATGAGAAAGGCACTAAATGAGAAGAAGGGGGGTGAGAAAGAAGAGATGAGACAGGAAGAAATATGGCCACTGTCATATCAAAGTCAATGTCCGTTAGTGGAAGCCCCCCCTCCTTCATGCAAGGGTTCCAGTAATAGAAGGGAAGGTAGAATTCAGAGGTGAGGTGACACAGAAGGATGAAGGAAGTAGGGAGCAGAACGGAACGGCAAGTTGTTTAGATGGATACAGGGAAGTGAGTGCATTGCTGCGGCAGGCAGTGCAGGAAGGACTGCGAGGGAGTGAGAGAAGAACAGAAGGCCAGGCATGTGGGCCTGAGAAACAAGGGAGTGAGATAAAGGTGGGGTACGGAGCAAGTGGTAGTAATGCAGAAGGGCTGGTGCATCTGCTGGACACCCCTAACCCTCCATCAAAAGGATGGAGTCAGTTTCAGGAGAAGGAGAAAGAAACAGAGAGTGAGGAAGGAGTAGAGGAGGATAATGCAGATCATAGAATAGTGAGAAGCAGGAGGGCTGTGAAGCCCCCCACCAGGGACACTTCGATGCTTCCGCTGAGGGTGAACGGAGCACAGACACAGCATGTGCCGTGGGCAGGACAGGATCTGGAGGGCCTGATTCTCAGACTCCCAGTTCTGGCAGAAGGGGCCGGAAAATGGATAAAAGCATTTGAGGAGGAAAGTATGGGTCGGCTCCTGGCGATAGGCGACATAAAGGTGGTTCTGGCTCGCGTTTTTGGGGTAGACGGAATGGAGAGACTGCTGCGAAGCAATGGCCTGGCAGCGGCGACAGGGACTCCTGTGAATGAGACATGTCACTTTGACGGTTACCGTGCTAACTGCTGGCATCAGCTGCGACTAATGTTTCCTCCACGGCTGAGTGTGGTTGAAATGAAGGTGGAGCCCATCAAGGAGGGGGAGAGCCCAGCTGCCTAACTGCAAGCTCAAGAAAAGCGGTGGCACACTGAGACGGAGCAGGACCTGCAGAATCCGGCATTCAAAGAGAGGAGGAGGACTTTGCTAAAGAGCGTGAGAGAGAACTGACAAAGAAATGGAATCAGATGCAGCTGGAGGAGCTGACCGCTAAAAAGAAAAAGTCCAGGCACCAGTGGTCTCTCCGGACCCAAGCCCCGGGGGCAGCCTGTGGACAGCCGACAGCCTCCTGTCGCTGGGGCCCCCCATGATACTAATTGGCCTCAGGTCCCTAATTGGAACAGAGTGAGTAGATACAATGGATGGGGGTTTCCTCAAAGGGCACCCATTTACCCACAAATTTGATTATCCCAGACTCTGGAGAGACTGGGGAACAGGGTGGTTCAGCTGGTGTGCTGGAGCTGTGATCAGCCAGGACACACCTGTATGTTCCAAAATCTTGTTTAGTGAAAGTTCAGATAGGTTACAAAAAAGTAAATATGCCCATACAAATATTAGAGCATATCCCAGTGAATTTGTCAGGCAGAGATGCTTTGTGTCAGCTGCAGATAGACATAAAATGTACAGAGGGGGGCGTAGAGGTGCTCACTGGACAGTACAGCCTTCTGCGACAAAATTTGTTGTTCAATAGGGGACAGCATAGTTCATACGGGATTGAAGATGTTACTGATAAAGTTTGGGAAATTCTAGAACAGTGGGGCCCATTTATACAGGAACAATATAGCAATATGCTGAATTGGACATAGAACAAACATACTTGTTTGTTGCGATGGAGAGATTTCAGTGTGAGGGAATGCAGGCTGCTACCGAAGGTGAGTTGGTGAGAGTCAGTGGAGTGCAGAGTATGTAGGAGACTTAAGAGGTTTGTGGCTGTGGAGCATGATAGGAGTGCAGTGTGAAGGGAAATAAAGTGTAGAGGAATGTTGGCAGGAGACAAAATGTGGAGGTTAGTTTATGATTTGTGTGCAGCGAAATAGTTAGTGGGGGATCAATCAGTGGGAGATCCCAGTCCTCACACCCTGCTAACAGATGTGCCACCCAGTGCAGAGTGGTTCACAGTTGTGGATTTGTAGATGGCATTTTTCAGTGTGTCCCTAACACAACAGTTACAGTTTTTGTTTGCGATCACCTATAGGGGTCAGCAGTTCATCCATGCGAGGATACTGCAAGGATGTGAACACATGCTTAGGGCAGATTTGGATGGATTGAATTTAACCCTATGGAGTGAACCAGGGGCCCCTTGCATGGGGGGGGGCATTTCTTCCCTCTTTGGAATAATTACCTTATAACTTCAGATATAAAAGTCACAGACACATGCCTGATACCTAAAAGCAAAGTTGACCCCTTTACAATTGATTGTAGGAAGTTCAATAACGAAATGAATAACCTGTGCTTGATTATTTGTTGGATTGCTTTCTTTGGTTTGATTATTTGTGTATGACTTTTGATTTCCTTGACTACCGATTCTTTGCCTTACCCCTTTCTGTACTTTCGCCCGGTCTGCTTGATTTTCTGGTTATCGATCTTTTGCTTGCTTTTGGTTTACGTCTTCGCGCGCCCCTCTCACTTTGACGCTTTACTGTGTGTATGTTTTGTGTGATTGTTTGGTGCTTAGGGAGTGATTGCCGGTTTTGTTTGGAAGTTTTTGTGACTGTTTTTGGATAGGGAGTTAGGAGTATCACTTGTTGTTTGGTTTTACACTTAGTTAAGCTAGAATTGGGTTGTGTTGGACAAGTGGGTTTTTGCTTCTTATTTTGGCGATAATCACTCCTGAGTCTTTCTGCACTAAACCATTTGTTCTGTGTCTGTCTTGCGTGAATAAAATATAAAAAACTATAAAAATATCCCCTTTGTCCACGTGTGTTCCCTTGTACACCACACCCTCGTTCCCCTCGTTCCCCTTTCCCCATTCCCTTCCTCTGTTACACCCTAACCCCTAGACAGGGTCGTAACAGAATTGGGGGCTCGTCCGGGATATTCCTGTCTGGGATATCTTCGTTCCTCTGTGTTGTCCTTCTGTGTACTTTCGGTTTTGCTTGGCGGATTGATTGTAGTGGGGATAGTTGGTGTACTTGGGATTGCAGTATGGCTACCTTTGACCTGCTCGAGTTTACCCTGAACCCCACGAAGGAGCGCTTTGAAACTTACAGGAAAGCTGAGCTAGTAGCCATTGCGGGGTTTTTCAACGTCAGGATTCCGATTTGTGCGTCGAAGCAGGAAATTAAGCGGGTCCTGCACGACGAATTAGTCATGCAAGGTATTCTGCCCGAGCCAGGTGAACTTTCGGGTGTTGCACCTTGCCCACACCGGTCTCCTGCGTCGGCGGAAGCAGAAGGCCCGGTGCCAGGGGTTCGCATGGATCCCGGAAGTCCCGGCTCGTCTAAGGAGGAGATTCTCCTCACAATTCGACTCCGAGAAACCGAACTGGAGATTAAGAAACAGGACTGCCAAGCCCAAATCTTACGAATTAGGGCTTTGGAGTTGGAGGCAGAACGGGATGCTAACATGCAAAGGGCGAGGGCAGGTCCAAAACCGCCGGTTGCTCACCCTCGTAAGGTAAGCTCGCCCCTTGATGCCGACCGCTCCACTGCTCGTGCCGGTGTAGGTTCACTGGACGAGAGTGTGCGTCCTAATGCTCCATCTCCCCCGGTTCCTACTCGATCCCCTGAAAGGGAAACTACTGGCTTTGATGTAAGCCGTCACATTGGACTTGTGCCCATTTTTAGGGAAAATGAGGTAGACGCTTACTTCCCCATCTTCGAACGCATTGCGACCACCTTGAATTGGCCCCGGCATCTTTGGTCGTTGCTACTGCAGTGCAAGCTTGTGGGGAAGGCTCAAGAGGTCTGTTCAGCCCTTGGTTTAGAGCAAAGTCTCGACTATGACATTGTGAAGGCTACAGTTTTGAGAAATTGTTTGCCTGATCGTGTGGTTATTTACTTGAATGAACTGAAAGCTATGTCTCTTGCGGAAGCCGCTACCCTCGCCGATGAGTTTGTATTAACCCACAGAACTGTGTTTGTCCCTACTCCTTTGCCTCGTAAGCTCCATCCCAGACCGGTGCCGCCTCCTGCGAAGGTTGCCCCGATGGCCCCACCGGTAGAAACTAGAGAATGTTTTTATTGTCATGAAGTTGGTCACCTCATCTCTGTTTGTCCTGCGTTACCACGCAAGAACGCTCGTTCGAATGTGAAAAAGGTACTTGTTACGGATTGTGTTCCTGTTTCTGATGTTCCGATGTCACCTAACTCTGTTGAACCCTCCTTCCAGCCTTTTGTATTCCATGGTTTTGTGTCACTTGGAAACTCTGATGTGAAGTGCCCCATCACTATATTGCGGGACACTGGTGCTGCTCAGTCCTTCATTTTGGAATCTGTGTTGCCCTTTGATAACTCGTCTTATGCTGGTTCTGATGTGTTAGTTCAAGGTATTGAACTAGGAACCATGAGAGTGCCTCTCCACCAGGTTTGCCTAGAAACCAATGATTTTTCGGGTGTTGTGAAAGTTGCTGTTCGACCTCGACTCCCTGTTTCGGGTGTATCTTTTATTTTGGGGAATGACATTGCGGGAGGTAAGGTAGTTCCTCTACCTGAGGTAGCGTCAGAACCAGAGAGTGGCTCTGACAACTTAGAGATTGATTTCCCTAGTGCATTTCCCGCTTGTGTCCTTACTCGTGCCCAAGCACGGCAATTAGCGGACATTGACCTAGCTGATTCCTTTATGGCTGAACGTGATGTACCTATTCTGCCCCCATGTGCTAGTCCCCCACCCATGAAAGAACCAGTTTTACCTCAGGGTATAGATGAGGTATGTACTCGTACGGATCTGATCGCAGCTCAAATAGCTGACCCGTCTCTGACGGAGTGTTTTGATTTGGCCGTAGAAAAAGCGACTTTAGCAGACCATTCTGTGGCGTACTTTGTAGATCGTGGTCTGTTGATGCGGAAGTGGACACCTCCTCAGACTCCTTTAGATTGGGCTATACTATTCCAGATAGTAGTTCCATGTACCCTTAGAGACCAGGTACTAACTTTGGCTCATGACCACCCGTGTTCTGGACACTTAGGCATTAGAAAGACGCTCGCTCGTGTACTAAAGTACTTCTATTGGCCTGGTATAAATTCGGAGGTTAAGAAATACTGCCGCTCATGTCACATTTGTCAGCTGGTAGGGAAGCCAAATCAGGTAATTCCCCCTGCGCCCTTGCGTCCTGTCCCAGCTATCGGGGAACCATTTGAACATGTTATCATCGATTGTGTGGGTCCCTTGCCCAAAACTCGTTCTGGGAATAATTATATTTTCACCCTTATGTGCACCGCCACTCGTTACCCGGAGGCGACACATATTCGAAATCTACGGACCAAAGGCGTGGTACGAGCTCTGATTAAGTTTTGTACTACTTTCGGTTTACCGAGGTACGTGCAGTCCGACCAGGGTTCAAACTTCATGTCCCTATTATTTTCCCAAGTGTTGACTGAATTGAATGTTAGACACCGGGTCTCCAGTGCCTATCACCCGGAGTCTCAGGGTGCTCTTGAGCGGTTCCACCAGTCCTTTAAAACAATGTTACGAACCTTTTGTTTGGAGGCAGGAAAGGATTGGGACGAGGGAATCCCCCTACTCCTGTTCGCCATTCGGGATACCATACAGGAATCCACCGGATTCAGTCCGGCTGAGCTCGTTTTTGGGCACACCGTGCGCGGACCTTTAAAGGTTCTCCAGGAACAGTGGCTGTCCCCTGGTCCACCCCCTCAGAATAAGAACATATCGGTTTTTGCTAAGTCGTTACGTGAACGCCTGAGTGCGGCTCGGGAACTGGCCAAGCGTTCGCTGTGGTCGTCACAGAAGGCAATGAAGGCTCGATTCGATGCCAAATTCGGAAGCCCTTGAAACCCTTATGGAAAGGCTTGAACCGCAGGTTCAGACATTTGGTGCATGTGCTTGGCTGAGGAGCCAATGGTGCGACGCTACCATCTGTGGGCTTATGACTGAACGCCTCTAAGTCAGAATCCCCCCTAAACGCGACGATACGTTAGTGCCGCGGGTCTTCGGTTGGGCCACGATAGCCGGCCGCCCCCCCTCGGGGGGGAGGCCGGTGCGGAGAGCCGTTCGTGACGGGACTGGCCACGAAACTCACGTTCGCGGGAGCCGGGTGCTAAATCACTCGCAGACGACCTGATTCTGGGTGAGGGTGTCGTACGTAGCAGAGCAGCTCCAATGCTGCGATCTATTGAAAGTCATCCCTCCATCCAAGACTTTGTCTGAATGCTAGGAGTATTAGAAATAAAATTAATGACTTAGAGGCTTTAATTTCTTCAGACAATTACGACATTATAGGAATAACTGAAACATGGATGAGTGACAATGATGGTGATGAATATAATATGGATGGTTATACGTTGTTCCGTAGAGACCGGATAGGCAAGAAGGGAGGTGGTGTTGCAGTATACGTAAAAGAAAACTTGCAGGCAAGGGATCTCACTGATAAAAATAAAAATTCAGAAGCTGTATGGATCAAACTTGATGCTAAAGATTCAAATGGCCTAATTGTCGGGGTTTGTTATAGGGCACCTAATGTAGCTGTAGAGGAAAGCAGTATATTATATGATGATATCAGGATTATGAGTAATAAAAATGATGTGGTGGTTATGGGTGATTTTAATTTACCTGGGATACAGTGGGACACAGTCTCTGGCTCTTCTGTAAATGAACTTGAGATGGTGGAATTAGTACAGGATTGTTTTTTTACTCAGTTTGTTAATACTCCTACCAGGGGAGAAGCCCTTCTTGATCTCGTTTTTTGTAATAACCAGGATAGGATTGGAAAATTAGAGGTTTTAGACCCATTGTACGGTAGTGATCATAACATGGTTAAATTTGAGGTTAATTTTAGTGTCCGAAGAGCAAAGTCTAAATTAAAAGTATACAATGTTAGGAAGGCTAACTTTAATGGTATGAGACGGAAATTAGAAACTGTAAACTGGACAGAGTTAAATAGCAAAACAGTTGAAGAGGCATGGGAATTTTTCAAAAGCACATTGTTGCAAGTGCAAGAGGACTTCATACCTGTTTCCAGCAAAACTAAATCTAGGAAACGACAACCAAGGTGGTTTACTAAGGAAATTAAGAATAAAGTCAGGAGGAAAAGGGCTCTGTTCCACAACTGGAAAATAACTAATGATTTCAAAATCAAGCAGGAGTATCTAAGTCTACAGGCAGAGTTAAAAAATGACATTAGGCTATCAAAGAGGGATGTAGAAAGAAAAATTGCATTGGAGGCTAAGCATGACAGTAAAGGTTTCTTCCAATATTTTAACTCTAAGAGAGCACTAAAAGCTGAAATCACTAATTTGCAGGATAGTAAGGGCCTTATAATTGATAATGAAATTGATATGGTAAACGAGTTTAATGATTATTTTTCAAGGGTGTTCACAATAGAGAACACAAGTAACTTACCACCAATTAATACGAATACAGCATCGTCTATGACCAATATATGTATAACTGAGGTTGATGTGATACTAAGCCTAGCTAAACTCAAAATAAATAAATCGCAGGGGCCTGATGGCATCTTACCTTTAGTCTTGAAAGAGATGAGGGATATTATTAGCCAACCTTTGACTTTAATATTCCAGAAATCGTTATCTGCGGGTGTGGTACCATCAGATTGGAAGCATGCTAATATAACACCCATATTCAAAAAAGGGGATAGAAGTAATCCAGCAAACTATAGGCCAATCAGTTTAACTAGCATTACTGGAAAAATAATGGAAGCTATAATTCAAGTGAAAATGGTAGATTACCTAGATGCAAATAACATTATAAAGGATAGCCAACATGGATTTAGGAGAGGTAGATCCTGCTTAACGAATCTGCTTGAGTTCTTTGAGGAAGCTACAAGTGAAATTGATCACAAAAAGGCCTACGATGTGATTTACTTAGATTTCCAGAAAGCCTTTGATGTTGTCCCCCACAAACGGCTCTTGTTAAAGCTTAAAGCTGCAGGAATTTTAGGAACTGTGGCAGCTTGGATCAAAAACTGGCTAACTGATAGGAAGCAGAGAGTAGTTATTAGAGGCACTATGTCACAGTGGGCCTCCGTTTATAGTGGGGTACCGCAGGGTTCAATTTTAGGACCACTATTGTTCCTAATTTACATTAATGATATTGACACGAATACATATAGTAAACTGGTTAAATTTGCAGACGACACTAAGGTGGGCGGGGTAGCAGATACTAATCTAGCAGCAGAGAGGCTTCAACGGGATCTGGATTTAATTAGCGAATGGGCTGATACTTGGCAGATGAAATTTAACACAGATAAATGTAAGGTAATCCATGCAGGGAACAGAAATATTCAGTACAGATATTTTATGGGTTCCACTGAAATAAAGGTAGCTGATTACGAGAAAGATCTCGGTATGTATGTTGATGCTTCCATGTCCCACTCTCGCCAATGTGGGGAAGCAATAAAAAAGGCGAACAGAATGTTGGGTTATATCTCTAGATGTGTGGAGTTTAAGTCAAGGGAGGTGATGTTACACTTATATAATTCCTTGGTAAGACCACACCTAGAATACTGTGTGCAGGTTTGGTCACCATACCTCAAGAAGGACATTGCTGCCTTAGAAAAGGTGCAACGAAGAGCTACGAGAATGATTCCTGGTCTTAGAGGAATGTCTTACGAGGAGAGGTTAGCGGAACTGAATCTGTTCAGCCTTGAGCAAAGGAGACTAAGGGGGGATATGATTCAGGTCTATAAGATTCTAACGGGTCTGGATGCTGTTCAGCCAAATGACTATTTCAATATTAGTCTAAATACTAGAACTCGTGGCCATAAGTGGAAATTAGCGGGAGAACATTTTAAAACAAATTTGAGGAAGCACTTCTTTACACAGCGCGTAGTCAGAGTATGGAATAGTCTTCCTGCTATTGTAGTGGAAGCTAAAACCATGGGTTCCTTTAAATCAGAGCTAGATAAGATTTTAACAACTCTGAGCTATTAGCTAAGTTCTCCCCAAACGAGCTTGATGGGCCGAATGGCCTCCTCTCGTTTGTAAATTTCTTATGTTCTTATGCAGCCTAGGGTGTCCTGGTGCCAAGTGCACATATGGACACCCTTATGCTTGAACATGGTGTTCATTATGGACAATCCGTGACGGGCACAGAAGTCCAATAATAAAACACCACTCGGGTTCAGATCGGGGGGGCCGTTCCTCCCAATCACACCCCTCCAGGTCTCACTGTCATTGCCCACGTGAGCATTGAAGTCCCCCAGCAGAACAAGAGAGTCCCCGGGAGGAGCGCTCTCCAACACCCCTTCCAAGGACTCCAAAAAGGGTGGGTATTCTGAACTGCCATTTGGCACATAAGCGCAAACAACAGTCAGGACCCGTCCCCCCACCCGAAGGCGAAGGGAGGCTACCCTCTCGTCCACCGCGGTAAACCCCAATGTACAGGCGCCCAGCCAGGGGGCAATAAGTATGCCCACCCCAGCTCGGCGCCTCTCCCCGTGAGCAACTCCAGAGTGGAAGAGGGTCCAGCCCCCTTCGAGGAGACTGGTTCCAGAGCCCAGGCCGTGCGTCGAGGTGAGCCCGACTACATCTAGTCGGAACTTCACAGCCTCGCGCACCAGATCAGGCTCCTTCCCCACCAGAGAGGTGACATTCCATGTCCCTAGAGCTAGCATCTGTAGCTGAGGATCGGATCGCCAAGGTCCCCGCCTTCGGCCACTGCCCAACTCACATTGCACCCGACCCCTATGGCCCCTCCTACAGGTGGTGAGCCCATTGAAAGGGGGACCCACGTGCCTTGTTCGGGCTGTGCCCGACCAGGCCCCATGGGTGTAGGCCTGGCCACCAGGCGCTCGCCATCGAGCCCCACCCCCAGGCCTGGCTCCAGGGGGGGGCCCCGGTGACCCGCGTCCGGGCAAGGGAAAACGTGAATCCATTATGTTTTTCTTCATGAGGGGTCTTTTGAGCCGCACTTCGTCTGGTTCCTCACCCAGGACCTGTTTGCCTTGGGTGACCCTACCAGGGGCATAAAGCCCCAGGCAACTTAGCTCCTGGGATCATTGGAACACGCAAACCCCTCCACCACGATTAGGTGTTGGCTCCAGGAGAGGATCACCACACATTTGTAGGAAAATCTATATTTTATTCACACGACTTGTGCCAAACTTATCCAAAACCTATCCAAACTGGCCACAGTGTAACTAGCAGTGTTTTTTGGGGTAGCGTCTTTCTTTTGAAATGCATTACCACTTATGGGTCATAAGTAACATTTTGTCACACAACATCACCACACATTTGTAGGAAAATCTATATTTTATTCACACGACTTGTGCCAAACCTATCCAAAACCTATCCAAAATGGCCGCAGTGTAACTAGCAGTGTTTTGGGATAGCGTCTTTCTTTCTAAATGCATTACCACTTATGGGTCATAAGAAACATTTTGTTTCTAACCCTAACCCTGCATAACTGTGCCCAAACAAAGCCCGACAAGTGCCCCGCATAACTTTGCCCAAACAAAGCCGACAAGTGCCCCGCATAACTTTGCCCAAACAAAGCCGACAAGTACTGTACATAACTTTGCTCAAACAAGGCCGACAAGTGCCCCGCATAACTTTGCCCAAGTGAAAGCCAAAAGCGCTGCATTACTTTGCACACTTCAAAGCTTGACAAAGGCGATGCGGAACTTTTCCCAATGTACCACAATACAAGTGTTACCAAAGCAAATGTTAATTGTAATTTGCTGAATCACGGAATTATAAAAATCTATAGAATAAAAGAGTAAAATGTAAACTGTAAATAAATGTACTTATGTCGAGCGTTGCATCCTCTCCGCGCAAAAAAGCGTCCTCCTCCATCGAATCAATGGATAAAAGCGACACTTTCTTCCCCCGAACCACTCTTCAAAATCATCTTCTGTGCTCTCTCAACAGTGAAAGTCATCCGAGCCATTTTTCTTCAGTCAAAAAAGTTGTTGTCCGAAAATAACTGGGTAAACTCACGGAGACTACGTGCGCAATGCGTACTCGAGACACTCCCACAAATACTGCACCTGCAGAGAATAAGTTGCGCATTCATGTCCCCAGCGCGAAAAACAATGCCCAATCAGCACATCCCATACCATTTTGCAAACCTTAGACACACCTCTAATGGATGAAGCAAATGACACTGTAATTTGATGTTCATGTAAAAAGTTTATTATGGTGAAACATAACCATGGGCAAAGGTTCAGTGCATAAAAAATAATGTGCTAGCAGGGAAGCAGAGCATATATCTGAAAAAATACTTGACAATGAAGGATTACAGTGATTGATTTATGTACATAAGAGATCAAGCTTTCAAACGAGGGTAACTTTGTCATTTTATTCATTTGTTTTCTTCTAAAACTCCGAAGATAAAAAACATTGCACGAATGTACAGAATGCTGACTGACATTTTTCCGCGATGAGTGAGCAAGCTATTTGAGAGCATTACAGTCATATTTATGGAAAAATGCGTGTTTTGTCTTAATACTGTGACGGTTTATGAAGTATTGGCCGTGAAAGAAATAGTTTGAAGTGCTTAGTTTTCATTTTATTAACACTTATATTAACACTTATATTTTACTTCCTGACACTCGACCCGTTTAAAGATGGCTACCATGGTCATTTTATTTTTACTTGTTACAAAAAAACCATGGCACAAAAATTGCGCAACTTTCTACAGATATTATCTGAAAGGTTTTTTGTAGTGTAACAAGCCGTTTTTGGTTGATTTTGATACATTTGTTTCTTTTATTGAACGTCATTTTTTTTTGTTATTGAAAATTTGGACGTATGCGTCCGAACCACTAGGCGGCGACAGTGAAAGAGTTAATACAATACAAAATCCTGCATGGAGTGCACTATACAGGGCATCGGATGTTCAGGATGGGTTTTACGTCTTCTAACAACTGCTCACACTGTCAAGGGGATACACCTGACAATTACATCCATGCTCTTTGGTTCTGTCCACCTGCTCAGATGTTCTGGCACAGGATTTGTGAGGACTTATCAAAGTGTCTGAAATGCAGGGGAGGTATTCCTCCTCTGTCTCCCCGGGACCACCTGTGTCTCAATCACACATCACAACTTAGACACTCTCATTACTTACTCTCTCATGACACATACATTTAGGGCCTTGGGGGTGGGCACACGGAATGGCGTCCAGAGGGCTGTCTGTTCATTCAGCCTTACCTCTGGTGCCAGTGCCCACTTCTCAATTTTAAGTTGCACATAGACATTGAGGGTTCTGGGGAGGGGCCGAGCTGACACCAGCTGCTGATTGGCAGAGGGTGGTTAGCACCATGCCCTTCCCCTGTTTTAAAGCACTTTAGAACAACACGCACCAACACCACATATGAGCGGGCGGAGGGAAGCATGGGGTCTTTTCACGCCCCCATTCTCTGTTCACCATCTGGAGTCGGGGGCTGGGGGGAGCTGGCCGTCCAGTCGGGCTCTGGGCTGGGGGGCTTCTCGGCTGCTGTGGGGTCCGTTGTGGTCTTCTTGTCCCCATGCCAGAAGAAAAAAGGGATCCATCTCCGAGGTCTGGTGGCAGATTGCCCCTCGGGGTGGTGGTGGTGCCTGGATCTCGGAGTATAGAGTATATATGGGGAGTGTGAGTGTGTGTACGGCGTTCATTTCTGTGTGTCTTCATGTTGGGCGAATTGGTGAATATTTGTTTATGTGTGCATGAGGGTGGGAACGTATGCTTGTGTATGTGTACGCCTGTTTGTCTATACGCATGTGTCAGGTTGGGTCTTAGACTCCACCTGAAATAACATCTCAGGCTCTATTGCTCCCCGCCACACTCCCTGCTGGTGCATGAGGCCCCCGGCTGCCGATGTGTTGGTGGTTCTCGATGTCCGGGGCTGGATGCTCTGGTGTGTGCTGGCTTACTCTCGGCGGTTGCCTGTTGGGGCCTGGTCCTTCCGGCTCTTTCGGGTCCCGCCTGGGGGGTGGGGAGGCCCTTGGACCTATGGGCCTGGGGTCCGGTCTGCCCTGGTGTGGCCAGCTGCCGACGGATCCTGCGTGCTCGCTGCCACGGCCCCCTGGGGCTCCTGCGATGTGGCTGCCAAATGGCCCCCCTCCGGAGCGCTCCTCTGCCCTTTTCTGGGTGGGGGCTGCAATTGTCCCTGCGGTGGTCCTCCTGGGGTTCCTGTGCCCTGAGGGGCCTCTGGATGTCTGGGGCCTGGGTCTCCTCCGTGTCGGCTTCATGTCCTTGGTGGGCGGGGCTGTGGCTCCCCACACACACTACTAGACATTTACATGGAGAAACCTTAGGAACCTTAGGAACACCAGCGTGCTGACACACACACAGGTGTTCACACACTCTATTCAACACAGACACTGTTGGATCCTAGCACCTGCCGCCAGAGTCAGAAAAAGTGATGACTCCCCACCTCCAAGGCTTCTGATTGGCCAACATTGCGTTTCACATCGTTTTCATGTGGACAGAGATTTTTTTGAAAATGCTACCCGCCTCCAGGCGGTGCATCGCTATATGGACCAATCAGAATCCACGCTACAGGACTGTTTTGATGGCATATACTGGAATATGTTGCGCATGGCTGTTGACACTCTTGGGACCCGCTGTCTATTTTTAGCCGCCTGCTCTCATTTACATCATTTGGCAGACGCCCTTAGCCAGAGCGACTTACATAAGTGCTTTAAGACTCCACAATGAATTTTTCCCGATACTAGCTCAATAAAACCAAGGCTATGAATACCATCGATCTAATACGCTGTTGGAAAAGTGCCTTTTTTTAAAAAATTTTTTTAAAGGAATGCCAGAAAGTATAATGCCAGAAGTGCTCATTCAGGTATTTCTGGAAAAGGTGTGTTTTAAGTCGTCTTTTGAAGACATTCAGTGACTCAGCTGTTCGGACATCTAGGGGGAGTTCATTCCACCAACTTGGTGCCAGAACAGAGAAGAGCCGGGAGGTGTGTCTTCCTTGTGCCTTGAGGGGTGGTGGGACCAGTCGAGCAGTGCTGGAAGATCGGAGAGATCGTGGTGCAGTGCGGGGTGTGATGAGGTCTTTTAGGTAGGATGGAGCCAGATCATTTTTGGCTTTGTATGCGAGCATCAGTGTTTTGAATCTGATGCGGGCAGCCACAGGAAGCCAGTGTAGGGAGCGCAGCAAAGGAGTGGTGTGGGAGAACTTGGGAAGGTTGAAAACAAGTCGAGCAGCTGCATTCTGAATCAGTTGGAGGGGACGAATGACGCTCAGTGGAAAAACCCGCTAGGAGCGAGTTGCAGTAGTCAAGGCGGGAGATGACAAGGGACTGAACGAGTATCTGGGTAGCCTGTGTGGAAAGAAATGGACGTATCCTTCTGATATTAAACAGGATAAACCGACAAGAGCGGGAAATGTTGGCAATATGAGAGGAAAAGGACAGACGATTGTCCATGGTAACCCCAAGGTTGCGAGCAGTAACTGAAGGACGGATCAGGGAGTTGTCGAGGGAGATCGCAAGGTCCAGGAGGGGGGATGAGTCAGCGGGGATGTACAGCAATTCCGTTTTACTAGGGTTGAGTTTCAGTTGGTGAGCGGTCATCCAAGATGAGATATCAGCTAGACATGCAGACATCTTAGTGGAGACATGAGTGTCTGAAGGAGGGAAGGAGAGGATGAGTTGAGTGTCATCTGCATAGCAGTGGTAAGAGAAGCCATGAGAGGATATGACCTCACCAAGAGATTTGGTATAGAGGGAGAACAGGAGTGGGCCAAGAACCGAGCCCTGAGGGACGCCAGTGAAGAGACTACGTGGGGTAGATGTGAGTCCTTTCCATGTCACTCTGTATGATCGGCCTTCGAGGTAGGATGCAAGCCATTGCCAAGCCAAACCACCAATGCCAAGACTCGTAAGGATGGATAGGAGAGTCTTGTGGTTAACCGTGTCAAATGCTGCTGATAGGTCAAGAAGGATGAGGACAGATGACAGTTTAGCTGACCTAGCAGCATGCAGCTTCTCAGTTACTGCTAAGAGGGCAGTCTCTGTGGAGTGAGCTGCTTTGAAGCCAGACTGATTAGGATCCTGGAGATTGTTCTGAGAGAGGTAAAGAGAGAGCTGGTTGTAGACTGTGCGTTCGAGGATTTTTGAAAGGAAGGAAAGAAGCGATACTGGTCGGTAGTTGCAAGTGTCCGAGGGATTTAGAGTGGGTTTTTTCAAGATAGGAATGACCCTGGCTATTTTGAATGCTGTTGGTACATGACCGGAAGTTATGGAGCCATTAATGATAGTGGTGATGAAGGGGAGAAGGTCCAGAGAGATTTTCTGGAGCAATGTGGAAGGGATTGGATCCAGTGGGCAGGTGGTAGGGTTGGAAGATGAGATGACTTTCATGATCTCATCAGCTGTAAGACTGGAAAACTGGGTCAGTAAGGGGGAAGGGAAATCCTGGGTGTGTAGTGTAGTGGATGGGGATGGAGAGAATGTCTGGCAGATTTCACCAATCCTTTCGTCAAAGAAGGTGGCAAAGTCTTCAGCAGTCAGGGAAGATGGAGCAGGAGGAGTTGGAGGGTTGAGTAGTGATGAAAAGATATTATGGAGTTTACGGGGATCATGTGAGAATAGCTCAAGTTTTTCCTTATAAAAGGCATTTTTGCCTGCAGCAACCTTAAAACTTAGAACTGCCTGTGCCCGTAAGATTTGCGTTTGGTTCCGTGGGACTCCCACCCCAATGCAAGGCTCTACTAGGGAGTAGGATGATCTGTCTCTTTTTTTCATTTAACTGTACCTTAATGGGCTTAAGTGATATGTAAAATTACACGTTCAAAGTTCCTATAACTGCATTAGTGTAATTACACTGTCCGAAAGTGGCTGTTGTCATTGTAAATCATCCTTTTTTTATTAATATATGTTTCAGCTGCTGCTCGGCAATTTTACAAGAAACTGTCTCACCTGGCCTTCAGCGACACTGTGAAAAAATGGCTGCGTTATGCTCCAGAACAACAGGGGGGCATCAGACGAACAAAACAAATTTCAGCGAATTGAATAAATGTGGGGTGGTCTAGGTATCCATGATGGTGTTGCTGAGACCACGATGTTCCTGTTTGATGTAGCATAAATTTAAATGAATCATATTTTCACTACTATACTTAAATTTCTAAAAGCTTGATGGTCCTTGTCTAGTTACATACATTTTTTATCTGGGGATTTGTAAATGATTTTACCCCTGGCATTTGCAAAGTTGCTTATAAGGGTTGGTATTTTGTTTCTCAGTATGTTATTTGGTAAATCAGCTGTATAACTTGATAATTTGATTTAAGTCTACACCTTTTTGCACATGAACACAATCATTTTGACCTTTCTCTGCCACATGTAAGATCCTCACAATTTCTGAGGTCAGAGAGCTAGCAAAGGTATTTTTGCCACAGCATTCTGGCTTTTGCTGCAGTTGCAAGCACACGCACACAGCTGAATGTGTGAAGCAATGTATTTTCTGTTGCATACTTGTTTGAATAAAAGTTAATATATTCTATCATTTTACATGTATGCTTTTTCACTACACATATTTGCAAAAGGTGATTTAAGAAAACTATGTTGCTGTATGTGAGAAATACTTGAAGTCTGCAGTGTGTCTTTCATGTAGTACAGTATAGAAGGAATGTATTTCAGCAGAAACCTCATTAGTAAAACTATTGATGTTTGAATGAATATTGATCACAAACAGTTTCAATATTAAATCAATTAAAACAGCTGAAGACTGGCTTTAGATAATGGTTGAATCAATATTGAAAGCTAACATTGTTTCAATATGAAATCAACTAAAACCCTGCGGCAGAGGGGCTTTAGATGGTGGTTGAATCAATGTTGATTTAGTGTCAGATATGGTTTAAAATCCGATGTTGATTCGACGAAGATCATAACATGCTCTTTCAATTTGGTTTCACGTCGATTCAATGTTTCTTGCTGACGGCATTTCAATGTTGATTCAATCTGATTTTGCTATCTGGGTAATTACACATTTTACTAGGGCTGGACGACTTATTGATTTCAAATCGAAATCGCGATTTGAAACAACGCGATTACCAAGTCGCAAAAATTGCGATTTAGGATATATATTATACAGCATGTCGGACCCAGGATTTAAAACTGCTGTGAGAATAGTTTTACAAATTCATGTCGTACTCACCAATCACAAGCGCTGTGCTTCTCGCGTGCCAGTCATGCTCACCAATCAGAAGTGGCCCAAGAAGGCGTATAGGCCCACAAACAGTAAACACGCAAAACCCAAGGAAAATGTTACATTTGTGGTGCGAAAAAATACTGATTCCGCTACTGAGCTATAAGTGAATTGCCTTCCTATTTCATGGTCCGAGATTGTTTCAGAAAGGTCCTATCATCAATAGAACCGGCGAGCTCCTTTTAAACATCAGCTGCAATATTCTTCAGCGTGTCATACCTTTGGTTTTTGTTAATAAGCAATAGCATTAGTATACCGCTAACCCATCAAGACAACGAGACAGTCAGTAATTCTCACAGCAGCGGAGTTGGTGACCTCCAAAAAAGCTGTAAAACCCAGAATACAGTCGTGTTTATGTCATATGTTTTTGTGCTTATTAAATTTAAGTGTTTCCAACACAACAGTAATAAAATAAAAGTCTTAAAAGAATAGATCGCTTTAATCGCTATTACAATTGGGTATAGGCACGCGGTCTTATTTAGAAAACATACAAAAAGAGACGCATATAATGTTTAATCTTTCGTTTTGTATTTGTCTGAGTAACCAAATAAAATGCAGCGTTGGCAACTTTGGTCAGCTGCATGGAGTGAGATTTTCTGTTCTCTGTTCTGCGCACACATTTACATGTATGTAAGTTTTATTACCTTGTAAATAGTCTGTAGGGTTTGCAAACTGCAGTAACGTTTTTGATGCAGCTAATTTTAAGTTCAGAATGGAATATAGATTTGCCGTAAGATTTCTTGCGTGAGAGTCTGAAAGAGTTTGCAACCATGAACACATACATTTTTTGTTTCACCTGAATTGATTTGTATAGAAAATAACCATATACAGTTGTCAAAAAACGGAAACTTTGACCATATACAAATCTTGCAGGAACAAAAAGAAAGCATTGACGAAGTGGCAGCGCAGATCGACGACGTGGAAACTTGTAGTATCATGGCAAATTCTGCCCTGTTATACACGTTAAAACAACAGACCGTGCTAGCTGACAAACTGGATGACTTAGAATCGAGATCCAGGCGTAATAACCTGCATATTTATGGAGTTTCAGAGGGTACTGAAAGTGGATCCGTGGTTGAGTTTGCCAAAAAGTTGCTGAGAACCGAACTCCAACTGGACAAGGCCCTGGATCTACAAATTCAGAGAGCTCATAGATCTCTGGCACAGAAACCAGGTCCTGCCTTGCCACCTCGGTCTATTATTGTCAACTTTCTGCAATATAGCGTAAAAGATTTTATTCTAAAAGACATGGCTAAAGAGAATAAAAGTGGGAAATAATATGCTGTACTTTGATCACGACTACACCGCCAATGTAGTACAACAACGCAAGAGCTACGCTAAGATAAAAAAGATCCTCAAAGAAAAAGGCGTCCGATTCCAGATGCCGTTTAATAAATTGTGAGTTCACTGGAATTATGCCGTAAAGACTTATAACAATGTGAGGGAAGCAGAGCTGGCCTTGCGACAGCGGGGATTTGATGTGGAAGAAACAGAGACGGCAGCTAACAGCATTTCCTTAATCGAGCGACTACAGCGTTGTGCAACATGGCAATGAGCAGGAGGGCGGGCGAGCTCGGATACCGGCAAAAGAGCGAGAGAACGGATCCTGGGATTTCAGCGAAAGATGACAGATTATCAGCGGTAGGAAGGTTTTGTCTCATTCTAGCGGATACAGAGGTTTACAATGAACACGTATTTGAAAGAAGGCTGAATTTAAATGAACATTTAAATGTGGACAGGTTGATAAATAATACATACCCAAGTTTCTAGAAACCTTGCTTTGGTTAATTTATTTAATAAAAGAGTTATATCCTTCACGATGGAAGGTAATGCCGACTAAGAGGAGACTGGACTTCAAATTGCTTAACTACTAAACCTAGTGTGAGTGGAATAAGTTCAACACTTAACTAGGTGGGGGGCCTTCCTTGGGGTAAGGCTTTCCCCTAATTTAAAGGAAGTGGGTGTGTTTCCTTCTCTTTGGAAGTTGAAATATGTTTGGGTTCTTTAAGAGAATTTATTTTGCCACCTTTAGTGTAGTGGCAAATTTGTTGTGTTTTACTTAAATAAATTTAACCACTTCTTCATATGAGCAGACTAGATGATTTTCTGACTCGTATCCACATCCATTCTAACATCCACCTCATTAACAAGCTTAATCACTGACTCCAAATCCTTGTAACCATTGATCTCTTTTATTTTCAGAAGGTTGTCATCAACAGGATCACATTCAGCCGTGAATAAGTTTCAAAATAATCAATAATGAACGAAGGGTAACAGAAGAGCGATAACGGATGAGGATTCACGGTCAAAAAGCTATATGCTTCCAAGCTGCGCATATGTCCATTTCACTACCAAAAAAACCCTCTATCACGTGCACAGCATAGGATCCACATACTGACCAATAGAAATTCAGCATCAATAATGCTACCTAAATTTCCACATTTTCAATTATCACAGGTTAACCATTATTAAGTATGCATGAAATAATATTCAAATTCGAAATATTAACAAAAATATTCAGAAAATATTTTCCTATAATTTGGCTCTAATATTTAGTGTTATTTTTCTGTTTGAATCTAATGTTTTGAAAGGTTCTTATAACAGCTTGTGGGGACAAAATGACATAAAACACATAGAAAGTAATGGAACTAGAAGAGTGTAAGTTCATGTCTTTAAATGTAAATGGATTAGGTAACCCTATCAAAAGAGCAAAAAGTCATGGCCAAACTAAAAAGGGAAAAAAATGCATGTAATGTTCCTGCAAGAAACACATCTGTCACTACAGGAACACGAAAAATTGAAAAAATTTGGGTTTAAAAATACATTTTATAATTCGTATGCACACAGTCATAGGAGAGGGGTGGCAATATTGATAGCTAATAGAATCAAATTTGAAAAATGTAAGGAAATCAAAGACAGAGAGGAAAGATATGTTATTGTGTTAGGAAACATTGAAAACAATCTAGTGATGCTGGTAAATATATATGCATCGCCTGAAAGCATTTTTTCAGGTCTTTGTTTGATATCATTGCTTTGGAAGCCAAAGGTATATGTATATATGGAGGTGATTTCAATGTGATAATGAACCAGGTGCTTGACACAACTAGCCTGAAAAACACTAAACCTCAATTGACTAAGTTAATCAACATAGCTTGTGAGGAGACTGGTCTTGTTGAGGTATGCCGACCCACTTGAAAGGAACTATACGCACTATTCAGCGCCACACTCTGTCTATTCAAAAATTGACTATTTTCTTATGTTGAAGAAAGACTGTTATAGAGTGAAAGAATGTAGAACTGGAACAGCTGAGATTTTTGACCATAATGCAATATATTTAACAGTTGCGTTAAATAGGAGGAAGAGGAATTTGAACAGGAGGTTGAGTGTGGGATATATTAAATAATCCAGTTACTGTGGAGCAAATTAAAGGAGAAATTAAAAGATACTTAGAGGAAAATGACAATGGGGATGTCCCAGCTATCACGCCTACAGGAGCAGTGGCGGACAGGTGCAACGTGTCAGCAACTCATTAACAGCCATTTAAACGAAGGGCTAAGCCAAACCACAATCGCGAAGTATTGTGCTGATGTTTAGAAGCCTTACCGAGCATTTTTCTGTCCTCCGTCTTACCTGTTCACCCCATGTACGATCCTTATGAAGAACAGGATTCCAAAGCAATGCCAGCTGCCAGGAGATAAGCAGCTGAGAAAAGAAGGGAGAGGGGCTTCAGTGACAGTGGTCCGGAGGGTGCCTGGGCTGGCAGTGACGAAATGGTTTGATAATAAGCCAGTTCTGATGGCCTCCACTGTCTATGGGAGAGATTCAGAGTCCATATCTGTAGCAGATGGTCCAACAAAGACAAACGTCATGTCCAGGTGAGACGGCCAGCAGTAATCAGGGAATATAATGACAACATGGGTGGCGTAGACCTCTGTGACCGAATGCTGAGTTTCTACCGAATGACAACCAGGACCAAGAAGTGGACATCACGTGTGATGATGCATTTCTTTGATGTTGCCATCACAAACGCTTGGATTCAGTACAAGTCCAACAGTAAAGCGCTGAATTGACCAGCTAAGAACACACAGCAGTACTTGGACTTCAAATTACACCTGGCTGAAGAGCTGCTGGATAGTCCTTCATTTGATGACACCAGTGAAGACAGTGAGGAAGAGTATCAGCCACCAACCAAAACAAGGATCCCACAACCAGAGCCATCTGTACGCAGACTAGGAGCAAGGCATATGCCAGAGATGATGGACATAAAACATGCAGAAAGATGCAGGAACAAGGGCTGCAATGGAAAAACATACATGAGGTGCACCAAATGCAAGATGTTCCTCTGCATTACCAAAAAGAAAACATGCTTTATGGATTATCACAGCCAAAAAGAAGAAATGCAGAACTACTTTTGTTCTATGACTTACTGAACTTGTTGCTTGTATTTAGTTTGCGCTTGTTGGTGTCTATCTAAAAAAGTCAGAAAACGCTTCGTTTTCCATTTGCCTGGAGGTAGGTTGGGTTATAGGTGTGCTGTCTGTTATTGGCCTGGTACATCGCTAAGACCACGCCCCCCACCTGATCGCTGTAGTTTCGGCTCTCTCCTGACCGTGGGGGCACATGAGAGTTTCTTTGTAAATTATTTATGAATTAAAGCAGTCTGAACTAAGATGACATTTAATTATACTTCAAAATAAATAAATAGATAAGTAAATAAAATGTCTTGGCCTTTGACCATAAAATGTTTAATTTGATTTAGCATATTTCTCTTAAAACATATTGCAGTACTGGTGAGGTACATGGCTCTGCATTGCGGAGCCCAGTAACAGTTCAAAAGCATGCTAGGAAAACTGTCATTTATTCCAGTCAATTATTGTTGATAGTTGTTGTGTTCCCGATTGTCGTGTGTGCCCTTGCCTCTGTCATATGTGATCCCTGTCAGATCCTTGCGTGTCTTTAGCCGGTGTGTGGATTACCCACCGTGTGTACCTTACTGTCCGGCGTCTGACCTCCCTGTGTTTCCCAATTACACTCACCTAAAGGATTATTAGGAACACCATACTAATACGGTGTTTGACCCCCTTTCGCCTTCAGAACTGCCTTAATTCTACGTGGCATTGATTCAACAAGGTGCTGAAAGCATTCTTTAGAAATGTTGGCCCATATTGATAGGATAGCATCTTGCAGTTGATGGAGATTTGTGGGATGCACATCCAGGGCACGAAGCTCCCGTTCCACCACATCCCAAAGATGCTCTATTGGGTTGAGATCTGGTGACTGTGGGGGCCATTGTAGTACAGTGAACTCATTGTCATGTTCAAGAAACCAATTTGAAATGATTCGAGCTTTGTGACATGGTGCATTATCCTGCTGGAAGTAGCCATCAGAGGATGGGTACATGGTGGTCATAAAGGGATGGACATGGTCAGAAACAATGCTCAGGTAGGCCGTGGCATTTAACTCTCTGGGGTCGAGTATGTCGTCGGCGACATCGCGTACTTTTCGCGTCTATTTCAGTTTATATCTCGCTGAAATCTTAATGTAGAATCATGAAAAAAACGCTGGATAAATCCGTAATCTGTCTTCTTTTGAAAACGTCCATTGTCGGAAGTATTAAAGTTTTTTTAATTAGGTTAAATCGGCAAAAAAGTAAACCTTGTCATCTTACTTTGTTTTACCTGCATCGGGGGCGTGTATACCGCTCTCACCTGAAGATCGCTATTCACATTCTAAATAGCCGCATTAGCGCGTATTCAAATCGCATTCGCATGGTAATTTGATTAACAGCGCAACGGTGAAACACGATCCAGATACATCCCCTTCAGCGCCATAAAAGGGGGTTGGGGACGTGGCCAGGTGACAATGGCACATGAAAGTTGCTACATATTCAATGAAAGGAGCCAGAAATAGTTACATGAGTTAGGTTTTTCTTATTTATTTATCCAAATGAATGTTGCAACTACACCATTTAGTCATCTTCATGTAGCCAAGACTTTGGTGATCAGATATCTGGGATCAAAACAAACTGCCAGCATTGCTTACTATGTACTTTTATAATGTTTCTGCAAGTGTTCCAAACTGCATTTTGCAATGTCTATACTTTGAATGTCAAATTACAAACTTCACATAAATTTGACATATTTACAAAGTACACTAAGATTAAGATGAGTTTGTTGCCAAACCAAATATATAAGAAATAATTTATTTGTCATGAATTAAGTTTATGATATTTGAAGAAATGTGTGATCATGCCCCAGTCAGTGAAAGTGTGTTTCCTACCCCTAGGCTCCAGAGGGTTAAACGATGCCCATTTGGCACTAAGGGGCCTAAAGTGTGCCAAGAAAACACCCCCCACACCATTACACCACCACCAGCCTGCACAGTGGTAACAAGGCATGATGGATCCATGTTCTCATTCTGTTTACACCAAATTCTGACTACCATTTGAATGTCTCAACAGAAATCGAGACTCATCAGACCAGGCAACATTTTTCCAGTCTTCAACTGTCCAATTTTGGTGAGCTCGTGCAAATTGTAGCCTCTTTTTCCTATTTGTAGTGGAGATGAGTGGTACCCGGTGGGGTCTTCTGCTGTTGTAGCCCATCCACCTCAAGGTTGTGCATGTTGTGGCTTCACAAATGCTTTGCTGCATACCTGTACCTCGGTTGTAACGAGTGGTTATTTCAGTCAAAGTTGCTCTTCTATCAGCTTGAATCAGTCGGCCCATTCTCCTCTGATCTCTAACATCAACAAGGCATTTTCGCCCACAGGACTGCCGCATACTGGATGTTTTTCCCTTTGCACACCATTCTTTGTAAACCCTAGAAATGGTTGTGCGTGAAAATCCCAGTAACTGAGCAGATTGTGAAATACTCAGACCAGCCCGTCTGGCACCAACAACCATGCCACGCTCAAAATTGCTTAAATCACCTTTCTTTCCCATTCTGACATTCAGTTGGCAGTTCAGGAGATTGTCTTGACCAGGACCACACCCCTAAATGCATTGAAGCAACTGCCATGTGATTGGTTGATTAGATAATTGCATTAATGAGAAATTGAACAGGTGTTCCTAATAATCCTTTAGGTGAGTGTATATGCAGTTTGGTGGTTATTTGGTACCTGTGTTAGTCCTTTTAAAAGTTTAATAAAAAGGCATTATTTTTCCGTTAACTGTTTAGAGCTAGGTTGCTGGATCAGGAAGCTTAAGAACATAAGAACATAAGAACTATACAAACGAGAGGAGGCCATTCGGCCCATCGAGCTCGCTTGGGGAGAACTTAACTAATAGCTCAGAGTTGTTAAAATCTTATCTAGCTCTGATTTAAAGGAACCCAAGGATTCAGCTTGCACTACGTTATCAGGAAGACTATTCCATACTCTGACTACACGCTGTGTAAAGAAGTGCTTCCTTAAATCCAGTTTGAAATGTTCTCCCGCTAATTTCCACCTATGGCCACGAGTTCTTGTATTTGAACTAATGCTGAAGTAACTATTCGGTTGAACAGCATCCAAACCTGTTAGAATCTTATAGACCTGGATCATGTCCCCCCTCAGTCTCCTTTGCTTGAGGCTGAACAGATTTAGCTCAAATAACCTTTCCTCGTATGACATTCCTCTAAGACCAGGAATCATTCTTGTGGCCCTACGCTGCACCTTTTCTAAGGCCGCTATGTCCTTTTTAAGATATGGTGACCAAACCTGTACACAATATTCTAGGTGAGGTCTCACCAAGGAATTGTATAATCTTAGCATTACCTCCCTTGACTTAAACTCCACACACCTGGAGATGTACCCCAACATCCTATTGGCCTTTTTTATTGCTTCCCCACACTGGCGAGAATGAGACATGGAAGCATCAACATACACACCAAGGTCTTTCTCATAATCAGCTACCTTTATTTCAGTAGGTCCCATAAAATACCTGTACTTTATATTTCTGCTCCCTACATGGAGTACCTTACATTTGTCTATGTTAAATTTCATCTGCCAGGTGTCAGCCCAGTCACTAATTAAATTAAGATCCCGCTGTAGCTGCTGAGCCGCTAGTTCAGTATCTGCTACACCACCCACCTTGGTGTCATCTGCAAATTTCACCAGTTTACTGTATATATTGGTGTCTATATCATTTATGTAAATTAGGAACAAAAGTGGTCCTAAAATTGAACCCTGCGGTACCCCACTATGAACGCAGGCCCACTGTGACATCGAGCCTCTTATAACTACTCGCTGCTTCCTATCCGTTAACCAGTTATCAATCCAAGTCGCTACAGTTCCTAAAATACCTGTCGCTTTGAGTTTAAGTGAGAGCCTCTTGTGGGGAACAACATCAAAAGCCTTTTGGAAATCTAAATAGATGACATCATAGGCCTTCTTATCATCAACTTCCTGAGTAGCTTCCTCAAAAAACTCCAACAGATTTGTTAAACAGGATCTACCTCTCCTAAATCCATGCTGGCTATCCCTCAAAATGTTATTTGAGTCCAGGTAATCTACCATTTTCTCTTTGATTATAGCCTCCATAACTTTACCAGTTATACAAGTTAGACTGATTGGCCTATAGTTTGACAAATTACTTCTATCCCCTTTTTTGAAAATGGGCGTTATGTTGGCATGCTTCCAATCAGAAGGTACCACACCTTCAGATAAGGATTTTTGAAACAGTAATGTTAAGGGTCGGCAAATAATATCCCTCATCTCTTTTAACACTATAGGTAAGATGCCATCAGGGCCCTGTGATTTATTTATTTTGAGCTTAGCTAGGCTTTGCAAAACATCAGCTTCAGTTATATATATATTAGTTATAGACGATGTTGAATTAGTAATAAGAACTGGTAAGTTACTAGTGTCCTCGACAGTGAATACCCGTGCAAAACTATCATTGAACTCATTTACTATGTCAATGTCGTTTTCAATTATAAGACCCTTACTATCCTGCAGATTAGTAATTTCAGCTTTTAGAGCTCTTTTAGAGTTAAAATACTGGAAGAAACTTTTAACGTCATCCTTAGCCTCCAATGCGATCTTCCTTTCGACATTCCTTTTAGCTCGTCTAATGTCATTTTTTAATTCAGCCTGTAGATTTAGATACTCTTGCTTTATTATGTCATCATCAGTTATTTTCCATCTCTGGAACAAAGCCCTTTTCCTCCTTACTTTATACTTTATGTCCCTATTAAACCACCTAGGTTGCAATTTCCTAGATTTATTCTTGCTAGAAACAGGTATGAAGTCCTCTTGTACTTGCAATAATGTGCTTTTAAAAAATTCCCATGCCTCTTCAACAGTTTTGTTATTTAACTCCATCCAGTTCACGGTTTCTAGTTTTAATCTCATACAATTGAAGTTAGCCTTCCTAACATTATATATTTTTGATTTGGACTTTGCTCTTCGGGCACTAAACTTAACCTCAAATTTAACCATGTTATGATCGCTACTGTCAAGTGGTTCTAAAACATCTAATTTACCAATCCTGTCCTGGTTATTAGACAAAACAAGATCAAGAATGGCATCTCCCCTGGTAGGGGTGTTAACAAACTGAGTAAAAAAACAATCCTGTACTAGCTTGAACTAACACAGGGCATCAAATTAAAGATAAACGATGTTTATCCTTTATGATGTTACTTAGTGATTATAAATGTGGTTTGTCTAGATTATGTGTAATATAATTAGGTCTGCAATTAAATACATGTCTTTACAGCAAAATTCCTAATGCTATCGATTTTTCAAGGTAATAATTGTTAAAATCATGCCAGTTAAGCAAACATGTTGCAAGGGAGCTTAACCCCCTGGGGTCTGAGGCCTCTATTCCACTTTCGGGGTAGTCTGACATGCCTTGACATTTTAAAATATTTCACCTATCTAAAAAACATTTATCCCAAAGTGATACATTTGCTTTTATTCAGCACAAACTCAGCACCAATAATCTGAGACCTCTTAGAATGTTATTATTCTATTTTTTGTTAAAATCAACTTTAAACATATACTTTTCAAAAACCTATTTTCAGACATGCTGAGAAATTGTAAAAAATCACATTATAGACATTTCTAGGTAAGACTTTTGAGCTCTGAAACTTATAGACACAGGGGTTGGCTACACATAGGTGAAAGTGACATTCTGAAATTTTATGTAGTTTGATTACTAAAGTGTTAGTACTTTAGAGTGACACTCTTTTTCTCAAAGTCAGTGGCCTTCAAAATGAATATTGATGAGATAGGTGTCCTCACACCTGTAGTAATTTTTTGTAATTTTCTTAAGGAGTTCGCTGATTTTTTAACTAACCTGGTGGTCAGTACTGACAAAGCTGTTATTGTGGGTGATTTTAACATTCATATGGAGAAAGATAGTGATCCTTTAAAAATAGCGTTTACAGCTATTCTTGACACTCTAGGTGTATGTCAGAATGTAGTCGGGCCTACTCATGCCTGTAACCATACCCTTGATTTGATTATTAGTCATGGCATCTTGGTGGAACATGTATCTATTATGCCTCAGAGTCCCCTTCTCTCTGATCATTACTTGTTAACGTTTGAAATCCAGTATAGCCTCCCGTTGACCGCAGCTCCAAAGTACAGAATCAGACGTTCCATTGCCTCACTAACTACAACAACATTTATGAAACAACTTCCACAGTCCTTCAGCCTTACATCTGAAGCATCGTGTATAAATGAACTTGAACAGGCGACTGCAAACATGGATAAATCCCTTCGTAGCACACTAGATCTTGTAGCTCCACTTAAGAAAATAAAGCATAGAGATAAGAAACCTGCCCCCTGGTACTCTGATCATACACGTGAACTCAAACAGGCATCACGCAAGCTAGAGCGCAAATGGCGCTCAACTAAACTAGAAGTTTTCAAATCTGCATGGAAAGAGAGCCTGTCTAAATACAGACAAGCACTAGTGTCTGCTAGGTCTGTGTATCTCTCCAGATTAATAGACGGGAACAAAAACAATTCAAAATTCCTATTTGAATCCGTGGCTAGGTTAACACAGAATTCTCCATTAAACTCGCAAGTCCCACAATCTCTTAAGAGTAATGACTTTATTACATTCTTTAATGGTAAAATAACTAAGATTAGACAGACCATCCAGTGCACATCCTTAGCTACCTATGACTGCCAGACTCCTGCTAGTCTTATGCCTATCAATAATGAGACTTTTGAATCTTTCATTCCTATAAAACACCCAGAACTCCTGAGCTTAATTTCCTCCTGTAAATCCTCTACAAGCCTCATAGACCCAATTCCTACAAAATTTTTAAGGAAATCGCACCACAGATTAGCAATACCCTGTTAAATGTGTTAAACTCTTCTCTTAAGCTTGGATATGTTCCTAAACCTTTTAAATTGGCTGTTATTAGACCCATTCTAAAGAAACCAAATCTTGACCCTAGTGTTTTAGGAAACTATAGACCAATCTCAAATCTTCCTTTCATTTCAAAGATCATGGAAAAGGTTGTAGTTCGTCAGTTGTCTACTTTCCTACAAAAAAATAATAATAATGAATTATATCAGTCTGGCTTTAGACCAAACCATAGCACAGAAACTGCTCTAGTCAAAGTAATGAATGATTTACTTATGGCTTCTGACCGTGGCTTGATATCGCTGTTGGTATTACTGGATTTAACTGCAGCATTTGATACTGTGGACCATAATATCCTCTTGGACCGGTTAGAAGGTGTAGTTGGCATTACAGGGACAGCACTCTCTTGGTTCCGCTCATATTTAACTGATCGCTATCAGTATGCACATGTGAACAACGAATCATCCAAGGCCACCAAAGTCACATACGGTGTCCCACAGGGATCAGTACTGGGCCCACTACTGTTTGCACTATACATGCTACCGCTTGGTAACATTATTAGAAAACATGGTGTTGGGTTTCATTGTTATGCAGATGATACACAGTTATATATATCTGTTAACCCTGATGATACATCACTCCTATCTCGGTTAGAAGATTGTCTGTTAGATATTCGGTGCTGGATGGCAAAAAAATTTCTAATGTTAAACACAGAAAAAACAGAAGTACTGGTGATTGGTCCCAAGGCTGCAAGAAATAAGTTTCACCACCTCAGCATTAGTGGCCTTCCTACACAACCTAACACAGTGGTTAGAAATCTTGGTCTTCTAGTAGATTCAGATCTATGTTTTGATGCAAACATAAGAAGTATTACTAGAACTGCGTTTTATCATCTACGAAACATAGCCAAGCTTCGTAAGATGCTCTCACTTCGTGATGCAGAAAAATTAATACATGCCTACCATAACTACCAGACTAGACTACTGTAATGCCCTCCTTTCTGGTTGCCCGTCTGGTTCCTTAAATAAACTTCAGCTGGTACAAAATGCGGCAGCCAGAGTTCTCACAAACACTAAAAAATTTGATCACATCACACCAGTCTTATCCTCCCTTCATTGGTTACCAGTTAAGTCTCGGATTGACTATAAAATACTGCTGTTAACCTATAAAGCACTGAATGGCCTTGCACCAGACTACCTTAATAATCTGCTGACCACATACAATCCCCCACGCTTGCTTCGATCTCAAGGTGCGGGATATCTGTTAGTACCTAGGGTAGAAAGATCTACGGCAGGCTGCAGAGCTTTCTCCTATAGAGCTCCTCAGCTGTGGAACGGTCTTCCACCGGATGTGCGGGTTTCAGGCTCACTTTCAATATTCAAGTCTAGACTAAAAACACACCTATTTAGTTTAGCTTATAGGGACACTAGTTCTAGCTCTAGCTAGCTTCTCACTCCCAGTTAAACCTATAGTGTGAGGTGTAGAGCTGGGTGGGGATCGGTGCCATTGGCTTTGGATAAACTGAATTGACAGTGCTGTCACTCTAGCTTCACAATTGCTTGTGGGATTGGAGTGCTGACATTTCAGGGACTCCCCATGCCTGCATTCCCACCTGCCTCTCCCTCCTACTTATGCTGCCATAGCCATATCTGCCGGAGCATTGCACTTCATATTGCACTCATCTAACTTTCAGCACTGCCTATAGTCTCCCTTACTTTGACTAATTGCATTTATTTCCACCACCTTCTCCTGGGTGGTGCTACCTGGAGCTTTCAATCTATCAAGATGTCCAGCACACCCTGCAACATGTGACGTCGCCACTGCCAATGACGACCGTGCATCCAGCTCGCCGTTCTGCCAGTGTCATCTTCCTTGTATGACCCGCTCCCTGCCTTCTGGCTGCCTGGCGATTGGAGGAAGTGTTGGCACCGGCTTGTCATCTCCCCCCTGCTCCCCGTTTGTGTTTCAGACTAAACTGTATTTGACTCTCCCTGCCGGCCCCTGGAGGATGGGCTCCCCCTTTGAGTCTGGTCCCTCCCAAGGTTTCTTCCTTCTAGGGAGTTTTTCCTTGCCACTGTCGCCTATGGCTTACTCACTGGGGGCTTTGGGTGGGGATGCTGTAAAGCGCTTTGGGACAATGTAATGTTGTGATAATGCGCTATACAAAAATAAATTTGTTGTTGTTGTTGTTGTTGTAGTAGTTTGCATGCTGTCAATGGCCCATCAGTCTGGAATGTCACTGCACCCCACACCCATCACTTTGGAAAGGCAGTTTGAAACGCAAGAAAAGTACCAGTTTATTGGTAGATGGAATGAAAAATGAAAAACTGTTACTATATAAATATAGAAAGCGATAAATATGATGCATTGACTATTATTAACGCTCTGGGGACGAGGGCATCGTCGACCGCGTATCTTTCTCGTGTATTTCAGTTTATATCTCACTGAAATCATTATGTAAAATCATGAAAAAAACACTGACTAAATCCGTTATCTGTCTTCTTTTCAAAACTTCCATTGTCAGAAGTATTAAAGTTTTTAAAATTAGGTTAAATAGGCAAAAAAGCAAGTCGTGTCACCTTTCTTTGTTTTACTTGTATCGCGAGTGTTTAGGACCGCTCTCAGCGGAAGATCGCTATTCACGTTCTAAATACGCTGCGTTTGAATCGGTGACCACGTGATTGCAGGCACACGGGCTTAGCCCACTGAGACATGAACGCAGGTATGAGCTTCGCTGCTGAAAGTGGCAACACTGGCGCAAAGCTTCAGCGGCAGAGACGTATCCGTGTGCTATATTGTAGCCGATCAGTGTAAACACTACCCAGACATGTGCTCTTGTTTATTTCGGTCACAATGGGCGTATTCACATATTTCTTTACCCAATACTAACTGTCGGATTATCATGTTATTATCATGCGAATAGTGCAATTTGCAAGTGGGTGGGCGATCAGAGCCGCTTCAAGACGCAGACGCTTAAGTCAGTCACTCTTGTTCTTTCAATTCGTATCACAAAGCTGTAAAAATATATTTAGTTTCTACCTATATATATTTGAAAAGTAGACCGTCCAAGGTTTCAGAGAGTATTTTTAAAATGTGTATATGACAAAAACTCGCGGAGTTATTTAGACGGTTTTGCGAAATTTTTGTCAGATCCCGCCGGCGGGACCGCCGACCCCAGGGGGTTAATACACACGGGGGAGGGGGGGCCTTCATGGTGGTGACCTCACAATGTACACAAACATTTATATCTTAGAAACTAAAGCAGCACAAACAACTTTGGTGGCATAAACCGGCACAAACAACTGTTTAGTTAAAATCTGAAATATGTGCTCGATATACAGTATTGTACTGTACCATAAAAATCTTCAAAGTGTCTTTGCACTGAGGTAAGCTATATGGCAGCAATTCCACTATCTACACACTATGTTGCATGCATGCTTGCATAGGCCTACAACTTTGGAAAGACAATCAGTGACTGCAGCTGTGGTGGAATAGTAGTAACGTCACATGTAGCATATTGGCACACTGATGCTGTTTCTTAAATATAGCCTACATAGAGTATTACATATACCTACAGTGCATAATGCCAAATGCAAATAGTCTTCATTGGCTATAGACACCTGGGCCCGTATTCACAAAGCTTCTTAGAATGCTCTCAGAGAGCTCCTATCTTAGCCTAAAAAGTCATAGCTGGGAGTCTTAGACTAAAAGTGACTTAGAAAACTTCTTAGAGCAACTCTGAGTAAGGAAAGTACAAAAACCTTTATCTTAGTGAGGAGGTGTGGTCGACTCCGTTACTAGGGATGATGCAGCAATTCAAGGACTGTGATTGGTTGATAACAAAAAAAAATCTGTAAAGGTCTTAAAATGGACTCTTGGTAAAAATAGAATATATGATAATAGAATAGACAGTGAAATCATAATGTTTGTATATAAAGAAATTGTACACTCACCTAAAGGATTATTAGGAACACCATACTAATACGGTGTTTGACCCCCTTTCGCCTTCAGAACTGCCTTAATTCTACGTGGCATTGATTCAACAAGGTGCTGAAAGCATTCTTTAGAAATGTTGGCCCATATTGATAGGATAGCATCTTACAGAATCAGTTGATGGAGATTTGTGGGATGCACATCCAGGGCACGAAGCTCCCGTTCCACCACATCCCAAAGATGCTCTATTGGGTTGAGATCTGGTGACTGTGGGGGCCATTTTAGTACAGTGAACTCATTGTCATGTTCAAGAAACCAATTTGAAATTATTCGAGCTTTGTGACATGGTGCATTATCCTGCTGGAAGTAGCCATCAGAGGATGGGTACATGGTGGTCATAAAGGGATGGACATCGTCAGAAACAATGCTCAGGTAGGCCGTGGCATTTAAACGATGCCCATTTGGCACTAAGGGGCCTAAAGTGTGCCAAGAAAACATCCCCCACACCATTACACCACCATCACCAGCCTGCACAGTGGTAACAAGGCATGATGGATCCATGTTCTCATTCTGTTTACGCCAAATTCTGACTCTACCATTTGAATGTCTCAACAGAAATCGAGACTCATCAGACCAGGCAACATTTTTCCAGTCTTCAACTGTCCAATTTTGGTGAGCTCGTGCAAATTGTAGCCTCTTTTTCCTATTTGTAGTGGAGATGAGTGGTACCCGGTGGGGTCTTCTGCTGTTGTAGCCCATCCGCCTCAAGGTTGTGCGTGTTGTGGCTTCACAAATGCTTTGCTGCATACCTCGGTTGTAAAGAGTGGTTATTTCAGTCAAAGTTGCTCTTCTATCAGCTTGAAACAGTCGGCCCATTCTCCTCTGACCTCTAGCATCAACAAGGCATTTTCCCCTACGGGACTGCCGCATACTGGATGTTTTTCCCTTTGCACACCATTCTTTGTAAACCCTAGAAATGGTTGTGCGTGAAAATCCCAGTAACTGAGCAGATTGTGAAATACTCAGACCGGCCCGTCTGGCACCAACAACCATGCCCCCTCAAAATTGCTTAAATCACCTTTCTTTCCCATTCGACATTCAGTTTGGAGTTCAGGAGATTGTCTTGACTAGGACCACACCCCTAAATGCATTGAAGCAACTGCCATGTGATTGGTTGATTAGATAATTGCATTAATGAGAAATTGAACAGGTGTTCCTAATAATCCTTTAGGTGAGTGTATATATTGGTATGTAGCCTCTCTTGTTTCTAATGAAGATTATGCAGTAGTATTGTACAAGTAAAGAACACATACATGAATACTGTAATATAGAATGCATGTTTCATTTTTACTGTATAGTATTAGCCTACTGTATATACAATATACATAAAAACTTTGAAGTGCTGTATATATACAGTATGGGTGTTACAGTATTTTGGTTACATACAGTTGCAAGAAAAAGTATGTTGGAATCATATGGATTTCTGCACAAATTGGTCATAAAATGTCATCTGATCTTCCTCTAAGTCACAACAATAGACAAACACAGTCTGCTTAAACTAATACCATACAAATAATTATATGTTTTCATGTTTTTATTGAACACACCATGTAAACATTAACAGTGCAGGTGGAAAAAGTATGTGAACTCTTGAAGTTAATAACTGGTTGACCCTCCTTTGGCAGCAATAACCTCAACCAAACGTTTCCTGTAGTTGCAGATCAGACCTGCACAACGGTCAGGAGTAATTCTTGACCATTCCTCTTTACAGAACTGTTTCGGTTCAGCAATATTCTTGGGATGTCTGGCGTGAATCGCTTTCTTGAGGTCATGCCACAGCATCTCAATTGGGTTGAGGTCAGGACTCTGACTGGGACACTCCAGAAGGCATATTTTCTTCTGTTGAAGCAATTCTGTTGTTGATTTACTTCTATGCTTTGAGTCGTTGTCCTGTTGCATCACCCATCTTCTGTTGAGCTTCAGTTGGTGGACAGATGGCCTTAAGTTCTCCTGCAAAAGTCCTTGATAAACTTGGGAATTCATTTTTCCTTCGATTATAGCAATCTGTCCAGGCCCTGACGCAGCAAAGCAGCCCCAAATCATGATGCCCCCTCCACCATACTTCACAGTTGGGATAAGGTTTAGATGTTGGTGTGCTGTGCCTCTTTCTCCACACATAGTGTTGTGTGGGTCTTCCAAACAACTCAACTTCGGTTTCATCTGTCCACAGAATATGGGCCGTGGGGTTTCTGGCTCGTGCTCGCCGGTGGGGGGCGCCCGATGGCTCCCCCCTCTGCCTCCTTGGGCGGACGCACAGCCCTCCAGTGGCGGGGTGCCTGGCCGCTGGGGGGCGGCTGGGTCCATGATCGCTCGGGGCTCTCCTGGCCGTCTGGGGGGCCCCGGGGCGGCGTTGTTGTGGTCTCGCACACTCATTGGGAATCATTCCATGTTAACCTGCACATTCATACATACACTCACAACACACAAACATACACACATACACACATGCGCACACACACACGTACATATGCACACGCACACACATACACATACTTTCACATCCACACACATACATATAGAATGCGCACACACATACGCATGCACGTGCGGGCGCACACAGACACATGCACACACAAGAGACAGGGTCGGGTCCCTCCTTGCCACCTTCAGCATTCCCTCTGACTCCTCCCTCGCTATCACTGAGGGTCCCTCCTACTCCGGCCTCGCGATCGCCTGCTGCCCCTGCGGCTTCTGCCTCTCACCACCCGGGGTGCCCTCCAGCTCCCCATTTCCCCCTGCCCTTTGCTTCCTGGCCCCCTGCCTTTGTGCCACCTGTGTTTGCTCCCCGTCCCTCTGTGCCTTTGTTCCCTTCTGGTCCCTTTGTGCCTCCTGTGGGTTTGTCCCCTGGTTTTGTCCCTCCATTGTCCCCTTTAGTGTTCCCTGGTCCTGTGTTTCCATCGTTGGTGCCCCTATGTTTGTCCCAGTTCCCCGTGGTTTGTTGTTTGTTGTCTGAGGTGTTCTCCTTGTGTCTGTTTTGTGTGTCCATTCTGTTCCCCGTGGTACGTTGATGTTTTTGCTTTTGTTCTCCCAGGTGCTGTTGTGTCCCTGGTCCCCGTAGCTTCGCTCCCCTTAGGCGTGCCCAGAGTGCGCACTTTTTGGGGGGGGGGGGGGGTCCTGTCCTGCCCTGATTATCCGCTCTTTCTGTGTGCCACGCCCCCTCGTGTGGATTCCCCGTGTTTACTTGCTGTCATTAGTTTAATGTATTTAAGTCTGCGTTAGGTATGTTTTCCCCAGTCCAGTCATTGAACCTAACGTCCGTCTTGTGATGATCCTTGGTGTTTTCCTAATAAACCCTCATTCCCCAACTCTCCGTCTCCCTGTTCCTGCTTCCCCAGTTACGAGGCGACATCATTATTCATTTTCAAGGTTATCTAGTATACAGTGACCCCCACCTATCGCGTAAGTTACGTTCCAGACCTATGAGCGATATGTAAAAATCTACCATATAGAAAGACTGTATAAACATTTTTTTTTATAGTTTAAGCATTAAAATATCCCTCCCAAATGCTTCAAACACATGTAAACGTATTAAAACACACTTTGCAAACACATATGACATGTGGATGTTGGGCTAAGGATATTAGTAACACATCTCTCTCTCTTTGTATATGTGATGGAATATGTAAAAATAAAAACATTTTAAGCTCAGTAAGGGTAAGATTGGGAGCCATCATAGGGCTTAAAACAAAACAAAAAGTTCACAAAAAGTTTGTTCACAACAATCGGACCACAAGCAAGGTACGCAGAGAACTGTGATGCGTCGGGAAAAAATCTGTGATACAGTGGGGGTGCGATAGCTGAACTGCAATATAGCAGGGGATCACTATACGTGTAAAAAAGTTTACCTCTGCTGCTTTTGTATGAGCGCTGCATGTGTTGTCCGAGATAATCATTTTCATCTTTGCCGTTTAAATCACTCCTAGACAGGTTCATGAGAAATTTATATTGAACTCCTTTTTTTGTTTCCAATATTTCTTACAACAGTATCACATTGCATTATTTGAAAAATTTCCAATACCATGCTGTCACAGTATATTATACAAAATACTTTATTTCTTGTTATGCTATCCTGTTATGCTATCTTATTGTATCTGTTCATCTGAACAGATCGCAATTAAAGCTTGTGTCACTTCATTTGTCCACACATCCATTATTATCAATATTATTTTTTATGTCTGTGACAAAATAAGTCAATCGGAAAAAGCCCAATACTAACAAGCTGACAGAAGCCTTATTACCACCTATCGTAGCAGAATCATGCATGTATACTGGGACAAGGACAGTAGTCTGATTAAATGTAGTCGAGCTATAACTGTAGCTCGACTAAGCTGTGCATGTAAATATAGTGAGTGTCACTGCCCCCACACCCATCACTTTGGAAAGTCAATATGAATTGTAAGAAAAGAAGACACAATAAAAGCCTTATTACAGTTTATTTTACATGCAATGGATAAAGTAAATGTCACAAAATAAGTGAGTAAGTGGATAAAGTAACAATACAACATAAGTATGGAAATGGAATGTTACAAATCAGGTGAGTAAATGATTAATGTAACTACAGCATAAGTAAATAAAGGGCATGGTATTGTGATACAGTTTTTACAATCTGTTGCACAGGCAGAGAAGTTTCAAACTACTTCCATGCAAGTTGATTTATGAGTAAGTCTTTATGAGTTTAACGCTCTGAACCTAATACAATGGTGATGCATAAAATAGTTCTTCTGTGAGACAAAGCGATACACTGATGCATAAAAAAGTTAATATTACTGCATAGAATTCTAACCAGGATGCGTAAGGACCTGCCTTGTTCCGGGTATTGTACCAAAAAAGTCCCCTTTGGGGGTATTTCCCATTTATGCTGCCTTCTGGGGTTCTTTCCACCTTCCCTCACCTAGGAACACGACACCAAGCCCAACTGCCCTAACAATAAGCCTGATAATCTAGCTCACTTAGTACACCTAGCAACTCCTCTGTCTCCCCATTAACTTTCCATGCCAGTCCCTGACAAGTAAATGATTGTACATTTGTCCATAAATGATTGCAGACTGGTGTCAATCTAATAAATGTAACCAACATAGTCATGGCTGCTTAGATTCCTGTAAATCACATGAGAAAAAGGGGAGGTCTTACAAGCTGTGTCTTTACAAAGTGCCAGTAAAAAGCCTCAGTCTCATTTTTCCCTCTATAAAGGCAGCACTGTCTGTTATATTTCAACACATACACCCATGGTACAACTGCGGAATTGGTGTTTTTCTGTTCTACTCTAAAAAAGTGTATTCTGTTCCAATGCATCAAACAGTGGATTTTGTACTTCTATATTTACATAGGTCAGCCAGATGAACACATACAAACCAGACCACATCAAAGCCAAGGTAAGCATATGATTCATATGGGTTTAAGTTATTGAATGTACAGTTTTTACAATTATTTCATTTACATCTACATTTATGCCCAGCATTTACAGAATTATAAAAGGTATAACGAATTAAGTCAAGTTTAACTGCACATATTTCACAATTGCAGAAAAGCTTACTTTTTGTGAAGATAGAGGAAAATAGCCAGTGGTCTTTCCCCCTATGGTGCTTGTGTTTTGTTTAATTATATTGCTTTTTGCTTTCTTGTAACAACTAATGCTATATGCTTAGCTTCATATCTACCATTTCTCCATATCATTTGACTGTTGTTATGTATAACTAATATTTAGTTCATGTCTTTCTTACATTAAATAAGAAGTCTCCCCCACCCTTTTTTACCTTTTTAGTGAAAGGAATGTTCTGAAAGCACCAACGCTCGCTGGTGCCTGCTCCTCATTGCACAAGCTTAAACTTGCATTCCAAGTTCCAGTGGATAAACATCTCAGTGGTTCACTTA